>NC_138161.1:118321526-118781551 GCF_964165515.1 Mesoplodon bidens
TTTTTTTTTTTTTTGTAACAGAACTGGAACATCAAAACACAGTTCCAAGATGCTTAGTGTTTCCCTATCAGGAAGCCATGGATTTAACTAGCAGGTCACCTTTATACTTACTTACACTCCTGCCTTGTGAAAATTTTGCCTTAAATTATTTCTTACTGATATGGAGAGCTTTGGTAAGAGTGCAAAGAAAATCCTTTTATTGTATTCCTTCATTTAACTCAATTCTGTGCAATTGTTTTAACACCATTGGCTAAGCTTCACGTTCATTAGAAGTTGGGATTTCTCTCTGGCCCCTTGCTAGCTCGTGGGATCTCAGTGAACTGCTTCATCTATCTGGGTCACAATTTACTCATCTGCGTAAAATGAGTGGGTTGGATGAGATGGGTTCATAAATGTTCTTCCCAGATCTAAATATTTTGTGATTTTATATCATTACTTGTCCTTCTGCCTCCTCTCTTTTTGATTCCATTTACAATAAATATTTCTTGAATGACTTTGGCTAGAACTGTGCTGTCCAATATGGTAGCCATGTGTCTATTTAAATTTAACTAAAATAGATAGAATGAAAAATGCAGTTCCTAGGGGGAGAGGGGAGGGGAGGAATGGAGTGTAGGATTAGCAGATGCAAACTATTATATATAGAATGGATAAACAACAAGGTCCTACTGTAGAGCACAGAGAACTATATTCAATATCCCATGATAAACCATAATGAAAAAGAAAATTAAAAAGAATGTATATATATGTATAACTGAATCACTTTGATGTGCAGCAGAAATTAACACATTGTAAATCAACTATACTTCAATAAAATAAATTTTAAAACATGCAGTTCCTCATTCATGCTAAGCCACGTAGAAGTGATCAGTAGCCAGAGGTGGCTGATGGCTACCCGATCAAACAGCACAGAGTAAAACATTTCCATCACTGCAGAAAGTTCTATGTGCAAGGAACTGCAACTGAGTTCTTTTCTTTGACTCTTACATTCACTTGATTGTGTAGAATCCAGTCTTTTACTTATGCATGATGATAAGAGAAGTCAAACTATTATGGAACATTCATCTTTATTCAGTTTAACTTTGCTGATATTTATAGCAACCATAATACATTTAGTTAGATTGCTCAGCCACTTACCAGCTGGATGATCATGTGCAAATTGTTCAGCCCTTCTGAACCCCAGTTTCCTCATCTGTAAAGTGGGTGTAATATTACCTATTCTGCATAATGGTTTATGTAAAGCATCTGGCATGGTGCTGAACAATAGTAGCTGCCTAATTCCTAATATTAGTGAACATTCTTTCTGTGAAATAAAAAAGTCCATCATCGGACTGCTGAGGAATTTTTGTTTGTTAAAAAATATTGGGTGAGAATGCAACTTTGTAGAAGACACCATAAATACAAGTATTTTGCTTCTGAAAAAAAAATGTTCAGTTGGAAAATTAAACAGAGGGATGGCAAAAATTCTGTATATATAATAAGTCATATATCTACTGGGCTAGAGGAAACTGGACTTATAAATAAAAAGGAGTGGTCCTTTTAGTTTTACTCTCTAGTGTTTTGGATGTGTCCTTCCCTCCCTCCCACATTAGATACTTTACCTGACTGGGAACAGAGTATATTGAGGGCTGCTGGTAGTCTACACTGGCTTCCGTGAGGGTAGCTTACTAGAAGATCCTCACTGTGTAAGTAGAGAAAGTCTCTCCATGCACCTTCTCTGAAGGGTGTGGCAGGTCAAAGCACTGATATTTTGGTCTCATGCAAAATTGTAGCTTTTCTGCTTTGAGAGAATGAGATCAGGAAAGGCTCCATAGAAGCAGTGGTCTCTCCCATTTACTGAGGACCAGGAATAAAGATAGGTGTGGAATGGATATTCTAGATTCTTTTTTGAATATGTTGACATCCATCATGGATGTGTTCTCTGCTCCCACACCCCCTTATATGTATGTCTCTCATTCTCTTGCTAGAGGATAAGGGATGGCATTATCTGTAATTTCAATATTGTAACAAACATTTAGGTGAATGGATGGCTCAAATGCTAAACATTTTGCAAAGGAAGGGATTTATGTTTCAAACTCTTTCATTGTTAATGGCGGTGGCATGGTTTTGTAAGCTTGGAATACCTCTTGACTTGAGCTTCCCATTTTGTTTTCTGCAAACATAGCTTTCTCCACCTTTTATAATATTTATCATGGTAATCCAACCACACAGATAACCTCTGTTGACACTTTAAACATTTATAATAGGAGCACATGAACATATTTAGAAAATTCAAACAAGGCAAAAAGGTACAAAACAGAGAGTAAATACACACACACACACCCCGCCCCCACTCCTCTACCCAATCCCTCTAACAAAAACAAACACTGGTCATGGTTTCTGATGTGAGCTTAAAAACCCATACTTACATAATACCTACCAGTTGCCTCTTAACAATGTATAGAATAAAAACCATAATGTACACAGTGTTCTGACCCTGCTTTTATTTTTTAGCCTTAATGATATATATTTGAGGTTTTCCATATCAGAACATACAAAACTACCACAGTTTTTATTTTATAGGCTGCACAGAATTCCACCATATGGATATCCCATTCCATAAAATATTTAATCCTTCTGTAATTGATAGACAGTTAGGTTGTTTCCAGGTTACTTTTTTGCTATGACAGGCTATGGTTCATGGTACTTGTATATAGGTTTGCTTTTGCAAAATCAAGCTGATTTCTAGCTCTGTAATTGTCAGGTGAAAAACAACACATAGTTTCATTTGAATAGCTATTGCCTAATGGCCATCTAAAAAGTTTTAACCTGTTAATACATTTATGGTCAGTGTTAAGAATGACACTGCTTCCCTGTAGGCTAATTAATATCAGCCATTCTTACACTTTAACATTAGCTTATTGCTAGATTGAATTTTTTTGTTTTGATTAACATTTCTTTCATTATGAGCATGATAAGGATTTTGGGGTTATTTTTTTTGATTATTGCCGTTTGTATATTTTCCCCTATAAGCTGGCTATGCAGCTATCTTTTCTCACTTTGGGAAGGTTCATCCTTTCATCATTGTTTGTTCAAGTACCTTCTAAATTGACAAAATTAGCCCATTGTCTGTGTTTTGCAAATATATTTTTTGTCCAATTTATGCTTTGGCTCTGGACTTCAGTTAGGTACCTGCACCCTGCACCCCCCCACCACCACTCATATTGGAGTTTCCACTTTACGTAGTCAATTTCCAATTATTTCCTTTACTGCTTCTGGGAAGTGTGGACTTATACTCTTCCTAAAGCAGAAAGGAATGATTTGTAAAATATTTTGTCCCAGTGCAATTATTAAGAGTGTCTCCTTTCACTCCCATGAATGTCCTAGTTCGAGTGATAAATTATATGGTCATTGTCAGCCTGGTCCTTCCTCACCTCCACTTTAATCGGACCAGCTCCTCTTTGACTTATTTAAAATATTTGGGTGCAGCATAATATTTAATTTAAGCAATGCTTTTTGAGGTAAGAAAAGATGGAAACTTACTGATATAAGGTCTTAATTTATAAGTTCATCAGGCTTTATTGAAACATATCAACTTAAAATCTTGTTCTAGACAGCATGAGCTTATAATCTATTAGGAGAGGCATGACAACCACTACAGTAAAAAGAAAACTGTGTTTAAATAATTTCTTGATTGTTCCTCCTTTGTTTCTGCATTCCCTTACTTCCCTGATTAGCAACTATTTGAATCTGCTCTTTGGTATTCAGGAATGTCTAGGAGACTGAAGCCTTTTTCCTGCAAATAAGAAACAGGGGACACAGAAAGACTGTGTACCCAGGAGGGCCCCACAGAATCCTGCTCAGTTTCAATCCCCCCTTTTCTTTGATACTCCTCAATCTTGAGGAGAACAAGTGTTGGACAAAAAAAGGGAATAATATTTTGGATAGAGAAGTTAATCATACACTCAGCAGAGGAACTCAGTTTTAAGGGGACTTGGTTTCAACCTCCCCACTTTTCTTTCAATCTTTCCCAAATCTTTCAGGGAATGGACAATGGCCACTCTGGCTACTTCCTGCTGAAACAAGGCATCGTCTTACCTCAATTTGAGGAATGGAAATATTCCTAAGTTCCAAGTCGTGGATGCGAGTCTTATATGATTAAGATCTCAGTCCCTGAGGAATTTGGAACAAGCCTGAAACCCAGTCTGGACCTGGCGCTTTGGGGAGATTCTCGGCTTAAAGGCATTTTAGTGAATTTATAAATGCAACTTTTCCTTTTATATGAGCACCAACACATGAGAGGCCCTCTTCCAGTGCAAAGTCAAAGTAAGGAAGTAAAGGACTTGTTTAACAAAATGATTATGGAAGATCTTTTTTCCCCAAGAGGATAACACAGATTGGCAATCAGCTTTTACCAACAGAGAACAAGTAAAAGAATGAGAGGCAATACTACTTGGTAGTTCTTAAATGTGGCCGGATATAAAAGATTTGATTGAATGATGAAGAATTGGTTGGGTAATAAGAAATACTGAGTCTTGGGTGTAACTGTGTTAAAGAAGCTTGTTCAGTGCTGTCCACTGTGTTATGTATCAAAACTCTCATGGTCAGCTTCAGATATTTTTCTGTCTCCTGATAACCAAGACAAATCATGATCATTGTGAAAAAATTAGAAAGAAGTACAGAAAAGTGGGAATGAGTAAAAACTAATTTGTTTTGTTCTTAAAAACTTCTTATAAACAATTTTTTCCACACCATTGTCAATATTTATTTATTTATTTAATAATAATCCTAACAGGTGTGAATCTCCTTGTGGGTTCTTTTAAAATTTTTATTTTATATTGGAGTATAGTTAATTAACAATGCTGTGTTAGTTTCAGGTGTACAGCAAAGTAATTCAGTTATACATGTACATGTATCTATGTTTTTCAACTTATTTTCCCATTTAGGTTATTACAGAATATTGAACAGTTTCCTTGCTCTACAGTAGGTCTTTGTTGGTTATCTGTTTTAAATATAGCAGTGTGGACATGTTAATCCCAAATTCCCAATTGATCCCTCCCCCCACTTCCCCTCTGGTACCCATAAATTCATTCTCTAAATCTGTAAGTCTGTTTCTGTTTTGTAAATAAGTTCATTTGTATCATTTTTTTAAAGACTCTGCATATAAGCAACATCATGTGACATTTTTCTTGATCTGTCTGATTTACTTCACTTAGTATGATCATCTGTAGGTCCATCCATGTTGCTGAAAATGGCATTATTTCATTCTTTTTAATGGCTGAGTAATATCCTATTGTATAAATATACCACATCTTCTTTATCTGGTCCTCTGTCGATGGACCTTTAAGTTGCTTCCATGTCTTGGCTATTATAGACAGCACTGCAATGAACATTGGGGTGCATGTATCCTTTCAAACCATGTTTTTCTCTAGATATAGTCCCAGGAATGGGATTCCTGGATCATATGTATTCTATTTTTAGCTTTTTGAGTAACCTCCATGCTGTTCTCCATAGTAGCTCTACCAACTTACATTCCCACCACAGGGTAGGAGGGTTCCCTTTTCTCCACACCCCTCCAATATTTATTGCTTGTAGATTTTTTGATGATGGCCATTCTGACTGGGGTGAGGTGATAGCTCATTGTAGTTTTGATTTGCATTTCTCTAAACAATTGTTGATGGCTACGGAATATTCGTTTTCTGTGGCTACAGTGTAATTAATTTAACCAACAACTTTTTGTTGAATAGGTGGGCATGTTCTTTTATTTTATATTTCATTTTTTCTTTCAATTATAAACAAAACCAGGATGAACATCTTTGCACCTAAATCTTTCTTTGTATTGCCAGTCAATTAGGAGAGATTCCTACAAGAGAAATTGTGGATTAAAGAGTGAACTTTTCTAACGCTTTTACATCTGGAAGGCAATTCTGGTAGAAAGTTGTTAATTCCTGCTGCTGGAACTGGGATGATGGCTCTCACTGCAGTCCCACTGTGCAAAGATCCTGGCACCAAAGAGGAGGAAACATAGTCAAACCAATTTGTTGGTTTGAAAAAAAGCAAACAGTGCCCATGTGACAAGGAAGAGAACAGCTCTTTGTTCCAATTTTAAAAATACTTATCCCTGTGAAAAGGGATTTCAATTTTTTTTTAATTTTTATTGGGGTATAATTGATTTACAATGTTGTGCCAGCTTCAGGTGTACAGCAAAGTGACTCTGCCATACAAATACATATATCCATTCTTTTCCAGATTCCCTTCCCATATAGGCAATTACAGAGTATTGAGTAGACGTCCATGAGCTATACGCTAGGTCCTTATTAGTTATCTATTTTATATATAGTAATGAGTATATGTCAATCTCAATCTTCCAATTTTGCCACAGCTCACCCAGGGGATTTCTTTTTTATCTGTCTATTGTAAATCTTCATTATGGGGTACAAACCAGACATTTTAAAATTATGCCTTTTGACCTTTCATTTGCACATTGTGTGGATGATGTCTGCTTTCCTGGTGTTGGTTCTGGGTGGGCAAGACTAAAATGTCATTCAAGTTAATGCTGCCAAGTCAATCTTGAGAACCCCTATCTTCTGTCTCTGCTGTTTGCCCTCGATTTACTTTTTACTTTCCCCAACTCTCTGGAGGAAAATTTGGCCACATTCTTTGTAGTCTTCAGAGAAATGAGTAGAATCTATAATAGTTCTCACCACTTTATCCAGTGTGGCATGTTAAACACATGTGGAGTTTTAAGGGTGAGCCAGGACTTACAGAGGTAAGTAAGCTTTGTATTTAAACAGGAATAAATGACTGAGTCACTTGGGATGCAAACCTGTTTGGCAATTCTCAAGAAGGGGCAGATTACTTTTGACAGGTCTAAACAGCCCCAGTAGATAGGATCATTTAACTATATGTAACTAACACTGACAAAGGAATGCTTGATTAATGTCTCCCACCCAAATATCCAGGGACTGGCAGGTCACCTTTTCAAACCAAGAAGCAGTTAAAGATACTTCAGAATTCTCTTTCTTATGCATGATTGTCATGTGCTTGGAAAGTTCTGATGACACACTCCACCAAGATCTCCGTTGTCCTCGGCTTTCTGGGGTGGGGTGGGATGCTTTCCTAAAATGTGGGTGGGCATTTGGAGGGTCCATTTAGTAGAAAACATGCCTATGCTGGGCTAGTATTATATTCATGATTGATTTATTTATGATTTGAAAGTAAAATAAATAAATAAAAATCAAAACAACCCCTCCCTCCAAAAGCATGAGGTGTTGGAAATAAACACCTGTTAATTTTCACTGTTTGTGCAGTACATGAACTGTGTTTATGTCCAACTGTTTGGGGTGGTGCCACTTTTGTGCTTGTTATCTCTTCAACCATCTGAGTTTCTCACTTTTGAGACTGAAAATAAAGTGTATTTTTACGTCTTACCACTAGGATTTGAGGAGGACCTCCTCCATCCTTAAATCCAGGGGCTCATTGTGTGTCTAGCATTGGCAATTCCTAGAGCCAAAGTTGTGACTCTGTCTCTTAACATCATGCAAACATTGTGGCCAGGAGCAGGATACAGCCAGGTCAATTGACTCTTCTGGCCATCTAGACTAGAGGTTGAAAATTCCTCATGGGGCCCTCAGTTGGACCCAGCTACTCATTTCTTGGAATTTTTCAAGATTAAAGTACTTTTAAAAAAAATTTATTGAAATGTAGTTGATTTACAATGTGGTGTTAGTTTCAATTATACAGTAAAGTGATTCAGTTATTTATATATACATATATATATATATATATATATATATATATATATATATATATATATATATTCTTTTTTTTTTTACATTCTCTTCCTTTATAGGTTACTACAAGTATTGAGTGTAGTTCCCTGTGCTCTACAGTAGGTCCTTGTTGGTTATAAGACTAAAGCACTTTTTAAGGTTACATCAACTTATTTCATGTGTGGATATGCTTTTAAAAAAAGATTATGGTCAAGTAGAGTTAATAGTTTACATAAAGATGAGCCCCAGTTATACTCCACCACTGAGAACCCCCACTCTCTCTTTTTTTATTTCTTAAGTTTTAAAAATTTTAAATTGAAATATAGTTGAGTTACAATGTTTCAAGTATCCAGCAAAGTGTTTCAGTCATATACATATATGTATGTATATATATATATATATATATATATATATATATATATAGGTGTGTGTGTATATACTTTTTCAGATTCTTTTCCATTATAGGTTATTACAAGATATTGAATACAGTTCCTTGTGCTATATAGTAGGTCTTTGTTGTTTATCTATTTTATATACAGTAGTCTGTATCTGTTAAACCCAAATTCTCAATTTATCTCTCCCCTGCTTTCCACTCTGGTAACCATAGGTTTGTTCTCTATGTCTGTGAGTCTATTTCTGTTTTATAAATAAGTTCATTTGTATCATTATTTTGGATTCCACATATAAGTGATATCATATGATATTTGTCTTTGTCTGACTTGCTTCACTTAGTATGATAATCTCTAGGTCCATCCATGTGGCTGCAAATGGCATTATTTCTTTTTTTTTAATGGCTGAAGGGTATTCCATTGTGTATATATACCACATCTTCTTTATCCATTCATCTGTTGATGGACACTTAGATTGCTTCCACGTCTTGGCTATTGTGAATAGTGGTGCTGTGAACACTGGGGTGTGACTCTGTCTTTTGTTTGCTGCTGTACACCCAGCACCTAGAATGGAACCTGCCACATCATCGGTGCTCAATAAATTCTTATTGAAAGAATGAAAGGATGAACTGGGGATGCAGGGTGGGAAAAGGTCCTAGTCAGAGGCCCCTGGCCTCATGGACCCTGTCAGGAATGTGACCTCCTAGACCAGTTGTCCCAGAAAAACACAGCAGCCACCAGAGGAAGCCCTAGGCATCAGTGCCAGGCTGAGGGATATGACATGAGGAGGGAGGGGCAGGAGGGAGTGGCCCAGGCACTCCAACTCACCTGTCAAGTCTCATTTAAATTCCTCAAAGAGGCTTTCTCTGACCTTTCTCCCTGCCATGAAGTTTAGGACTTTATTAGTTCTCTATGGCTGCTGCAAAAAATTACCACAAATCTAGTGTCTAAAAATAATAGAAACTTATCATCTTACTGCCCTGTAAGTCCAGAGTCTGACACAGACCTCACTGGGTTAAAGCCAAGATTTTAGCAATTTTCCATTTCTGCAGGTTCTAGGGGCACATTTACTTGCCTCTTTCAGCTTCTAGAAGCCACCTGCATTTCTTAGCTTGTGGTCTTCTCCCCCATCCTCAGGGCCAGTGATGGCAGATGGAATCCCCCTCTCATCATATCACTCCAACCTTCTTTTCTGTAGTCAAATATCCCTCTGCCTTCCTCTTCCACTTTTAAAGAGCTTTGTGATTACATTTGAGCACACCTAAATAGGCCACAATAATTTCTTCATCTCTAGATCCTTAACTTAATCACATCTGCAAAGTCCCTTTGGCCATGAACATATTCACAGGTTCAGAGAATTAAGACATGGGCACCTTTTTTGGGGTGGTGGTGGTATTATTCAACCTACCACAGGGGGCTTTTGTTATATATATTTCCTATAGGCACTCTGCACTTTATAACATCCTTTATGACATTTGACAAATGTCAATGGCTTAGCTCATTCTGTGACTATTCATTTAATGTCTGTTTGCCCCACTACACAGAAAGACCTATTAGAGCATAGGCAGTGCCTGTTTTGCTTACTCTTGTATCCCCAGTGCCTGACACAGTACTTGGTTTATAGTGTCTGATCATTTTTTAATTAAGTGAATGAGCATCATACCAAACTTATTTCATTTATGTTCTAATCCTCTTCTGAGACAGGGGTACGATTCTCATTTTGTAGAAGAAGATACTGAGGTTCAGAGAGCAAATAACTTCCCAATCTCTTCCTAGTCAACACTGCCACTTGGTACCTGAATTGTTTTATATTCTGGTATGCTGTAGTTGGTACTAGCTTCCATACCCATGACGCGTGTAAGTAGACAGAAGGAAAGCTTCCAAGAAGGACAGCAGAGATGCCAACAAGTGCTGATGTCACTGCCAGGGTCTGCTTGAACCTTTTGGCTGGAAATAGTTGAGTGTCTGTGATTTGGTAAGCATGAGCATTCACTCCCAAACGGGATTTCTTGGTGGGATAGGTTTGTGTCAGCTTCTCTGAATAAAAGGCAAATTAGCTGGTTAAAAGAGTTTTAATCACACTCTGGTGTCTTTCTGCTATTTCTACACATTAAAAAAAACTCAGTGATTTAAAAAAATATTTCCTTTTCAAAATCTTCAAGACTCCTATTTTGTTCTTCCCCATATTGGGCTCCTTGGCCATTATGTAGTTAGAGTGTTTAGCCATTGGGTCAATCTATGGCAAGAATCTTTTCCGAAGCTCAGCACAGATAGTTGGCCCATAGTAGGTACTCGACAAATATTTGCTGTATTATTTGAATTAATATGGACTGTAGTTGGTGGTCCTTGCTATGTATTAGAGAGTTAGGGTTGTGGGAAAATAATGGAAATGTCCATTTATTTATGTTATTGAACTTGCCTTATTCCAGGAAGTATTTGACACAGCTGTGCATGTGATGGTGAATTTATGAAATCTAAAACCAAAAACAGGTTCTAAACCAGATGCTTTTCATGATAATGCATCCATGGCTTCAAGAACACACAATCCTACTAGCTAACATGTTGAAAAAGGGTAACACAGTGTGATAGAATGAGATCAGACCTTGGAAGAAGGAGGATTTGAGTTTGTGTTCCTGGATTCAGCACTTACTGACTGTGAGAACTTGAACAAGTTACTTAACTTATCTGATCCTCAACTTTCATCTATGAAATAGGTATGTGCTTTGAGGTTTAAAATAAATATTTTATGTGGAAAGCATGTAACCCAATGATTAGATTTGAAAATGTTATTTCTCTTTCTCTTTCTTCTATCTTTCAAAGGGTTTAAAAGGACTAACCTTTTTGCCTTGCAAACATTTCTTCAGAGAGCAAGCATTAGCCTAAAATGCCTCATGCCAACATAATAAAAAGAAGTAGGCAATTGATAAATGATAAAGTCTGTGTTATGCTAAGTTATTGACCACATGGATGAGGAAATGGCTGAAAACTCCCAATAATCCTGGTGTAATATGCCTTACAAAGTGGAATAGATGTGGTCAGCAGGGCTGAGGGCTTTGCCACTGGTGCAGAAGTGCTACAATGTAAAAGGTCTAAGAAAGAGGGTAGTATATTCCAAGTCAGAATCAGATAGGAAAGACACATTCAGTTTTATTTACCGACTGTCACTACCCAGCAGGATTTTGATGTGTTTATTGACGTGGTTACCTGTATAAATCAGGATTTGATAAGGTTTTAGGGCCTCTAAATGAGCTCTTTGTCTACATTCCTGAATAGGTGAGCACATGCTTGTGGCACCAAATGAGTTTCTGAGGAAGTAATTACTCACATGGTGAGGTGCATGACAATGAGGAAAGCTGAATCCACTATCAACTTGTGTGAATGAAAAGCCAAAAAATGCCATCAACTCCTCTGAGTTGAACTTGAAGACTACAGAGAGACGCCCTTGAACATTAAGAAAGAAAAGCAATTGATGAGAACAAATCTTGACCTAAAGAAATGGGATAGACCAGACACTGGGCTTCAAAACTTGACTGCAGCCTCATTGAATAAATTCAGATTTCCAAAGAAAGGATGTGTCATAAGGAGAGAAGCTGGCAACACAGTAAAAGGACAATTACAGAGGTAAACGTGAGCAGAGCCCATTTGTGCATGCACCGTGGAGGAGCCCAGGAGCTCTGGAATTCTGGCTCCATCAACACGGCTATCCCTGTATAAGGCTCTCTCCACCTGCTGCCATTACAGCTCACTTCAGCCCTTCCTCTGATTCTGTGGTCATCAAGCAACCTTCCGACTGTGAGTTTGACCATGTGCCCCTATAGTGTGGAAGTGAGGACAGGATAATCATGTGATCAGTGGTCTGGTAAATGGGACATACTTTGCATACACAGCAAGTTCATCACCTTTAGTCCAGCCTTGAGTGATCTGCTCCCAGGAGGTGGACTGAATTTGAAGTTGTGTCCATAAAGGTAAACTAACTAACTTTACTAACTACCCAACTGACTAACGGTCATTCTGCGAGGCTTCCTAGGACATTGGCAGCCTATTTCTCTGGTAAGCACTCACCACTTGCACACATTTCCTTACATTTCTACCTGTGCTGAATTAATCTATTGAGAAAGAGTTGGCAAACTTTTTCTATAAATGTCCAGATGGTGAATATTTTAGGGTTTGTGGGCCATCGGTCTCTGGGGCAACTCCTCAACTCTGCCATTGGGGTGAGAAAGCAGCCATAGATGATGTAAAAGTGGCTGTGTGCCAATCAAACTTTATGCATCCTGGTACATGTAAACTAATAGTGCATTTAAAGAACCAGTAAAACAGACGCACAACCCCAAAATTGTTTTTGAAAGGATGTGTTAATTTAAGAAAAGCAATAAAATGATTTTTTGGAGGAAACAATCAGAGAACTTAGCTGGATTTCTTTAATTAAAAAAAATTAAGTACGATTTTGTTTTGATTTTATGGGGTACTGATGGAGGGAGTTGGGTGCCGCTGCCATGATCTCCTTGGGCCTGAGGGCCTCTAAAGATCTTCACGTAGGTCTGGTGTGGGGATGCCCATCTTCTGTTTGCAGGCCTCACTGCATCTTGGGATTCCGGAGCACTTGTTTGCTGCTGCTCTCTGGGCTCTTTCATCATTGCCCCCTTCCACAGGGATGAAGGAGACCTCATAGCTTCTATGTCTATGTACAGTTATTTTTATACTTGTCTTACTTTACAGGTATATTCTAGAAGTGTTGCATTCCTTGTCTTTCTCATATTCAGTTTTCTTATGTATAAAGTGAGATCAGAATACATACTTTATAGTTTGCTTTACAGTTTTTACTTTACTTCATGCCCTTGAGGGCATAGGCTTTGTGCCATCTCTCCTCCTCCCCCTAGTGACACCAAGTAGAGGCTCTTGTGTGTAGTAAGTGCTTCGTAAGTTTTGAATGAATGTGTGAATTTGATTTAAGGTCTCTGGTCGCTTTGTTTTGAACTTCTGCTCTTCCCTCTCTTCGGGTGAAAAGCCCTCTTTCTTTTCTCTTTGGGCCTTGGAGTTCTCAGTTGTGCACTAGACTCACTCAACTCCGGACTTTGTTGGATACCTGTCTACCTGTCTCTGAAACGTGAAGGGAATTTAGGAATTCTGCCAAAACCCTGGGGCTACTCGAATATATGGTACAAGAAGAGCCTGATTGGGATTCCCCGTTCTCGTAGATTCGTTTCGAGTAGAAAATCGTGCTACAAAGATAATTTACAGAAAATGTACTTAAAAAGAGAGAGGTGAGGAATGTTATGAAAGAAGAGTGATGCTTATAGCAAAAAAATGTACTACTCTTTGTAAATTATTTTAACTCCTTGCGAGTTCTTAAAGTTTAAGTGATCTAGGGATAGAACAATATAAGTCTATATTTCTCTGCTGTGTATGTCTGTAGTCAAAATGGACTGTCTCAGCAGCTGGGGGTACACACATAGTCATATATTTTGCATTTTTCCAAAAAATAATTCAAGAGCTCACCTGCCCAGGTATATCAGGATTCGCCAAATAAACAACTAATTACATACAATATTTCTGTATATATATGGATGTGTGTATATATATATATATATATATATATATATATATATATATATATATATATATAGTACAGAAACTGAGTACTCTAGAATGCAAAAAGAGAAGACAGAGGGCTAGTCATTTGAAAAAAAACATGAAAGGAAAGGCAGAGAAAGGCAGAGAGAAACAGAGAGAGAGAGATTGATTTTAAGGAAATGGCTCCCATGATTGTGGGTTGGCAGGTCAGAAATCCATATGTAGGGCAGGCCAGCATGTTGGAAACTCAGGCAGGATTTCTATATTAGAGTTTTGCACCAGAATTCTTTATTCTCCAAGAAACGTCAGTTTTTGCTCTTAAGGCCTTCATCTAATTAGACGGGATATGGGCCCACCTAGATTCTCAAGAGTAATCTCATTTACTTAAAGTCAGCTGATTGTAAATGTTAATTGCATCTACAAAATACCTTCCTAGCAACATTTTAGACTGGTGTCTGACCAAACAGCTGGGCACTATAGCCTAAAGCAGTCGACACATAACATTCACTATCACACCAGGTTAGGAGAAGATCTAGCAATTGCTCTTCAGGCCAACTGAGCCCCCAAATTGTCAGAGCTTCCTGCGACTTACACTCTCAAAGAGCTCATCTTGCTTCCAAACTACACCTTGAAGAGCACTGGGAAGGACTTCTGGACCTCTACCTGGTCTCTCTTTTAACAGATGTGTTTCTTCTGTTGCAGCCACACAGTCTGCTAGTTGAAAACTCCTTCACTTGCTTCCCACTTCAGTGCAGTGTTATCCCATGCTTGCATATTGGGATTACAGCTCTTTTAGTTTACACTCACCTGCTGGATCATTGCCCCAAAGCATCACTTTTATGCCTAAGGATTCTCCAGCTGCAGAAAGATGCTGCATTTTCACATGAGCGACCTAATTCCAGGCATTATTTCAGCACTTAGTCTAACATCTCAATTTTTAAAAATTATTATTATTTTTGTTTTTTTGTGGAACTTGGGCCTCTCACTGTTGTGGCCTCTCCCGTTGCGGAGCACAGGCTCCGGAAGCACAGGCTCAGTGGCCATGGCTCACGGGCCCAGCCGCTCTGCAGCATGTGGGATCTTCCTGGACTGGGGCACGAACCCATGTCCCCTGCATCAGCAGGCAGACTCTCAACCACTGCGCCACCAGGGGAGCCCACATCTCATTTTTAACACCTTCATTTTCACAAACCTGAGTTGCTAAGGTAATCATTTGCAGAGGTTCTTACATACCCAATTTCCAGAGAGAAGGGACTATTTTCTTCCAGAAAGCTTCTTGCCATTTAAGTCACTATACCAACCTCCTTCCCAATTCTGAGCTCAGTATCCTATGTATGTTGAGAAGGCAGCTGTAAAAGTATCTGCTGCACCAGGACAAGGGGGGACTCCCAGCCTTATGTTTGAATATGGTTGAACAAAGACCACTTCTGTGTTTGGGGAAGAGTCAAAGATCTTCTTCCAGCTAATTTATGGGTATAAAGCTTGGCTGGTGGCTTCTTCTGCAAAAGCTTAAATTTAATCTCAATAGGAATATGCAGAAATATAATTAGTGTGTGCATATAATAAGTATTGTTAATCTATTTTTGTATTATATACTTTCTAACATCATGAATCCTCTTCTATAGTCTCAGAATATAGTAACCCTCAGAGGAAGAGTTGGTATTTTGATGCCATCTCATTATGGGACATTTTACTGCTCCAAGTTTCAATGTGGAACTCTGTTTATAAATAATAGACACAAGGATTTCCTACTTCTAAATTGCCCCAACATAATCTATAAATTTGATTCACCTCAGTTAATGGAGTCTCTTTCCTAGCCAGATTGTTCTTTGTGTGCCATTATTTTGAAGTTTATTGAAATCCTTGTGCCTCATGAAAGAGCCATGAAATTTCTAGCTTAGGTGTTTCATCCTGTTGTCCTTGGCTAAATTTTCTTTATAGCCTAGTTAAAACCTGGACACCTGGGAGCTTAAATTACCCCTCTAGGATATTAGTATATTAGCTACCCATAAAAATGAAATTTATATGAGGCATCTGTTTACATTGAGCATCCCATAAAACTGTTGCAGAGAATTCAAAGGAAAGGGTTTTCAAATGAAGGTTTCATAGCCAAGAGCAAAAGGCTCTTAAGAGTGGCATGTAGATAACTAATTTCTATTTTATATATTCAAAAGAATTTTTAATAGACAAAGGACCTCACCCCACCCCAAAAGGGCAGTCTAGAATATATAATAGATTTCAAGAATCCTTCTATGTTCATATTAGGTGTTTCGGTGCTGTTTATTTTATAACTATTACTTGTTCCAAGAGCAAATAAGGGAACAGAGTATAAAACATTAATCTGCTGACATGTCATTGAGGGCTTGGCAAGCAGTCCCTGATTCACAGGGGATTCCAATTTTTATCCAAGAGTGAGAGATTATATCAAGTCAGTGAGTACAAGTAATAGAGAGACCTAGAGTTGTATACAAGAGCAGATCCCACACTACTAAGGCTATGTTAAAAGAAATTGTTTTGAAAGTCAACAGTAATAATCAGGTATCCAGGCTAATCCACCCTCTCTAGCATTCTTTGGTTGCAATTATATATATATATATATATATATATATATATATATATATATAGCCAGTAGCTGTGCTTAATTTAATCCAAAGGAATAAAAGGAGGGAAAAGGAATCAATTTTCAAGCCATGTGATAGCTCATAGATATAAAGAAAAAGCTGAAGAATCGGAGCCTTGGAATGGACAGGGACCAGGGCAACCTGGAAGCTGTACTCAAAGTACTTAGCAACAGGTATAACGTGGATACAGATGAAATGGAATGGCTGAATGTGTGAAGCACTGGTACAGTCATAATAGAGCATACTGAGAAGATGGGTCTGAATCTGGGAGGCAGGACCCATTAGATGGTCTCTTAAGGGAATTCCCATGGCAAACAGCCCTTTCCTCTCCTGGTGTTGCTTCCTTCAAGAGGAAGAGTTGATTAGTCGTCCTTGGATTTTTGCTTACAACATGCCAAGAGCAGGACAAAACAACTAGATCTATATTCCACCAAGTCTGTAGGTGACAATGGAGTGACAGTTTCCAAGGGAAAGCCAAGGGGCTACTCTCAGAAAATGGAGATTGGGCCCTGGGTAGACAAAACCAACAGATGCTTTTTATATCACTGAGTCCTATGTAAGCTTCAGTAGTTGCAATGGAGTTAACGGATTCCTTCCCACTCAGGTAAATCACCTACTGTCACACATTTAGGACTCTTCTTATCACTTAGTCACATTCCTATTCCTCTAGTCACAGCATTTCTTCCAGTCTTTCTCTTCTCCTTTCCATTGTATTTCAACTGTAATGAGAATTTCATAGATTTGAGGTGTGTGTGAAGTCTTAAGCTAAGCATATAAGCATCACTATGACTGTTTCTCTGGGAAAAGGTGTTGGCGTTGTATCGAGAAGGGAATGTGGCATTTCTGGGAGAGTATGTGTCTCTTGGTGCAGGTGCAATGTGCCCAAAGTGGTTAGAGGCAAACATGGTAACTCTCCTTGGTGTTTTTCCTTGAAATAGTTTGGCTGCTTGGAATGTAGTAAAAAGGAGATCCCCCAAACAGAGAAAGACTTTTCTTTGTAGTCTTTTGGGCAGAGGCTAAACTTGTCACTTATATTCACAGGTACTTAGAAGTTGGGAAGTATCAATAGATAAATATCGACAGCCAAGATTACCTAGTGTAAGAAAGGGCTCATAGGAAATACAGATGATACCAGCTACCAAGCGACAGCCTGGTTCCAGGAGCTTGCCACACATAACATCAATATTCAATCATGCTACAATTTTTCCATATCAAAAAGCCTTCAATTAATCCCACTTCTCGCAGCAGCTACCACTTTCTTTTTTTTCTCCTCTTTACCACAAAACTCCTTGAACAGAAGCATCTATTCTCTATCAGAAATTTCTCCTCTTATCTCTTGAACTTGGCACAGTTAGGCTTCCTCCACCATTGTCACCACTCCACCAAAACTGCTCTTGTCAAATAAGCCATATTCTTTATGTTGTCAAATCAGTTCTCAGTCTTCTGCTTACATGACATATTGGCAACATTTGTAACCATTGATCACTCCTTTCTTTTAGATACTCTTTCTTGACTTGGCTTCCAGATGTGCTCCCTGGGCTTTCCCTCATCTCACTGGTCACTGATCTGTTTTCCTAGTCTTTAGTTTTCTGACCCTTTTTAGTTTCATTCACTTGCCTGTTCATCTCATCCAGTCTCACAGCTTTAGATATCTCTAAGTGCTGATGACTCCTGAATTGAAACACCCAACCCAGACCCCCTTTTTGAGCTTTAGATTCATAGATCCAACCACCCACTGGACATCTTTCCTTTACATTTAATAGACATCTCAGGATTGTCATGCCTAAACTGAATTCCTGATCTCTCTGCCCTGAAACTTGCTCAACTTATAGCCTTCCCCATCTCAGCCAATGGCAATTCTAATTTCTCAGTTACCCAGCCCAGAATCTGGAGATCTCCCTCTACTCCTATGTTTCACACTTAATATTCAATTCATCAGGAAATCTTGTAGGTTTTCCTTCAACTTAGATCCACACTTTCACAACTAATTTTCTTTAAAACTACACTACAACAAAGTTTTCTGAAGGAAGGAACCACGGATTTTGAAGATTTTATCTTTTTCTACTATTTCTGATGAGGGCATTAAAGGAGGTGGGAGAGAGAAATGATCAGATCTCATTCAGAACTCAAGTAGTAAGGTGGATGGATGGCCATGAATTTGTTTCACATTTGCTTTGTGGCTTTCTCTCTCTCTCTCTCTCTGATTCTCAACTCTAGGTAACATTGTGGTAGCCACACTGCACATCTTCACCTGCTCTGTCATCTCTGAATTTAGGTTGTACTTTTTGGTATCAGCCCCAGTGATCTTCTTTCTTTCTCTTTCTTGCCTTTGCACCTCTTTGCTCACTCACTTCCTGACAAAATAAAACTGATTTTCATTCTGAAACTGTATTTAACCCTCTTCAGTGTTGCCAGTAATTCAAAACCAATAATTCCCCAGGCTGTTTATATTCAAGGAACTTTATTAAATTTCCAAATTACTATAATGATTTTCTTTGAGAAAGCTAAAAGAAACTTTCTCACCGTGTTTCTGCATATGGAACTGGCACTTTATAGCATCTTCCACCATCTTTGCAAACTCTTAATCTCTCCATAGATCTATGGCAATCACTATTCTCAGTTTATTTCCTGGCAGTGAACTTGATAACCAAAAACTCCCTTCATTGTGGAGGCCCAGGGAAACTTAAAAAATAGTCACTTTGCTGAATGGAAAAAAATGATGTTTTGGACAGAATTGGGTTAAGGGTTACATTTGAAAATTTGCTCCCTTTTTAAATTACTGCCATAACAGTTATAGTAGTTCTGACTGAAATTTCAGTTCTGTGAGAAAATTTCTATATTGTACATTTAAACAAACCATAAGCCATGGACATTAAGGTGTGTTGTAGCTATCAGCATGTTACCTGAGCCAGTGGGACTATTTCTTCACATTTTATATTAATACTGGTTCTCGTTTAGCTAGACATGTTTTGAGTCTTTAAAATTTGACTATGTATGCAGAACTGAACAACCAAAAATACACAAAATTTCTAAAATTAATAGTTAATCTCACCTTGAAATATGTATAGAATTTCAGTGCTCCTTGGAGTACAGAATCATTTACCAGAAAACAATTAGGAAAATAATAATTATTATGAATATTAGTTACACCATGCTCAGCAATTTTTAAATGGTTTTAAAAAATTATTTTACTTAATTTTTACAATAACCATGGGAAGTATAGTTGACAGATTTTATTAGTTTCCTCATTTTACCCATGACAAAATTAAGGATAAATGATGTAACTGGCAAGCCTAAGGTCACACAGCTATAAGTAGCAAAGATGAACACAAATATATCTGTTCTTAACTTAAAATTGGATCATCTTACTGCTGCATAAAATTGACATTTTTATGAACCAAAATAAAACTGGGCATTAAATAAATAATAGTAATAACAAATTAGAATAAATAATAACTATTATAATAAATATTACTTCTCCAAGCCTAGAAAATCCAGACATGAACATTAATCTTTTGGAAAGACTGACTTCAAATGGACATGAAGTTTTATTCCTATAGACTAAGCATGAAAGTATACAAACCAATAAAGAATGGTCATAGCAACCAAGGGGGGAAAGTGGGGGCAGAGGTGGTGGTGAGATGAATTGGGAGATTGGAATTGACATACATACATTAATATGTATAAAATAGATAACTAATAAGAACCTGCTATATAAAAATAAATAAATAAAATAAAATTCAAAAAAATAATTTTTTGGAAAAACAACAAGGACTATCAAGAATATCAACTGTGCTTTATGATCTTCTTGTGAGGGATTCTGACTCTTTCTTCAAGTAATACACTAGGAGTGTCAGCAGATGACAAGGTGTTTGCATTTTCTGAGTTTTGTGAGTTAAAATTACATTTAAGATTCTGAAAATTTAAAGATACATTTAAAAATTTTAAAATAATTATCAGCTCAACACATAAACTCTTGTTGAAAAAAAAAGAATGGTCATAACTTTTTTTTTTAATAGATTGAGAAAAGATGGGATCATCCTTCTTTGGCCTTTGGAAGAAGAAGAGAAATTACATTTTCCCCATGGCTAGCAAAACTGCTGAAAATGGATGAGTTGCCAATTTTGATAAGATCCATGACTGGTATCATAATTTGCAATGATTCATCTGTGATTTTTTTTTCCCTTTCCAAAATAAGGTCTGAAACAAAACCAAAGACGTAGGAAAAAGGTAACAACTGCATTTTTATCTCTTTTGTGTGTGTGTATGTGTGAAATGGAACTTACGATAGATTTAGAATACATTTGATTCTAGCACAGTAAGCAGTCTTAAAGATCATCTGGTCTACCCCCTCACGGCTCTTCCTCCAGATTCTAAGGTTGACAAAAATGAGAGCTCAGGGAGGGTCCTTCAACTAGTTCATGGTAAATATAGGACCAAAATCCAATTCCTGTGCTGTTACATTAATTATCCTTGTGATACAATATTCCTTCTCTGTGGCTTATTTTAAAAGATAAGAAAAAGTAGTAGCTGTTTCCCTTCACCATATGATGGGTCTTTCTTATTGTTTACTAAACATTATTAGTCTTTCTTCTTTAACTGGTACATAATTTGGCATTATAGTTTATAGATAAATGTATCATTCCCAACACTATCATTCCCAACACTATAAATTGTTTCATACCATGATGCTTTCTTCTTTTTCTTGTGCCTGCTTTTCTTAGTAAAACTAAAATACCATCCTCACGTGAACATAGAATCCTCAGGTATTTAACCCTATAACACATACATTTGTAGGTTGTATTTTAAAGAGTTCCCTCTATTAAATTTACAGCTAAAATAAGTTCTGAATCCTTGAGAATTAAAAAAAAATTTTTAAGAAATGAGAAAAACAATAGTACTGTTTTGTTTTTCTTGCTACCTTTTGGACACTATTTAGCCAAAGATCTGGAGGAATCTTGCTGACCTCTGGAGATTTTTGCTGTAGCAAAATTTCTCAAATGAACTCCTCTGTTGGGATTTCAAGTTACCTGTTTAATTGCATTTTTGAGCAGGTTAGTATCTGTTTTCATCATGTTTGGGAATACTGTTTTAGACAGAGGCATGTCTTAGTCAATGCTTAGGAACTGCAGACACTCTGGATCTGTGCACACATGCCAGTTATTTGCTCTCTGCCTACCACCTCTGCTCTTTGTAATAAGAAGGGATAAGAGGAAATGAGAAAATAACAGTGAAGGTGACTTTTTTCTTCCTTTCCCCTTCTTATTTGGTTTGTGACTTTTTAGAATGAAAGCTCTTTGTAATCATCTATCTTGCCTTTCTGGACAGTTCTTTCAGAACTAAGAATCTTTTGGGTGTCCAAAAGCTGACAATGACAGTAATATAATAATACTAATAATTACTTCTCTATAACTTTGCAGCAAAGCAAATCCTCAACTTCAAATTTCTATTGGTTAGAGTTTTGGACCCAGGTTTGGAACTGTTAATATTTATTGACTCATTCAAATTAATTGACTCCCTCAAGTTTTAAATATCTTTCTTTTCTGGCTTATGTGGAAAAGATTAGGAAACTTCTTATCGATGCTTATTCATAACTACCATATGTGGTGCTAAATTATTATGAGAAATGGAGCAGAGCATGGGCAGTGAATATTAATTAGCTGCTTAAAATCTCTTCATTTTTGGATGCCAGTGTTACCTTGACAAGCATGTCTTTTCTTTTGGTGAGGGGCTGACAAGGTGGTGAAATATAAGAGCAGAGAAAATGGGGATTGGTAAGAAAGATGTTTCTTTGGGCCAAACAATATAAGAGAAAGTTGCAAGCATGAAATAGAGGTTCATAAAGGAAAATCAGGAGGCTGTCATGATCTGTTCACATCATGGTCCGTAGCTAGCCATGGCTTCAGCACTTCTAGAAATATACATTTAAAAAATGCTAACATGAAAAGTCAATAATTTGTACTATGAAACCCAAGATGCTGGTAGAAGGAAGACACTGTGTAATGTACTGTGACAGTGAACACCTAAATTGGACCTCCTGGCTTCCCAGGATTGGACCCAAGCCTAAGTCCTCAATCTCTGAGGGACAGGATCAGTGATGTTTCAGTCAGGATCTGGGCAAGATAGAAATAGCACACTCAAGTAAGGTAACTGAGAAGCATTTAGTAAAGGAACTCTTTATGGCGGTATGGACAGGTTTAAAGGAAACTGGTGAGGGGTTGACCACCCAAGAACTAGCAATGCTGGCAAGGCATGGCTACCCTTAGATCTTAAGAGACAAGTAGAGGAAATGGTTAGGGGAGCCCAGAGACAGCTTGTGTGGCGGTAGAAAATGTCTACATGAGAAGAACTGTGCCTTGTTAAAGAGGATCAAACAAAATTGTGGTGACCCAGCAAGGATGGAGCCAAGGGACTCCAATCTCCCCCTGGTATGCCTATTGGTCAAACTCAATTGAAAGCCAGAGGACAAGGGAATCAGTTGATACAGCTTGTACAGTTCAGCCTCCTGGGACACAGACCAGGATCTATGGACCTGAGGGGCAAAGATGGTATGTTCAGACCAGCTCAAGAATGCTCTTAAGGAGGTGGTGAGTTCCAATGCAGGTGGAGTGCTTGGACAACTCAGATCCTTCAAAGTTTTAAGCTATGGCAAGACGGTGGACTTTAGTAATTGAGAGGACAGGATCAGTTAACTTCTAAAGCCGTCAGTGACTCATTATCAGGTAAGATTTACTCAGGTTAAGGATAGTGCTAGGTAGGCAGTCATGCTATGTAGGAGAGGAGTCCACAAATTTTAGAATTACCTATCCAAATATTTCCCTGCTACAGGTGCTGGATTGTATAATGACAAAGACCCCCCCAATGGCTGCTGTTTCTGTCCAGAACATTTCCATATTCACCAATATTTTATATTCTGCTTTATATTGATTATTTATTATATCAAATTATAATAAAACAGTGTACAGCACTGTTGAGTCAATTTTACTTGTGTGCCTTAAAAACACAAACAAAACTAACAAGTTAATAGTTAAAAAGTGCTATAATGTTACTGAGTCGTTTTTACAGCTCTGATAGTAAAACTCAAAGATGAAGTATAAAACATACAAGCTGTATTATTGGCAATGGATTTTTTATGCTAGACTAAAATCTAACGAACAAATATAATAACTATATGATACATGGAATACAGTCATTAAGGTGGGAAATGAAAATAGTGATGTAATGGCTGCTAAGAATACTCTCCTCCAAATATTAGAGTACTTCTGATAGTTTCACCAAATGTTTATAGTAACAATTACTTTTATTCGTGACAATTAAATAAAATTTAAATTATTGGCTTTCTTGGTTCACATTAATATTTACTCCTAGCTGCCCAGGTGAGTTTCCTGCTGAAGGTAGAAGTCAATCAATGAGAAATTTATGTCTTTTATCAAGTAAAACATGTACTAGAGTACCCAGTTCAGAACAGTCACTAATACAGAGATGATTAGGACAATGCTGTGGTAATACCTCAAATGATCTTATAATTAGTAAGAACTAAAATGTTACACCTCTTATCTTTCAGGTTATACTGAAGAATTTTCTGAAGAGTCATTTGAGATTCTGTAAGATGTTAAAGTTTGTCATTTGCAAAGAGTACACACTTGTCTCCATTTCTAGAAACATCCAGCCCTGTTTAAAGGAAAAGCAGGGTGAGCATGAGTTTGGGATACTACTGAGAGTCTCAAGTTGAACATGGAGCTCTCATAGGTCAAGTCATTGAGCCTGATCAAAGGCAAACCTTGAAATAATGATGAAGTTGGTGCTCGTGGGAAGTAGATATCAGTGACACTCGAAGATGGGAAGAATGATAGAGGAGCAGAAACTCAAAGGACTGTCTCACGTGCGTAGAGGTGGGGGGACACACCAAGGATACGCATGGGCTGGGAAGAAAGCAGTCATTGGGAAAGACACTGAGTGTCCATGTTTGTTTTCTCCTGGTCTCCTTGAAGACCAGAGGACTAATTCTTGCACGAAGACTCAGCAGAGGCTTTTAGGTTATCGTGGGAACTAAGAGAAATTCTTCATCATTGTTCTTAAAAAAAAAAAAAAAAAACAACTGTGTTATATCAATGTCATTTCCCTAGAGTAATGCCCTGTCCTGGTCCCATACACTGAGGAGAGAGCAGAAGTTGTCCTTTGGCTCATTCTCTCTTTCTCTTTCCATTTGCTAATGAAGTCCTGCTCATCCTTATCTCTCTCTACAAACTCTTCATTTTTGGCTCTTTTCCTTGATTCCCAAAGAAGCCACTAACTTGTAACACATACTCTTAGCATCTCCCACTGCTGAGCACGTGTAATCATTATTTCCTCCTTTATTATTATTTTGCCTGGTATCTGGAAGGAGCAGAGACAGACACTGAGGTGGTTTGATGTGTTAACTTGGCTAGGCCATGGTACCAAGGTATTTTGTCCAAAGTGTCTGGATGTTTCTGTGAAGGTATTTTTAGGTGGGATTAACATTTAAATCAGCAGAAGTTGCGTAAAGAAGATTACCTTCCATAATGTGTATAGGCCTCATCTAGTCAGCTGAAAGTCTTAAGAAGACAGACCAGAAACTCTGCCAACAAACTGCCTTTGGACTCGAATTGCAACATCAATGTTTCTCTGGGTCTCTAGTCTGCCAGCCTACCCTGCAGATTTTAGACTTGACAACCTCCACAATTACATGAGTCAATTCCTTAAAAATAAATCTCTCTCTTGATAGATCTATATCTATAGCCTTTTGGTTCTGTTTCTCTAGAGAACCCTAATACAATCACATATGTTCCCATGCCTCCAGGTTTAACTGGAAGTCACACTTTACCTTCCTTTAGCATGATAAAAATGTCAATTCTCCTTCAATTTTTCACATTTGCATGTATTCACAGATCCCTTTTTCTTGCATAAAATGTGGCATATTTAATGGTTCTTACCTTTTTTAACCTAAAAATATGTCCTGAAGATCACTCCATCTCAGCATTCAGCATGTAGTGATTTTTCTTTCTTTTTATGACTACTTAGTATAGTACTCCATTGTGTGGATGTCTCCTAAAAATGGACATTTGGGTTGCTTATAACCTTTCAATATTTTAAAAATTTCTGCAAGGAATGACTTTTGTACATAAATAGGGTTTTTTGTTTTTTGTGATATATATATATATATTTTTTACCAGCTTAATTTAGGAATAGATTTTTAGAAGTGGAGTACACGGTTGGAAAGATAATGCATATGTATTTTTTCTAGTTATTAACACAATTTTCTCCATTGGTCTTTTACAATTCCATCAGTAAGGTAAGAAGTTGCCTATATCCACAAGTTTTGTCAGCAGAGTATTTGTTGAACTGTGACTTTTGCCAATCTGGTAGGTAAGAAGAACTTCATGTAGCATTGTTTTTATTTCCCTGATTTGCTGTAATGTTGAGTATCATTTCATATGTTAAAGGGAGTATTTTATGTTTTAATCTGTGAGCTGCCTGTTCATGTTTTTTCCTCATTTATCTACTAGGTTATTCCTTCTGCCCCTCAGATTTTAGGAGTTCTTTGTATAGTAGAGAATCACAATGTCTGGGATTGCCTTAAAATACTTCATAAATTTTCTAGTGGATTTTTTTTTTATATTTGCTGGTTTTGCCTCTGGTTTTTTGGTATATAATAACATTTACCTATCTTTAGTTGGTTTTAGATTTTGAGTCATAGTTAGGAAGAATTTCCCCATGCCCAAATTATAAAATTCTCTTTCAGTATCAATACAGTTTCATGTGCATATTTCTCAAGAACAAGAACATTCTCTTACATCATCTTATTGCTGTTATCAAATTCAGGAAAAATAACATTCATATTGTTCATAACTTTTGTAACATTTTTCTTCAAATATTTTGTGCAATTCACCAGTGAAGGAATCTGGGTCTGTGCTTTCCTTTGTGGGAAAGTTTTAGACTACTAATAACATCTCTTCACTTATTATTGATCTGTTCATGTTTTCTATTTCTTCTTGAATCAATTTCAGTAGCTTCTATGGTCAGTACTTATGCCCCTCTTTCACTCCTGTTTTTAGCGATTTTAATCATCACTCTTTTTCTCTTGGAAAGTGTAGCTAAAGATTTGTTAATTATGTTGATCTTTTCTTTTTCTTTTTCCTTTTTTTTTTTTTTGCAGTATGTGGGCCTCTCACTGTTGTGGCCTCTCCAGTTGCGGAGCACAGGCTCCGGATGCACAGGCTCAGCAGCCATGGCTCATGGGCCTAGCTGCTCTGTGGCATGTGGGATCTTCCCGGACCGGGGCATGAACCCGTGTCCCCTGCATCGGCAGGCAGACTCTCAACCACTGCACCACCAGGGAAGCCCTATGTTGATCTTTTCAAAAAACAAATTTTTGGTTTCATTGATTTTTCTCAATTGTTTTTCTATTCTTTATTTCATTAATCTCCACTCTAATGTTTATTTCCTTTCTTCTGCTTGCTTTAGGCTTAGTTTTCTTTTCTTCTTTCTAATGTCTTAAAGTAGAAGATTATCTTATTTATTTAAATCTGTCTTCTTTTTTAATATGGTGTTTTAAGCTATCAATTGCCTCTAGGTACTGCATAGCTGCATTCCATAACTTTTCTTATGTTTTATCTTAATTTTCTTCATTCAAAATATTTTTAAGGCTTCCCTGGTGGCGCACTGGTTAAGAGTCCACCTGCAGATGCAGGGGACACGGGTTCGTGCCCTGGTCTGGGAAGATCCCACATGCTGTGGAGCAGTTAGGCCCGTGAGCCATGGCTGCTGAGCCTGTGTGTCCGGGGCCTGTGCTCCACAACAGGAGGGGCCACAACAGTGAATGGCCCATGTACCGCAAAAAAATAAATAAATAAATAAATACATTTTCTTTGTGATTTCTTTCCTGACCCATTTTTTTAGGAGTTTGTGTTTCCATTTCCACATATTTGTGAATTTCCCAAATTTTCTGTTATTGATTAATTTCTGTTATTTTTTTCATTGTGCTTGGGGAACATACTTATATGATTTAAACCATTTTAAATTTATTGAAATTTGTTTTATGGCCTAGAATATGGTCTATCTTGGAGAATGTTCCATGTGTGAGAAGAATGTAATTTTTGCTGTTATTGGGTGAAGCCATCTATAGATGTTTGTTAGATATTTGATTTATAGTAGTTCAAGTCTTCTGCTTTCTTGCTGATTTATTGACTAGTTAATCTATCCATTATTGAAAGTGGGTATTAAAGTCTCCAGCTATTATTGTTAAATTGTCTATTTCTCCTTTCAATTCTGTCAGTTTTTGCTTAATGCATTTTTGGGGCTCTATTTTTAAGTGCCTATATATTTAAAATTGTTATATATTCCTAATGATTGACTCTTTTATTATTATAAAATGTCCTTCTTTATAATAACATTTGTATTAAAGTCTGTTTCATCTGATTATTAGTATAACCACTTCAGTTTTCTTATGGTTTCTGTTTGCATGACATACTTTGTCAGTTGATATTCATAAATGAGATTGATCTATGAATTTTCTTTTATTGGGCAACCCTCAGCACCTTTGGTATCAATGTTATACTTGCTCTTTAAAAAAACTAGAAAATTTTCTTTCCTTTTTCATATTTTGAAAAGTTATGATACATTTTGAAATAATCATGAAAATTAGATTATGGACTTGAACATTAGATGACTCCAGAGAACTCTGGTTAATTTCATGACATTATGGCTACATAAGAAAATATTTTAATTGTAAGTGATACATATTGAGCTATTAGAGACAAAGTGACACAATATCTGGGATTGCCTTAAAATACTTCAGCAAAGGGAAAAATATCTCAAATCTTGATCACTATTAAATCTGGGTGATGGCTACATGCAGTTTGTTGTATTCTTTCCATTTTTTGTGTATTTAAATGTTTTTAATAATATAAGATAGACATAAGTTCTAACTCAGATTTATTTGAATTTTCAAGTATTAAGTCAAGGAATCTATATATTTTTAAAAACTTTTCAAGAATATTGTTTAAATCCACAAGAACAAAGGGGCTTCAAGATGGTGGAAGAGTAAGACATGGAGATCACCTTCCTCCCCACAAATTCATCAGAAATACATCTATGTGGAACAACTCCTACAGAACACCTACTGAACACTGGCAGAAGACCTCAGACATCCCAAAAGGCAAGAAACTCCCCACGTACCTGGGTAGGGCAAAAGAAAAAAGAAAAAACAGAGACAAAAAACAGGGACGGAACCTGCACCAGTAGGAGGGAGCTGTGAAAGAGGAAAGGTTTCCACAGATTAGGAAGCCCCTTTGTGGAAGGAGACTTCAGGTGATGGTTGGGGAAAGCTTTGGAATTGTGGAGGAGAATGCAGCAACAGGGGTGCAGAGGACAAAGCGGAGAGATTCCACACAGAGTATCGGTGCCAACCAGCACTCACCAGCCAGAGAGGCATGTCTGCTCACCCGCCGGGATGGAGTGGGGGGGGGGGGGCGCTGAGGCTCCAGCTTCGGTCGGATCCCAGAGAGAGGACTGAGGTTGGCTGCATGAACACAGCCTAAAGGGGGCAAGTGTGCCACAGCTAGCTGGGAGGGAGTCTGGGACAAGGTCTGGAGCTGCAGAAGAGGCAAGAGACTTTTTCTTGCCTCTCTGTTTCCTGGTGCGTGAAGAGAGGGGATGAACAGCGCCCCTTAAAGGAGCTCCAGAGATGGGCGTGAGTCGTGGCTAACAGGGCAGGCCCCAGGGACAGGCATGAGATGCTAAGGCTGCTACTGAAGCCACCAAGAAGCCTGTGTGCAAGCACACGTCACTATCCACACATCCCCTCCCGGGAGCCTGAGCATCCTGCCACTGCCAGGGTCCCGTGATCCAGGGACAACTTCCCCAGGCGAACACACAGCATGCTTCAGGCTGGTGCAACGTCACACTGGCCTCTGCCACTGCAGGTTCGCCCCACACTCCGTATCCCTCCCTCTCCTGGCCTGAGTGAGCCAGAGCCTGTGAAACAGCTGCTCCTTTAACCCCATCCTGTCTGAGCAAAGAACAGATGCCCTCAGGCGACCTACACACAGAGGCGGGGCCAAATCCAAAGCTGAATCCCAGGAGCTCTGTAAACAAAGAAGAGAAAGGGAAATCTCTCCCAGCAGCCTCAGCAGCAGTAGATTAAATCTCCACAGTAAACTTGATGTACCCTGCACCTGTGGAATACCTGAATAGACAACAAATCATCCCAAATTGAGAAGGTGGACTTTGGGAGCAATGATATTTATATATTTTTTCCCTTTTTCTCTTTTCATGAGTGTGTATGCGTATGCTTATCTGTATGATTTTGTCTGTATAGCTTTGCATTTACCATTTGTCTTAGGGTTCTGTCTGTCCACTTTTTTGGTTTTCTTTTTTTTAGTATAGTTTTCGGCAATTGTTATCATTGGTGGATTTGTATTTTGGTTTTGTTGTTCTCTTCTTTCTTTCTTTTTTAAAATTACTTTAAAAATTTTTAATAATTATTTTCTGTTTTTTATTTTAATAACTTTTTATTAATTTAATTTTATTTTGTTTTATCTTTCTTTCTTTCTTTCTTTCTTTTTTTCCTACTTTTATTCAGAGCCGTCTGGATGACAGGCTCTTGTTGCTCCAGCTAGGCATCAGGACTGTGCCTCTGAGGTGGGAGAGACAAGGTCAGGACATTGGTCCACCAGAGACCTCCCAGCTCCACATAACATCAAATGGCAAAAATCTCCCAGAGATCTCCATCTCAAAGACAAGACCCAGCTTTACTCAATGACCAGCAAGCTACAGTGCTGGATCCTATGCCAAACAACTAGCAAGAAGGAACACAACCCCACCCATTAGCAGAGAGGCTGCCTAAAATCATAATAAGGTCACAGACACCCCAAAACACACCATCAGAGGTGGACCTGCCCACCAGAAAGACAAGATCCAGCCTCATCTCCCAGAACACAGGCACTAGTCCCCTCCACCAGGAAGCCTACACAAACCACTGAACCAACCTTAGCCACTGGGGGAAGACACCAAAAACAATGGGAACTATGAACCTGCAGCCTGCGATAAGGAGACCCCAAACACAGTAAGTTAAGCAAAATGAGAAGACAAAGAAGCACACAGCAGATGAAGGAGCAAGGTAAACACCCACCAGACTTAACAAAGGAAGAGGAAATAGGCAGTCTACCTGAAAAAGAATTCAGAGTAATGATAGTTAAGATGATCCCAAATCTTGGAAATAGAATGGAAAATATACAGGAACCTTTTAACATGGACCTTGAAGAACTAAAGAGCAAACAAACAATCATGAAAAACACAAAAAAATGAAATTAAAAATTATCTAGAAGGGATAAATAGAAGAATAACTGAGGCAGAAGAATGGATAAGTGACCTGGAAGATAAAACAGTGGAAATAACTACTGCAGAGAAGAATAACGAAAGAAGAATGAAATGATTCTCATTGAAGATAGTCTCAGAGACTTCCGGGACAACATAAAATGCACCAAAACTCAAATTATAGGGGTCCCAGAAGAAGAAGAGAGAAAGAAAGACACTGAGAAAATATTTGAAGAGGTTATAGTTGAAAACTTCCCTAATATGGAAAAGGAAAGAGTCAATCAAGTCCAGGAAGCACAGAGAGTCCCATACAGGAAAAATCCAAGGAGAAATGTGCCAAGACACATATTAATGAAACTATCAAAAATTAAGTACAAAGAAAAAATACTAAAAGCAGCAAGGGAAAAACAACAAATAACATACAAGGGAATCCCCATAAGGTTAACAGCTGATCTTTCAGCAGAAACTCTGCAAGCTACAAGGGAGGGGCAGGACATATTTAACGTGATGAAAGGGAAAAACCTACAACCAAGATTCTTCTATACAGCAAGGATCTCATTCAGATTTGGTGGAGAAACTAAAACCTTTACAGACAAGCAAAAACTAAGAGAATTCAGCACCACCAAACCAGCTTTACAACAAATGCTAAAGGAAATTCTCTAGGCAGGAAACACAAGAGAAGGAAAACACCTACAATAACAAACCCAAAACAATTAAGAAAATAGTAATAGGAACATACATATTGCTAATTATCTTAAATGTAAATGGACTAAATGCTCCCACCAAAAGACATAGACTGGCTGAATGGATACAAAAACAAGATCCTTATACATGCTGTCTACAAGAGACCCACTTCAGACCTAGAGACACATACAGACAGAAAATGAGGAGATGGAAAAAGATATTCCATGCAAATGGAAATCAAAAGAAACCTGGAGTAGCAATTCTTATATCAGACAAAATAGACTTTAAAATAAAGACTATTAGAAGAGACAAAGAAGGACACTACATAATGATAAAGGGATCGATCCAAGAAGAAGATATAACAATTGTAAATATTTATGCACCCAACAAAGGAGCACCTCAATACATAAGGCAAATACTAACAGCCATAAAAGGGGAAGTCGACAGTAACAGAATCATAGTAGGGGACTTTAACACCCCACTATCACAAATGGACAGATCATCCAAAATAAAAATAAATAAGGAAACACAGGCTTTAAATGATACATTAAACAAGATGGACTTAATTGATATTTATAGGACATTCCATCCAAAAACAACAGAATACACATTCTTCACAAGTGCTCATGGAACATTCTTCAAGATAGATCATATCTTGGGTCACAAATCAAGCCTTGGTAAATTTAAGAAAATTGAAATTGTGTCAAGTATCTTTTCCAACCACAATGCTATGAGACTAGATATCAATTAGAGGAAAAAATCTGTGAAAAATGCAAACGCACGGAGGCTAAACAACACACTACTTAATAACCAAGAGATCACTGAAGAAATACAAGAGTAAATCAAAAAATACCTAGAAACAAAAGACAATGAAAGCACGATGACCCAAAGCCTATGGGATGCAGCAAAAGCAGTTCTAAGAGGTAAGTTTATAGCAACACAATCTACCTTAAGAAACAAGAAACATCTCAAATAATGAACCTAACCTTACACCTAAAGCAATTAGAGAAAGAAGAACAGAAGAACCCCAAAGTTAGCATAAGGAAAGAAATCATAAAGATCAGATCAGAAATAAATGAAAAAGAAATGAAGGAAACAATAGCAAATATCAATAAAACTAACACCTTGTTCTTTGAGCAGATAAACAATATTGAAAAACCATTAGCCAGACTCATCAACAAAAAAGGGAGAAGACTCAAATCAATAGAATTAGAAATGAAAAAGGGGAAGTAAAAACTGACACTGCAGAAATACAAATGATCATGAGAGATTGCTACAAGCAACTCTATGCCAATAAAATGGACAACCTGGAAGAAATGGACAAATTCTTTGAAATGCACAACCTCTGAGACTGAACCAGGAAGAAATAGAAAATATGAACAGACCAATCACAAGCACTGATACTGAAACTGTGATTAAAAATCTTCCAACAAACAAAACCCAGGACCAGATGGCTTCACAGGTGAATTCTATCAAACATTTAGAGAAGAGCTAACACCTATCCTTCTCAAACTATTCCAAAATACAGCAAGGGAAGGCACACTCCCAAACTCATTCTACGAGGCCACCATCACCCTGATCCGCAAAGCAGACAAAGATGTCACAAAAAAAGAAAACTACAGGCCAATATTACTGATGAACATAGATGCAAAAATCCTCAACAAAATACTAGCAAACAGAATCCAACAGCACATGAAAAGGATCATACACCATGGCCAGGTGAGGTTTACCCCAGGAATGCAAGGATTCTTCAATATATACAAATCAATCAGTGTGATACACAATCTTAACAAACAGAAGGAGAAAAACCATATGATCATCTCAATACATGCAGAGAAAGCTTTTGACAAAATTCAACACCAATTTATGATAAAAACCCTGCAGAAAGTAGGCATAGAGTGAACTTACCTAAACATAATAAAGGCCAGATATGACAAAGCCACAGCCAACATCGTCCTCAATGGTGAAAAACTGAAATAATTTCCACTAAGATCAGGAACAAGAGAAGGTTGCCCACTCTCACCACTATTATTCAACATAGTTTTGGAAATTTTAGCCACAGCAATCACAGAAGAAAAAGCAATAAAAGGAATCCAAATCAGCAAAGAAGAAGTAGGGCTTTCCTGGTGGCGCAGTGGCTGAGAATCCTCCTGCCGATGCACGGGACACGGGTTTGTGCCCTGGTCCGGGAAGATCCCACATGCCACAGAGCAGCTGGGCCCATGAGCCATGGCCGCTGAGCCTGCACGTCCGGAGCCTATGCTCCACAATGGGAGAGGCCACAGCAGTGAGAGGCCCACGTACAGCAAAAAAAAAAAAAAAAAAAGAAAAGAAGAAGTAAAGCTGTCACTGTTTGCAGATGACATGACACTATATATAGAGGCTCCTAAAGATGCTACCAGAAAACTACTAGAGCTAATCAATGAATTTGGTAAAGTAGAAGGATACAAAATTAATGCACAGTAATCTCTTGCATTCCTATACACTAATGATGAAAAATCTGAAAGTGAAATTAAGAAAACACTCCCATTTATCACTGCAACAAAAAGATTAAAATACCTAGGAATAAACCTACCTAAGGAGACAAAAGACCTGTATGCAGAAAATTATAAGACACTGATAAAAGCAATTAAAGATGATACAAAAAAAGATGATAAAAATAGATGGAGAGATATACTATGTTCTTGGATTGGAAGCATCAACATTGTGAAAATGATTCTAGTACCCAAAGCAATCTACAGATTCAGTGCAATCCCTATCAAACTACCAATGGCATTTTTCACAGAACTAGAACAAAAAATTCCACAATTTGTATGTAAACACAAAAGATCCCGAATAGCCAAAGCAATCTTGAGAACGATAAATGGAGCAGGAGGAATCAGGCCCCTGGACATCAGACTATACTGCAAAGACACAGTAATCAAGACAGTATGGTACTGGTACTAAAACAGAAGTATAGATCAATGGAACAGGATAGAAAGCTCAGAGATAAACCCATGCACATATGGTCACCTTATCTTTGATAAAGGAGGCAAGGATATACATGGAGAAAAGCCAGCCTGTTCAATAATTGGTGCTGGGAAAACTGGACAGCTACATGGAAAAGAATGAAATTAGAACACTCCCTAACACCATACACAAAAGTAAACACAAAATGGATTAAAGACCTAAATGTAAGGCCAGACACTATGAAACTCTTAGAGAAAAACATAGGCAGAACACTCTATGACATAAATCACAGCCAGATCCTTTTTGACCCACCTCCTAGAGAAATGGAAATAAAAACAAAAATTAACAAATGGGACCTAATGAAACTTAAAAGCTTTTGCACAGCAAAGGAAACCATAAACAAGATGAAAAGTCAACCCTCAGAATGGGAGAAAATATTTGCAAATGAAGCAACTGATGAAGGATTAATCTCTAAAATTTACAAGAAGCTCATGCAGCTCAATATCAAAGAAAAACAAACAACCTAATCCAAAAATGGGCAGAAGACCTAAATATACATTTCTCCAAAGAAGATATATAGATTACCACCAAACACATGAAAGAATGCTCAACATCATTAGTCATTAGTGAAATGCAAATCAAAACTACAATGCGATATCATCTCATTCTGGTCAGAATGGCAATTCTCAAAAAATCTACAAACAATAAATGCTGGAGCGGGTGTGAAGAAAGGGGAACACTTATACACTGTTAGTGGGAATGTAAATTGATACAGCCACTATGGAGAAAAGTATGGAGGTTCCCTAAAAAACTAAGAATAGAACTACCATACGACCCAGCAATCCCACTACTGGGCATATACCCTGAGAAAACCATAATTCAAAAAGAGTCATGTACCACAATGTTCATTGCAGCTCTATTTACAATAGCCAGGACATGGAAGCAACCTAAGTGTCCATCAACAAATGAATGGATAAAGAAGGTGTGGCACATATATACAATGGAATATTACTCAGCCATAAAAAGAAACGAAATTGAGTTATTTGTAGTGAGGTGGATAGACCTAGAGTCTGTCACATAGAGTGAAGTAAGTCAGAAAGAGAAAAACAAATATTGTATGCTAACACGTATATATGGAATCTAAAAAAAAAAAAAAAAAAAGGTCATGAAGAACCTAGGGGCAAGATGGGAATAACGACACAGACCTACTAGAGAATGGACTTGAGGACACCGGGAGGGGGAAGGGTAAGCTGGGACGAAGTGAGAGAGTGGTAGTGTATATATGGACATATATATACTACCCAATGTAAAATAGATAGCTAGTCAGAAGCAGTCACATAGCACAGGGAGATCAGCTCGGTGCTTTTTGACCACCTAGAAGGGTGGGATAGGTAAGGTAGGAAGCAGGGAGATGCAAGAGGGAAGAGATATGTGGATATATGTATATATATAACTGATTCACTTTGTTATAAAGCAGAAACTAACATACCATTGTAAAGCAATTATACTCCAATAAAAATGTTAAAAAAAAACCCCACAAGAACAAAGGGAGAGAGAGACATTTCAGGTAAGAGGTTTTAATAAAAGTTCTGGAGATGGAAAACATATGGAGGTGTGGGAATTGATAAAGTAGAGTGGAGGAAGGCAAGGTTAAAGATGTTGCAAAGAGAAATACAGAAAAGGGGAGGGATGATGTGCACTACAAGCTCAGATACATCAATTAAGCAACACACAGATGTGCGTTGTGGTGATAAAAACAGAAGGAAATTGGATGAAAGTCTGTATTTGGAAGAGCTGACCTCCTTACCTCCCACTACAGCAAACAGAACCCAAACAGCCAGATGTTTACCTCAGTTAAGATATTGGAAATTTATCTCTTTAGAAATTCAATAGACCAGATAAAGGACACGGCATTTGAATGACTTCTCTGGGTCTAGCACTGTACCATTCACTTCTAGAAATGTAAAAGTTGCTTCAAGAGGAACTTACCTTTAGTAGAACTCATATGGACCTTCCAGAAACAATAACAAACTAAAAAACTATAGGTATGTCCAACTTACAAAGAGCTCTTAGATTTGCTTCCATTGTGGTATCTATCCACACAAATGTCACGTTCTCAGAGAAGGTTACCTAGAACTTTCCATGTGCTTTCCCCCTCAACTTTATTGAGATACTATTGACATATAACACTGTGTAAACTTAAGATGTACAATGTGATGATTTGATACATGAATATATCATAAAATGTTTACCACATTAAGTTTAGTGAACACATCCTTTCCCTTATATAATTACAATTTTTTTTTCTTTTTGTTGGTGTTAAGGTGAGAACATTAAAGCTCTACTGTCATAGCAACTTTCACATATGCAATACAGTGTTGTTAACTATAGTCCCCATGCTGTACCTTAAGGTCCCAGAACTTATTCCTCTTATAACTGAGAGTTTGTTCCCTTTGACAATATCTCCCCATTTCCCCCACCCCCAGCTTCTGACAACCATTCCTCTGCTCTCTATGAGTAGAATTGTCTACTGAAGTTTCTATGAGTTGTTTTTAGATTCTGTATGTAAGTGAGCCTTGCTACACTTTGACACAGCATCCCAATATTTGATGAACAAATTTCTGACGTAAGTTTGCTCTGGTTCCAATTCTGTCTTCACTACTCACTAGATTGCATTTCCTAGACTCCCTTGCTGTTAAGAACCACCAATGGAACATGAGTACATGTCGTGTGTGCTGCTTTGAGACCTTCAGTGTGTGGTCTTTCCCCCATTCACCTGGTTGGAATGGAGTCAACCTCCACTGTGAACTTGGTGGCCTCAGACTGAAAGACACCTGTGTCCCTTGCTTAGTGCTTAGAAGGCTGTTCTCTGTGCATGGGTAATGCCTAGCTTAGGCTATATATGAGTGAGAAACAAACTTGCATTGCATTGAGCCACTGAGATTTGGTGGTTTACTCTTTCAGAGAAGCCAGGTTCACTCTAGCCAATACACCATTCTTTCCTGCTTTCATATCCATCTTAGCAAATAAAAACACAAGCCCAGTTGTACCAAAAGAAGTCAAGGAAAAGCGATGGCTTCACTTTTACTCTTTGTTCCCTTGTAGATAAGCCATTAACTATTCTACACACTGCAGGGAAAGCAGTGGAATGTTTCAAAAGACCACAGAACACTGATTTCCAATAAGCAATGGATAATAACAACAATAACAGTAATACCATTAATGGCAATAATAATAAACATTAATCTCCCTTCAGCAAACCCTGAATGGTGTTCAGTGGCCCAAGGGCCATTATGACTCAGGTGTGACTAAGACCCACTGTGGACTTTTTCTAAAGGAAAGAGGGGGACACAGACCTCTGGGCTGGGCACACAATAGACCATAACCTCCTTCCCTCTGCTGCTTTTCACAAGAAGCCAAAGAGATCTGTCAGGGCAAAAGCTTTCCACAGAGCCTCCTAGTATGAGAATGCCTGGTGCAGAACGCTTTTACTGGAGAGCGCCAGACAGGCATAATGAAGTCAGTAATTTCTCCTGCCTGCAGCCTTGAATTAGGCCACAGGGTAGAGCCTTTTAGGTTGATGAACAAAATACCACAGAACTTTAGAAAAATGGTTACACCTTATTAAATTAGTTGAAATCTCTGGAGTTGATCTATTTTATGGCTCCAAATTGGCATACCTGTTAACTTAAAGTGTTCAAATTTCTCTAAAATATTATTGTATTTAAGACAGAGTGCCATTCCCAAACTGCACATGAATTACAGAGCATCAGGGGAAGAGAGAGCGACTCACTGGTTCCCAGCTTAAAAACCTTTACCACAATTAGTAGTTAGTAGCTTTCAGAAACATTTGCTGGATAAGTAACCATGGTCAAATCACATAATTTGCCCCTCGCTCCCTACTTCTCTCTTTTCTTTTATTCCGGGGTTTTGAGTGCTGGTCTAAGAGCTATAATTTCATCTTTAGGCATATTTCTTCAGGCATTCTTAATGAGGAATTTGATTTGTCCAGTCCTGCCTTCCTGAATTCTGCCTTTTAGGGATTTGGGGTTGGGAGACTGTGGGAAAAAGGGAACATGGAATACCACCACGCTGCTGAGAAAATACAATCTAAGGTTTGGAAGAGATTGTGAATTATCTTTTTTCTCCCTTAGGCAGGGCTATATCTAAAAGGATTCTAGACAGATGATTTTCCATTTCAAATATTTATTGCATGCCTATTGTGTGTTGTGCATATTCTAGGCATGAGAGATATGAAAATGAATTTATATTATTTTCAAAAGCTTTAAAAAGTGGTAATATTAGTAGTTATGAACTTTTTATGAACTCAGTCTAAGAGGAACTAAATATTCTACTTTTATGATTTAGCAACTTTGGAAATAAAAACAAGAAGGGGGGGAAATAGTCTCTAAAACGCTGGAGTTTTGCCTATCTTGTTTATTTAGTTCTGGGAGCCTTAAATATGTACTCAATAAGTGTTTGCCCTGTAAGTAAAAGAGTTATGGGGAAGAAAGCCAATTACATAATTCTCTAATAATGGAAATAAAACAGTTATGCTGGAATAAATAAAATATTTTCAGAAACCTTAAATATTTCTGAATTGCATGAATTTTTGTTTTATCACCTGACTTTAGGTTACATTGTTAAAGTTTCTTTCTAAGTGGAAACTGGGAACTCATTGTGTCAGAGAAATAATGCTGTAAGTGGTGGATAGGTCCCCAATTTATTCCATAAAGTCCTGCAATACAGCTTTTCAATGAATTAAGAGGACACTTCTTTTTTTTTGTAAAATGGAAATATTTTCATAGTGAAATTAAGTAAGAAGCCATGTTCTTTTGCTTGGCTGTTATTGAGAAAAGCAGGGTTTTTTTTAATTAAGAAGGGCATGAGGATATAGGTGTAGATAGCTTTGGCAGACATTTGGAGATGGATTTTTCGATTCTGTCACTGGCATGAATAAATTAGAGCATTTGTTTGTTTCCTGTTTCTTTTGGGGAGGAATGAGTGGGTAAGAGGTTTAGTACTTCCAAACGTATTTTATTTTCCTTTTCCTAATCCTGGTATACTGGAAGAACTCCCCTTTTATTAATCAGCTAATTTGTGGGGTTCACCAATGAAATGGATGGCAGGAGAATTAAGAACAGAGGGGAGATCTTGACTGGAGTTTTAAGAGATCAGACATTCAAGGGAGACTGTGGTGGGAGTTAGAGGAGTGAGTGGTGAAAAGTGAGCCGTGAGACATCAGCGGCCCAGCATTTGGACACCATGCCTTCAGAGGGCAAAAACATGGCGGCACAGAAGAAAACCCACCGGAAGTGGCCGCCAGGCATAGCCCAGGCCAGAGCCTTAGGAGGGGATGATTGGCAAGTGCAAGGGGCAGCAAGCTAACCTGTCTGAGAAATGTCTTACTAACATGACTATAAGCTCACTGGGGAAGAAGGAGAGATTTTTTTTTTCTTTGAAGGGTCATAGAGCTTATTGTCCTGAATGCCAGCTTCCTTTAACATGGGGGAACGTTACAAGGCCTTTTCTATGTTAAGCGAGAGGCTGAGAATTTTGTTGCTCCAAAGCTGGAGGTTTAGAACGTTGAAGGAGCTGAGGTGAGGTCTAACTATGGGAAGAATTAAATTTTCTGAAACTGGGAGGTTGGGGGGTAGGGAGGGCCTTTTGCTTTGAGCCCATGCAATTGTGCCAAGGTTCTGGGACCTCGGATGAGAGGGCCTGAACACGAAATGTTGGTGACACTGGGAGCTGGGATACAGATTCTAGAGGCACATTTGGCTTAAGGGAGTGGGTGCTGCAAAGTTTCAGCCTTTCTGCTTTCAAGATGTCTAGGTAGATTCAGACAATGAGCATCTTACATGTGACCCCGATAACCTGAAAGCTAGAGGTTCCCGCCAATGTCCCTAAGTTGCCATAGCAAGTTTCTTGTAAGATTTCAAATGAGGGGGAAAACCACTCTTCAGAATAACAGAGATGTGATTTCTTGGAACCCCTAATGTGTGGGGATTGAGCTACTTTTAATGTAAATTGGAAAAACAAATATATTCTTCTGTTGGCATGTCCTCACATGCTCGTTTTTATAGTTTTACTGCATATGCAGCCATCCATAAAAATACATAGAATTGTTCTGAATGTTTTAGAATTTTATATAAATGGTATCATATGTTAAGAGGAATGGGATGAGGGAGTCGAGCTGTGTGTACTGTGTTGTTTATTAAAAAAAAATCTGAAGCAAATATAGTAAAATGTTAATATTTGTTAGATCTGGATGGCGGATATACAGGTATCTCCTAAATTTTTATTCCTGTACTTTTCTGTATGTTTGAAACATTTGGTTATTTTTAAGAAATAAAGGGGAAAAAACAAAGACAAAAGCCAGCATGATAGTTCTGGACTCCAAGTGTCCTGGAATGTTTAATACCAGTCTTACCTGAAATGTTTGAAAATTAGTTTGCTGCAATTCTTGAGGTATTTTAACAGCTTGAGCCGAAGCCCTGCCTCTTTGATGACATACTGACATTGCAAACAATGTGTCCCACATAGAACTCTTGAACTTTTACCACCATATCTGGTTTCCACTTCTCCATTTTAGCAAAAGTTACCATAAATTCTATTAGTCCATCCAGAAACCTAGCAGTTACCCAGGTTTCTTCTTTCTTCCTAACTTCTCATATTCAAGTCATTGATTCTGTCTCCAAATATGCACATGAGATCCAGACTTTTATCTCCAGCTCTGCTGTCACTACCTTATTTGGAGTCATTTTCTCTTGCCTAGAATAGCTCCACAGACTCCCATTTTGTTTCTCTGATCTGACTCACCCCATGCCATCTCCTTCAGATAGCAGCAAAAGTGATTTTCTTAAATAATGGAAATTATATAATTTTATTCCCCTGCCTAAAAGCTTACAATGACTTTTCCAATTACAAACCTTTAACCCCAGCCTATAAGGCCCTGTGTGATCTGACTCTTATCCTCATCTCCAACCCCCTCCCCACCCCTCATTTATGCTCTGGCTATAACTAGCTCCAGGATCACACCAAGCTCCTTCCCTCGCTAGGCATCTTCGCATCTGTTCTCTCCCCTGCGGTAACCAGTCTTTTCATAGACAGATCCTTTTTTTCTTTAAGTCTCAGCTTAAGTCCCTCACTGTCCATTGTATGTCCAGTATATCCCCCCTCTTGCATTCTTTAGTAACCCTCATTTTTTTTCTTTCATAGAACTTTGTGCAAGTTCCAGTTATTTTACTGGATTGATTAACTGATGGATGGCCACTTAGTATTAGTTTTGGGTGCCCAGGATCTAAATTCCCTTCATGTATTTGGAGACACTCCCACCTATGAATCTAAGCCTACCTCCAGTATAGAAGTTGAAAATGGCAGATACTCACTTTTTCAGAGTTCTTTGCACCTTTGACACATGACCTAGACTGTGCCATTCAGATCACTTGCCCCAGACTCTAACTTAGAAGGTAGTGAAGTGATGAAGGAGGGACCTCTTAGAATAGTTATTGGTGAGAGTGATGGCAGCATCAGTGGTTAAATTCATTTCCAGAAATGGCAAGACCATGGTTATAATGGAACTGGTCTGCTATCCGATTCCAGACAGAGTGGTAGGCAGTCCAAGCCTGGGTGTGTCTGTCCAACAGTACAGTCTGGGATGTTGCTGCTGAAACCGTGGCATGATTTATTTATTTCATGGTATAGTCTCCAAACCCATGTCCCCAACACTCTTTGATTCTGTGAGTTACCCAAACAAAAGCCTTTTTAGCAAATACCTTTTCGGCTTCAGCTAACTCTAGTTGGTCTCTGTTTGCTTGTCAAGATTGGAACAAGGGTGAGGCTAATGAGGCACATGGGGCACAACATTTTAGAAGGGTCATGCAAAGGTCATGAGGTGCCAACACTATACTTGCATGTACCCAAGGGGGAAACCTCCTTAACTCGTGTGCCTAGGTGCCTGCATGCTTCACGCTGTCCCAGCCCTGTGCTTGCAATGGTAAGAAGATATTAAATTCAACTTTTCTTGAGGCCTGGAGTTTCTGAAAATAAGTGATGGATGGCCCATCTCATGAAGCTAGAGGGGTGGAATATTTCTACAGAACTAGAGGGAGAAGCTTGTTCTTCCAGAATTAACCCATCACTCTCTTTCAGTCTGTCAAAGAATAGTCAAAGGATAAACTGGGAATTGGAAAGGCTGGGAGGGAGAAGCTCTTTTCATGAAGTTATCAATGAGCTGTTTCTCCTTCCCTCCAACTAGAGGGGGAGGGGAGGGAAAAGCTTCCCCCTCATCTCAAAGTGAGTGGAGGTTCGAGAGAAAGTCATGCAGCTCAGCAAGTCTCCTGTCACGACTGAAGGACACAGGGACTAGCATTTTGAATCCTGTCTAAAGGTGACAAGCTGTGGTTGGCTTGTTGCCCCTGGATGGCAGAGCAGACAAAGAAGTACTGGGAGTAGCCAGAACTTCCTGAATTTGGTGGGACAGTTGATAAGTGAATCTCCTGTTGGGAGAGTTAGGCCTTATAAATGAGAGCTGGCCTGAATATTCTGCCCAAAAGAGCAGTGTAGAGGAGTTAAGTGGTCCAAACTGAGATATGAACTTCCAGCACCCAGAGGCTAGTGGAGAGGGTCATACATGACCAGCTAATGGGGCCTTGATGCTATCAAGGGAAATGCAGATCGCTGGCAATGGGAGTCTCTAAAACCCCACAAAAGTACCATCCACAGGGTGTTTCTATGCGATTCCAGCTATTGCAGTTCGGTAAAATTTTTCTGTCCTCAACCCCTTTAAAATATCTCCTCCCTCACCACTGGGCCTGGCCATGAGCCGCTTGAAATATGAGGATTCATAACTTCTATGCTACCACAATGGTGCAACAAACCATCACCTCTCCTCTGGATTCTGCACTAGCCCCCTGATGGCTCTGCTTTCTCTTGGCTTTGCCCTTTTCCTATCCAGTCTCACAGTAGCTAAATGACCTTGATGAAGCCCATTCCACATCATGTCATTTCTCTGCTCGAAACCTTCCAGTGGCCCACAATGACCACAAGACCCTAAGTGGTCTTGGCCCCTCTTCATGCTCTGGCCTCATGTCTTTCTGCTCTCCCCTGTTCCTCACCCTACTCTAACCAAACTTTCCTGGCTATTTTTCAAATAAACCAGGTCATGTCATGCTCCAGCAATTTTGCATTTTTTCATCTTTGACCTAGAAATTCTTCTTCCATTTCTCAATTCCTTTACCTTTATTTCTCTTTAAATGGCACTCTCTCTAGACCCTCCTGCCTAAATAACACTTCCTTGATATTTCCTATGCCCTTTTCTACTATACTCTTTACTCTAGAACTTATTACTATTGTATTATACATTTAATTTATTTGTCTACTTTAATGCAAGCTCCATGAAGATAGGAAACGTTGTCTATTTTGTTCACTGTCATAACTCCACCATCTAGAACAGTGTCTGATAGAATATGTGCTCAATAATGATGTGTTCAAAGAATGAGACTGTAATGGGTGGGAGTGGAAGTATGTCCAGAAAGAGAAAAAGCTGATCATGACCCCCTCCCTCACACACAAATACTCCTTGAAGTCTTCCAAACCTAGGGAAGAAATCAACTGAATATGTAGTAATGGAGCTTGGAGTTCTGGTATTAGACCAGACTGAACTATTTGCTACCACAAGACAGAGACTATTACCCTATGGTGACCAGAGAATTTATGGAAAAACCCAAGATGACATGTTGGGGAAATAGAAGTAGAATAGATAGGAAATTATTTGTAAGTGCAGTGTACCAGATAGTTCAGTTTTCCACTTCTCTCTCCTTCTTTTGGCATTAGCATGGCCATTTAACTTTCTTTGCAAATAAAATGTGGGTATAAAAGTGCCATTTCCAGACAGAAGCTTTAAAACTTAGTGCATAGTTCATCACATTCTCTTTCTATTATGATGATGGTCATGGAAACACACATTGAGATAATGCCTCAATTAGCCTGGGTCACTTAGTGACTCCAAGGAGGAAAACCCTACTGCCAACCCATGATGAAAATGCAGTAGGAGTGAGAAAAAAAAGCTTTGTTGTGATAAGACTCTAAGATTTTGGGGTTGTTTGGATGAGCTGAATATTTGGTGGACTATGATGGTCATTCAATATTTCTAGCTTCCTGACTTCCAGGCATGTGGTAGGTTGGAACTCCTGCAACCTACTTGCCATAGTTAAGTTGAGCCATATGACTACTTCTGTTCAATGACTTGTGAGCTGAGGTGGCATAGATGTCTTATAGACAGGAGTCTTCAAATTCAGGATGACCCTCCAGAGATCTCATTTCCTCTGCTAAACATCCTGGAAGTTTATTTTCCCAATTGAGGTTTTCTGGAATCTAGAGACCCAGTGGAGATCTTTGAAATATAGTAATTATTTGTAAAGAGTGAGCTTGCAAAATAAGAAGGCTAATACTAGTTTGTTTTCCTTTCTTTCTTCCTCTCTCCCTGCCTTCTCCTTTGTAGTAATTATTATGGCTGACCCATGAAAAGCCATTCCATACTAAAGTACAGTAAGTCCCCTACACATGAATGAGTTCTGTTCTGAAAATGTGTTCGTAAGTCCAATTTGTTTGTAAGTCTAACAAAGTTAGTCTAGGTACCCAACCAATACAATCGGCTATATAGTACTGTACAGTAATAGGTTTATAATACTTTTCACACAAATAATACATAAAAAACAAACACAAAAAGCAAAGAAAACATTTTTAATCTCACAGTACAGTACCTTGAAAAGTACAGTAGTAAGTACAACAGCTGGAATACAGGGGCTGGCTTCGAGTGAACAGGCAAGAAGAGTTACTGACTGGAGGAGGGAGAGGAGGTGGGAGATGGTAGAGCTGAAGGATCGTCAGCAATAGGAGACAGAGGGTAAGCTACAATTTCACTCATGCCTGATGTTGGTGGAACACATGTTCACATCTTTGAAAGTTTGCAACTTGAAGGTCCATATGTAGGGGACTTACTGTATTAGTCTTGGCCAGTTGAGTAATTTGATTCCCCTTGCCACTGATTGGCTTGTAAATATCATGTGACCCAATTTTTCCAATGAAACATGTCTAACGTCTTACAGGAAACTTCTATGAAAGGTTTTCTTTCTTTCTTTTTTAAATTGAAGCATAGTTGACTTTTAATATTACGTTAGTTGCAGGTATAAAACATAGTGCTTTGATCATACATTACAAATGACCACCATGATAAGTCTAGTATAAAATTTTTACAATATTATTGATAATATTCTTTATGTTGTATATTACATCATTGTGATTTATTTATTTTATAATTAGAAGTTTGTAGCTCTTAGTCCCCTTCATCTATTTTGCCCAACTCACCACCCCCTCTTCTCTGGCAACCACCAGTTTGTTCTCTGTATCTATGAGTCTGTTTCTGTTTTGTTTAGTTTGTTTGTTTTGATTTTTAGATTCCATGTATAACTGAAATTGTGTATCTTTCTCTGGGAGGCTTATTTCACTTAGCATAATACCCTTTAAAGCCATTTATGCTATTGCAAATAGCAAGACTTCATTCTTTTTTATGGCTGAATAATATTCTATTGCCTATATATACCAAATCTTCTTTATCCACTAATCTATTGATGGACATTTAAGTTGCTTCCATATCTTGGCTATTGTAAATAATGCTGCAATGAACATAGGAGTGCATATAAATTTTCAAATTTGTGTTTTTGTTTTCTTTGGGTAAATACCCAGAAGTAGAAATGTTGGATCATATAGTAGTTCTATTTTTAATTTTTTTGAGAAAACTCCATACTGTTTCCCATAGTGGCTGCACCAGTTTGTATTCCCACCACCAGTGCACATAGGATCCCTTTTCTCCACATCCTTGCTAGCACTTGTTATTTGTTGTCTTTTTGTTGATAGCCATTCTGACAGGTGTGAAGTGATATCTCATGGTTTTGATTTGCATTTCCTTGATGATTAGTGATATTGAGCATCTCTTCATGTGTCTGTTGGCCATTTGTACATCTTCTTTGAAAAATGTCTATTCACAACCTCTGGCCATTTTTAAATCAGGTTGTTTTTTGATATTGAGTTATATGAGTTCTTTATATATTTTGGATAGTAACTCCTTCTGAGATATATCATCTGCAAGTATTTTCTCCCATTCAGTAGGTTACCTTTCTGTTTTATTGATGGCTTCCTTTGCTGTGCAAAATCATTGTAGTTTGATGTAGTCTCATTTGTTCATTTTTGCTTTTGTTGTCCCTGCCTGAAGAGACATATCTGAAAAAATAAAATACTACTAAGATGAACATCAAAGAGTTTACTGGTTTGGTTTTCTTCTAGTGCTTTTATGGTTTCAGGTCTTGCATTTAAGTGTCTAAACTATTTTGAGTTTATTTTTGTATATGGTTTAAGAAAGTGGTCAGTTTAATTCTTTTGCATGTAGCTGTCCATTTTCCTAACACCTTTCATTGAAGAGGCTGTTTTTTCATTATTGTATATTCTTGCCTTCTTTGTAGTAGATTAATTTAACATATATATGTGGGTCTATTGGGGGCACTCTATTCTGTTCTGCATCTATTTTTGTGCCAGTACAATACTGTTTTGATTACTATAGATTTGCAGTATAGTTTGAAATCAAGGAACATGATATTTTCATCTTTGTTCTTTCTTTCTTTATTTTTTTTCAAAATTGCTTTGGCTTTCTGAGGTCTTTTTTGGTTCCAAACAAATTTTAGGATTATTTGTTCTAGTTCTATGAAAAATGTCATTGTAATTTGATAGGGATTGCATTAAATCTGTAGACTGCTTTGGGTTGTATGGACATTTTAACAATATTAACTCTTCCCATCTATGAGCACAGTGTATCTTTCCATTTGTTTTTGTCATCTTCAATTTTTTTCATCAATATTTTATAGTTTTCAGAATATGGGTCTTTTATCTCCTTGGTTAAATTTATTTCTAGTTATTTTATTCTTTTTGATGCAGTTGTAAATGGGATTGTTTTCTTAATTTCTATTTTTGTGTATAGAAATGAAACAAATTTCTGCATTTTAAATTTGTATCCTGGAACTTTACTGAATTCACTTAGTTCAGTTAGTTCTAATAGTTTTTTGGTGGTGTCTTTAAGGTTTTCTATGTATAATATCATGTCATCTGCAAACAGTGATGGTTTTAATTCTTCATTTCCAATCGGGATGCCTTTTATTCTTTTCCTTGCATTTTTGCTGTGGCTATGACTTTCAATACTATGTTTAAAAGAAGTGGTGAGAATGGACATATTTGTCTTGTTCCTGATCTTAGAGGAAATGCTTTTAGCTTTTCACCATTGAATATGATGCTGGCTGTGGGTTTGTCATACATGACCTTTATAATGTTGAATATGAGGGTGTGTTTCCTCTACACCCATTTTGTTGAGAGTTTTTCACAGAAATGAATGTTAAATTTTGTCAAAAGCATTTTCTGCATCTATTGAGATGATCATATGATCTTTATCCTTCATTTTGCTAAGGTGGTGTGTTACATTTATGGATTTGTGGATATTTGCATCTTTGCATCCTTGGAATAAATCCTACTTGATCATGGTGTATAATTATTTTAATGTATTGTTGAACTTTTTTTTTTGCTAATATTTTATTGAGGATTTTCCATCTGTGTTCATCAGGTATATTGGCCTGTAATTTCCTTTCTTCCTTTCTTTCTTTCTTTCTCTCTTTTTCTTTCTTTTTTATTTGGAGTTGTTTTGGCTAGTTTTCATATCAGGGTAATGCTGGCATTGCAGAAGAGTTTGGAAGTGTCCTTTTCTCTTCAATTTTTTGAAATAGTTTGAGAAGGTTAGTTAATGTACCTTTCTTTAAATATTTAGGATAATTCACCTGTGAAGCCATCTGGTATTGGACTTTAGTTTTGGGGGAGTTTTTGATTACTTATTCAATTTCATTACTAGTGATAGGTGTGTTCAGATTTTCGATTTCTTCCTGATTCAGTCTTTGAGATTGTATGTTTCTAAGAATTTCTCTATTTTTCCAGTTTGTTAGCATACAATCTGTTGTTCATAGTAATCTCATGATCCTTCATATTTCTGTGGTGTAGATTATACCAACTTTTCTTTCATTTCTGATTTCATTTATTTATAACTTCTCTCTTTTTGTCTTCATGAGTCTGACTAACACTTTAGCAATTTTGTTTATCCTTTAAAAGAAACAGGTCTTGGTTTCATTGATCTTTTCTAGTACTTTTTTAGTCTCTATTTCATTTATTTTCACTCTGATCTTTTACTTCCTTCTACTAACTTCATGCTTTGCTTGATTTTCTTTTTCTAGTTCCTTTAGGTGTAAGTTTCGATTGTTTATTTGAGATTTTTCTTCTTTCCTGAAGTAGGCCTGCATTGCTACAAACCTTCCTTTTAGAACTGCCTTTGCTGATATATGTACATTTTGGAATGTTGTCTTTCCAGTTTCATTTGTCTCAAATCAAGTATTTTTTAATTCTCTCTTTGACCCATTGGCTACTTAGTAGAATGTTGTTTAGACTCCATGTGTTTGTGTTTTCCCAATTTTTTTCTTATAGTTGATTTCTAGTCTTATACTGTTGTGGTTGGAAAAGATGCTTCATATGAGTTCAGTCTTCTTAAATGTATTGACACTTGTTTTTTGGCCTAACATGTAATCTGTTCTGGAGAATGTTCCATGTGCACTTGAAAAGAATCTGTATTCTGTTGTTGTGGGGTGAAATGTTCTATATATTTCTATTAAGTCTATCTGATATAATATGTCATTTAAAGCTAGTATTTCCTTATTGATTTTCTCTCTGGATGATCTATCTACTGATGTAAGTGGGATGTTAAAATACCCTATTATTGGGCTTCCCTGGTGGTGCAGTGGTTGAGAGTCTGCCTGCCTATGCAGGGGACACGGGTTCGTGCCCTGGTCCGGGAAGATCCCACATGCCACGGAGCAGCTGGGCCCATGAGCCATGGCCGCTGAGCCTGCGCGTCCGGAGCCTGTGCTCCACAACAGGAGAGGCCACAACAGTGAGAGGCCCGCGTACTGCAAAAAAACAAAAAAAACAAAACAAACAAACAAACAAAAAAAACACATCCCTTATTATTGTATTACTGTCAGTTTTTCCCTTTATGTCTGTTAGTATTTGCTTTATGTATTTAGGTCATCTTATGATGGGTGCAAATATGTTTACAAATATTATATATTCTTGTTGGATTTATCCCTTTATCATTATGTAATGTCCTTCTTTGTCTCTTGTTACAGTCTTTTTTAAAGTATATTTTGTTTAATGTAAGTGTTGCTCCCCCAGCTTTCTTTTTGTTTCATTTGCATGGAATATCTGTTTTCATCCCTTTACTTTCAGTTTGTGTGTGTCTTTACATCTGGAGTGACTCTCTTTTGGGCAGTAGGTATATGGGTCTTTTTCTTTTTGTAATCCCTTCAGCCACCCTATATCTTTTGATTGGAAAGATTTATTCCATTTACATTTAAAGTAATTATTGATAGGTATGTGCTTAGTGCCATTTTGTTCATTATTTTCTGGTTATTTTTGTTGTTCTTCTCTGTTCCTTTTTTCTTCTCTTGCTTTTTTCCCCTGTGATTTGATGACCTTCTTTAGTGTTATGTTTGTATTTCTTTCTCTTTATTTTTTTGTATATATTATCAGTTTTTAGTTTGTGGTTACCATGAGGTTCTTATATGACAACGTATGTATACAGCAGTCTTTTTTTTTTTTTTTTTTGCGGTACACAGGCCTCTCACTGTTGTGGCCTCTCCCGTTGCGGAGCACAGGCTCCGGATGCGCAGGCTCAGCGGCCATGGCTCACGGGCCCAGCCGCTCTGTGGCATGTGGAATCTTCCCAGACTGGGGCATGAACCTGTGTCCCCTGCATCGGCAGGCAGGCTCTCAACCACTGTGTTACCAGGGAAGCCCTACAGCAGTATATTTTAAGTTGTTGGTTTCTTGAGTCTGAGAGTATTCTAAAAGCACTCATTTTTACTTTCCTACCCATGTTTAATGTTTTGGATTTATTTTTACATCTTTTTATTTTGTTTATCCCTTAGCTAATTATTATAGATATAGATAATTTTACTACTTTTGTCTTTTAGCCTTCATACTAGCTATATAGGTGGTTGATCCACTATCTTTCCTACATATTTGCCTTTATTGGTGAAATATTTTGTTTCATAATTTTTGTATTGCTAGTTATGACGTTTTTTGTTTGTTTGTTTAAAGAAGTCCCTTTAACGTTTCTTGTAAAGTCTGTTTAGTGGTGATAAACTGGGAAATTCTTTATCTCTCCTTCAATTCTGAGTGATAAACTTGCTGGATAGAGTATACTAGGTTGTAAATCTTTTCCTTTCAGTTTTTTGAATATGTTGTGCTATTCCCTCCCTTTAGGCTATAATTATTTTTCTGAACTGTCAGCTGATAATCTTCTGGGGACTCCCTTATATGTAACTAGTTGTTTTTCTATTGCTGTTTTTAAGATTCTCTCTTTATTTTTAACTTTTGACATTTTAACTTTAATGTGTCTTGTGACATTGTGTGGATGTCTATTTCCTCCAAAAGGCTAGGAAAGTTTCCAGTCATTATTTCTTCAAAGAGATTTTCCATCCTTTTCTTTCTTCCCCTTCTTTTAAATTTTTTTTTAATAATTGCATTTATTTCTACTTTTGGTAAAGCTATTGTTCTTCATTCCTCAAATACACATTTATAAGTAATTTATAAATACTTTTCTTCCTCTAAAATGCAAATGTTACTGTGCTTGATATTGCCCGAGAGATTCTTTAAACTAGCCTCATTTTCTTATTTTTGTTTTCTTTTTACTGTTCTGACAGGGTGATTTCCACTAGCCTGTCTTCCAGATTGTTGATCTGTTGTTCTGCATCATCAAATCTGCTGTTTATTTCCTCTAGTGTATTTTTCACATATGTTATAGTATTCTTCAGCTGTGATTGATTCTTCTTTATATTTTCTATCTTTTTGTTGAAGTTCTCACTGTGTTCCCCCATTCTTCTCCTGAGTTTGGTGACCCTCTTTATGACCAATACTTTGAGCTCTTTTCTGGATGATTACTTATCTCTTTTTCATTTAGTTCTTTTTAAGAGGTTTTGTCTTGTTTTTTCATTTGGAACATATTCCTTTTTCTCGTAATTTTGCCTAACTCTCTGTGTTTGTTTCTATGTATTAGGCAGGTTAGCTATATCTCCTGGTCTTAAAGGAGTGGCTTTATGTAGAAGGTATCTTGTGGGACCAGTAGCTCAGTCCTCCTTGTTCGCCAGAGCCAGGTGCTCTAGGAGTGTTCTCTATGTGGGCTATGTGTTCTCTTCTGCTGAGTCTGGACTGTGATTGCTGCAGGTGTGCTAGTATGTGGGACTGGCCTGCAGTGTGGCTGATTGTAAGTCCCAGCCACAATTGTTGCAGCGGCTATGGTGTGTGAGGCTGTTTCTCCAGGTAGGAGCTACTTTGAGGGGATGCCACTCTTGGCCAAGGGCACTTGCCAGGTTTGGTGGGGTGGGAGGTGCTTTGAAGGGGCTCTGATGTTGGCTCTGGGCACCTGCCAATTCTGACAGGATGGGGGTCCTCTTTGGAGGAGCACTGGCTGGGGCAGGCCTGCAGGTGAATGGGATCTGGGGTGAGCAGTGCTACTAAGGTAGATGGGGAGAGTCAAAAATGGCTCCCAGCAGAGGCAGGACAGCTAAGCAGAAGGTGAGCAAAAAACAAAAACAAAAACAAACAACAAACAACAACAAAACCTGGCACCTACCAGAATCTCTGTATCTGAAGAAAGTTCCAGTAGATCCCTGCACCTCGGATTCATTCTCTGAAATTCATGAATAAATCACCTTCATGTATGATCCAGGCACTTTTCAAACTGCTGCCTCTGTGCTGGGACTCATAGCAAGTGAGATTTTGTGCATGTTCTTTAAGAGTAGAGTCTCGGTTCCTTATAACTTTCCAGCTCTCCTGGACATAAGCTGTACTGGTTTTCAAAGCCAGGTGTTAGGGGGACTTGTCTTTCCAGTGCAGGTCCCCTGGCTGTACTCCCCAAAGTGAAGTTCAGACCCCTTGCTCCTCAGGGAGGACCTCCATAACTGTGATATCCCTCCCAGCTGTGGGTTGCTGCACCAAGGGTGTGAATCCCAGCCAGACTGCATCTTCATTCCTCCTACCCATCTCATTATGCCTTTTTCTTTTTATCTTTACTTGTGGAAAATCTTTTCTGCCAGTGTTCAGGTCATTCTCAGAGGTAATTGCTCTATATGTAGTTGCAATTTTGGTATATCTGTGGGAGGTGAGTCCAGGATCTTCTTACTCCACCATCCTGTCCCATGGTTCTGTAAAAGGTTTTTTTCCTCCAAAAAGAAAACACAATCATTTCCTTCTTTCTTTTAATGTTGTTGTATCTGGTGTTATGCCTGGAATTACTGAATCAATTTTCTTAGGGGCCAAGGATGAAGCAAATACATAGAAGGACTGAGCCAAGAGAACTGCTAAAAAGCATTTATGGAGTTTATTTTGGACTTTCATTATGAGAGTTAATAAATCCCCATATTGTTTATATCAGTTTGAATTAGACCTTGTTGTTGGTTGCAGTCCAAAGAATCCTATCTGATACACCTTTATTCTTTTATTTCTTCTTCACTTTCTTCCAAAAAAGGGATTTTCATCCAAATAAAAATTAAGTTAGTGAGGATATAAGCCATAGAGTGAGTAGACCCATCCAAGAAAGTATCTTGCTAAGGACCAAAAAAAGAAGGTCACATGTTTGAAAGAATGAAGTAAGAAAAATGGATCCAGAAGTAACAAATAAGTCTGAAAACTGAAGGTTTTGGTAAGAAATAGAATAGAGAAAATGCATTAAACAGAGCAGAAGTAGATGAAGAGTGTAGTTCCAGATTAAATCAGTGAGTGCTAGTTGCCTCTTGGGGTGTTTCTTTACCTAAAGCCCCAGGTATCCTCAGCCAGTGGAGCTTTCAGACTTTAATTAACCAAACTGGATTATATGGAAATGACAAGGCCCTTCCTCATTTTCAATCCTGAACCTACTCTTATAAATTATCTGATATAAAGATCATCTCAGCCTTAACACAACAAATCTGCCTTCAAGGCTTTTGTGTTATGTTATAGGAACAAATATATTAAACACTCTTATATTTGGAATTTTGTGATATCTTTTAGTTCTAGCAGGTACTATGAGTTTAGTTAGCATATTAACAAGTGTTGAGTATCTACTATATTCAATTCATTGAGGTTAGTGTTGTGAATATATGAAGATTAGTGCATACTGTGGGTCTTGAAGGAGCAAGCAGTCAAATTAGGGAGACAAATTCATACCTCATTAACTTTAAACACCCAGGCGAATGGAGTAGATGTAAAATAAGAGTTCTTAAAATGTGTGTTAGGAGCTCTTTGATAATTTCATTTCAACAAAATGAATCAAGAAAGGCTAGACAGAGGGAGGGACACAGTTAAGTTGGGTCTTGAGTGATAAGTAGGTCTTCAAAGGAGAAAAATATTGACTAGTGTGAGACCATGTATAGAATGAGGAAATTTCCAGAAAAACAAGGAATCTGGTTAGGCTGGATAGAGTTATCCGTGAGCATGTCTACTGGGGGGTAAACCTGGACAGATACACTGGCAACTAACAGTACTTGGTCATCATGCAAGGAACATAACTCTTATTCTCCAGGCTATCCATAGAAATGGTTTTCAATAAGGGGAATGTGATCAAGCCTGTGAAAGTGAATCCAGGTAGCAGCATGGGGACATATGTTTAGGGATGGGAGGAAAGAGAGATAGGAGGTGGAAAGACCACTTAAGGAGGTACACTGGTGATAGAGATGAAAGATGAAGAGAAGGACAGTGTCAATGGGGATGGAAAAAAGGAAAAGATTTAGATGCTATTGCAGTAGGATCAACAGGTTTGGGGATGCAGCTTGTGACTGAGCTCTAGCCAATGAAATTTAGGTGGAAGTGAGATAAACTATTAAAAGGTCAGGTATTTAAGCTATTCCAAGTGACCTCCAAGTTTTCTCTTCCCATCTGAACCAACCCTGGAAAGTGTACCTGATGGTGTAACCACCAATGGAAAGAGCCCAGATACTTTTGTCACAAGATGCTGAGGAGAGCCACCTGTCCATCTCTGAATTGTGACATGGGGTTTTTGTTCTATTTGTTACAGTAGCTTAGCCTAACCAACACTAACTTACACACTTGTTTTTGGAGAATTGCATGAATTTGTTTTGAGATGTGAGGAATTGGTGGTAACTACTAGGCATTTGGAGAGGCATGTTTGAGGTCAGGAGTATGTTAAGAATAGACTTGCCACTTTCCTATATATACACATAAAAATTTCATATGAAACGATTTGTATACACAATTCAAAGAGACCAAGAGCCTTTATTTTTTCCACACTGAACAAAAAATCTACAGCTAAAGTTAGCTCCCAAATTTGAATTCTTTCATCATTTATCTAAATAAACTTTCCCACCACTGCACTCAAGACCAAAACTTTAGAAAGAAAACCTACTCCATCCTTCTAAAGTACTTTGGGGCTGTAGGACACAAGAGCAGAAGAAATCTATTTGTGTGATGTGGAGGTCACCAAGGAGGACTAAAAGCTTCTAAAACCTCTCCATCAGAAGAGATTAAATTGGCATCTGAACAGAGCTTTATATCATCAGGCAAACCTCCTCCTTTAGGGATAAAAGCCCATTCAATCAGATATGTGTTGACTCTTCTGACTAGGAGTAAAGAGCTTCTGAGAAGGAGATTAAAAAGGGAAGCATTTATTTGGGTATCACACAAGGCTGACCCCTCTGCCCCCACCCCTAATAGGAGCAACCTTCTACAATCAGGTCATAAGATCAAGGGCTCTTCCAGGGGTCATAATAATGACAATAACGAACACTTATCAAGAACTTTCTAGACCCCAAGCCTCTGGACTTACAATTATTCTTTTATCTCTTACAATTACTCTCTGAGTTAGACTGTAATAATAGTTCCATTTTGCAGATGAAGCTAGAAGCGAAGTGATTTGCTGGAGGTCACAGTATGTAGGATGCCCATAAACTCAAACCCAGGTAATTTGATTTCAGATTCCAAGTTCTTAATTACTATATTCTCTTGATTTAAGAACTTACTTTAAAAAAAAATTAAGGTCTCTGAATTTACTGCATGGTATGTTTTTCATTGCAAGTATTTTTCTTTCTTTGTGAAATGTAAAATAATAATAGTACATCTTAGTAAGATTGCATCTTAGATTCCATAAATATAATACAATGCTAATCAGCCTCTATTGACTGTTCAGGCATGTGTAATTAGGCGGGAAAGCAAGGACTGACTAAGAGCTATGTATTAGGGAAGACGCTTTCCAACTTTCTTACAGAGCAGAATACATTATGCAAACAAAATCTGACATAGAACTCTAATATGTAAAGCAGAGAAAAGTGACATTAGTATAAATGCACTTTATGTTCAAATATATAATGTGTATTTATTATATGGTTAATCAGTGAGCATACTAGTTAGCACGATGGAGGTCTCCAGTAGGTTGAATTTCCATTTGAATGTTCAGGGTTATTTTTTCCCCTTAATTAGTGTTTTTTTTTTTTTTTTTTTTTTTTTTTTTTTTTGCGGTATGCGGGTCTCTTACTGTTGTGGCCTCTCCTGTTGTGGAGCACAGGCTCCGGACACGCAGGCTCAGCGGCCATGGCTCACGGGCCCAGCCGCTCCGTGGCATGTGGGATCCTCCCGGACCGGGGCACGAACCTGTGTCCCCTGCATCGGCAGGCGGACTCTCAACCACTGCACCACCAGGGAAGTCCCCTTAATTAGTGTTTTAAAAATATTGGAAGAAATAATTTAAGTTGTCATGCTCAAATCAAACGTAAAGGAAATCAGGACACACCTTTGTGAATCCATAGCTTGGAAACCATTCTTTAATCGTGGTTTAAATCACTACATGACAATTAGTGATTTAAAGACTAAAAGATCACTCCAGTTTCTCTTTTGTACTGGACATTATTACATTGATAGTTATTTGGAATGACTTAACTATCCAAGAATAGCCTTGTAGAATCACAGAGCTTGAGGGAGGCAGAAGAAATATTTTTTCCAAGTTCTACGACTTGGTCAACATCACTCTTCACATCACCAGGCATTTTTAGCAGTTTAACAGTATTTCTGGGGCCAGCTTTCCAGGTTTGAGTGCCAATTCCACACCTTATTAACTACATGAACCAGGAAAAGTTGCTTAACTTTTCCTGGCTTGGGATTTCACCTCTAAGTAGGAATCAAAATATCAGTAGTTATGTTTCAATATCATTTTAAGAAGTAAATGAGATAATGTGAATAAATTATTATCCATAATGTCTGTAGTAAGCAATTAATAAATTTTAATTTTTATAGTTTTTATGGTGCCTCTACAAGGGCGAGATGACCATGCTAGGGGCTGGAGACAGAAAGATGCTTAAATGATGGTCCCTGCTATCTGGGAGGTCTCATCTATTTGAGGAAATAAACATGAAAGATAAATAGCAGTAAAAGTCAACACAAAGTAAGAACCAAATAAATGACAAAGACAAGGGCTCTAAAAATCACAGGAGTAAGAGCACCCTGTTTTCAAATTATATTAAGCAAGCTTCTAGACCTCAGGCCAATATAAATATGTATGACAGAAGCTGTAATCTGGGGATCTGTGGGATGTATCTGGGCCACTGATTGTTGATACTGACCTGCAATGTTGGGGAAGGCTTGAGGCAACTTTTAAATATCAGGGTACTTCATATACAAATCTGGATTTCCATAGACCTATGGCTTCCTCCAGGTCTAGAAACCTCACCTCTTTCTGGCAGAAATGTGGGTAGAGAAGATCCAGCCTGAGCACGGGAATCAAAGGGGAAACACATTCAAACAACTGCCCTCAGGGCTTCCCTGGTGGCACAGTGGTTGAGAGTCCGCCTGCTGATGCAGGGGACAGGGGTTCGTGCCCCGGTCCGGGAGGATCCCACATGCCACGGAGCGGCTGGGCCCATGAGCCATGGCCGCTGGGCCTGCGCGTCCAGAGCCTGTGCTCCACAACGGGAGATGCCACAGCAGTGAGAGGCCCGCATACAGCAAAAACAAAAAGCAAGAAAAAGTCCCCCAAGTCTACCAGCCATCTGCAGGGGGCAGCGGCATAGCCTCAGCCTTCCTCTGAGCTGTGCCACTTATGCAGGGTGCCTCCAAAGGGAAGAGGAGACTTGGCTGTCCTTCAGCGGGTTATGTTGAGACCCTTCAGATGCTGGAGAGGAAACTCACAGAGGACCCCCACAGAGGACCCCCTTCTCTTTGCTCAGAGCCATTTTGTGGGGAGGAGGGAACCTCAGCCTTTTGGGGGAGGCCCAGAGCTGCTCAACACACCCAAGCATTGGGTCAGATCATCGTAATTAAAAAAAAAAATTTTGAATGAAGTACAGATTTAACTTTGGGGGATAAACTACCACGCTGCCATATGTGTGTGATTCTCCACTTCTTGCTGCAATTTGCATTTTTTAGATAGAAATTTGTAACCCTCTGTGCTTATCTAATGTCTGTTCAGAACAGTTTGAGACCCTGTTACTGTTTCAAAATGTATGCATGTTAAGATGAATTTTCAACCCAAGGAAGAAAATAAAACTCAAAAAGTTTTGTTTAAAAATAAAATCTGAATTTCCAGAGTTTTTCTTTTCTTTTTCCCTTTTAACTAAGAGCTCTTACATACTGGACCCCCATGTCTGCATGTTAACTATCCCTTGGGAGAAGTGGTGGCTGCCACTCTTAGGAAAGTGAGCGGGCTCTCTGATGGGAGAGCTCCCCACTCCCTATTGTCCCCTATGCTGTAGTTAATTGCACATCTCTATCAGCACCGCCCTTGTGCCTTGGTGTCTTTCTACCTCTTCTTTGTGGAAGTCAAGAGCATTACTACATGTTTACCATGAAAACAAAAGTCTCTTACACCTTGTTTGCTTTACTCACTTACCATATCTGTCTGTTTCCTGTAGTCATGTGACCCTCTATCCTAAATAATTTATAAAGACTTGGATACAGAATGACCCTTGAAGAATGCTTACATTGGAAGAAATTGTGCAAAGACATAAGAGACACAGGAGAAAAAAATCAAATGTTACAGGGATGAAAAGAGAGGATTGGTATTTTCAGCTAAGATTTCATAAGGGGAGGTGGGTTTTGAAGAAAACGTGAGTTCTTGGACCAGGAAGTTGATATTTGGACAGGTAAATATCTAAATTGTGCAAAATAAATAGTTGCCTAGAGACCCTTGACATATTTCATTCTGTCTCTCCCTGCTTAATAGATTTCAATGGCTTCCCATTGTCTTCAGCATAAAATCCAAACTCTTTAGACTGATTGACATGGTAGACCCTTTATGATGTGGCCCCTGGGTACCTTCCTAGCTTGTTTAGTGCAGCACAAATCTCCCGCTTTGGCCCCAGTGAGCTGGCCCTGCTCAACAGTTTGCTGTTCCCCCAAAATACCAGTCTTGTATTTTGAACTTACTGTTTGTTCAGACTTACCCCTTGCCTCACCCCATTGTCACTTCTTCTGAGAAACCTTCTCTGATATGCTCTTCCTCCAAGGCTAAGTTTGGGGTTCCTTCTCTGGGCTCACTTAGCACAGAAAGCAGGACAGCATCTTCACATTTATGCCCCTGGACTTGTCATAGTCTCATCTTTCATTTGTCTCCCTCAATGGAATCTCAACTCCTTGACCAAGAGGACCAGAGCAGCCCTGTGAGGAAAACAGAGTAGGGCTTGTTAACCCTGAGAGAGTCACTCTATGAGCTAGCAGAGTAAGTAGAATATTCTTTTTTATGCAACTCAGTTGACAGCCAGGGCTTCCCCAGCCCTCGGAAATTTAAGTCAACCTATCATGAACTTTTCTGAGATTCCAGAGCCTTCTCCCATGATTTTTGCAAATTGTTGACAACTTACTTCCCCATGCATCTGTTCATGGACATCCCAGCCCTCACATGTGTGTCTTCTTTTCCATCCTACACTGTCCTGGAGGCAACAGTCAGCCCCCTGAACCAGTTGCCATGAAAGATCCTCTAGAAATTAGCTTTGTGCTGGTTTAATTATTTTATTGAAAAATTGAGGCGACAAAGGAGAGTTTACCACACATACACAAATATTCTGCCCACACCTAATTCTCTGTAATGCTTATTTCTTCCTCAAGCACCTGTCAGGGTATATGCCTAAGTGGATATTGTTCTCTTTCTAAGAGTAGGGTGCCAGCAGTTAATGGAGTGATATTTTACATCATAAATTCAGGTTGACCCTAAGTCTTTCTGTTTATGTATTTCTATCCAGTTTTCCTTAATTCTACTTTATGGAGTGGTCCAAAATGAGTTTATCTTCTACAATAAAGATTTTTAAATCTTTCACATAGTACTGAACTTTTATAGGTCAAACATCTACATTGTCCTTCTACAGGATTGGGGACTCTGAGAAGTAATTCTTTATTTCAATGAGAAAAAGTTCACAAATTTTCATAGTAATTCTACTGAGAATTTTTAATGTGCAAACCTTTCTTCAAGGTCATCCCAAATTAATCCTGTGAAATCTAAGCTTTCTCTTGCCTTCAGGTAGATGAAAACTTTGGGGACAAGTAAAATGGATTATTTCACCTGACTTATTTACACAAAGTAAAAAACGGGTCACAGCCTTTTTATTTAAGCTGATCAACTTAATTATAACTCTTTGGATGCAAACATTTGCAATGTTTTCTGTGGTTTGGGTGTAATTTCCTGCCAGAGGGGGATGTGGAGGTGGAGGGGAGAGGAGGGGCTGCCGCCTTTTGGCACCAAATTCTCCAGTCCAGCTGCTCTCTGTTAAGTGTCAGTGACCTTACTCAACAGCACCCAGACAGATAAGGTCCCCATAATGAGAAAACCAAATTAACAGGTACGTAATTTTCACAATTTTCTGCCAGGATCTCCAAGCTAGTGACAAATTGATATACTACTCTCTGTACAGAAGACTGGCTTTCAGAAAACAGGCTACTCTCAGTTGAAATACTATACCTGAAGGACTGTGTGATTTCAAACCTCTGAGATATAAAAAAAAAAAAAATCCTTCACCCCAGTCTCTTGTAGAATGTTGAACTGTCGAGCATACTTGTTTACACTCAGAAAGCCCTGCCAGGACAACAAAATGGGAGAAAAATCTTTAAGCATCAGGAACAAGAAGATCATGGGAGAGAAACTAACAATGGGAAGAGAATGTAGGTCTTGGTATTAGAGTCTTATACTGTGAATTTTGTTATTCATTCCCCTGCCTAACTTTTAAATGTTGACAGTTAGGTAATAATTCCTTTATAATACATGTTTCTCAAAGGTAGTTTCCTAAAACCATAATAAAGTAATGGTAATAATAATAGAAATAACTGACATTAAGATTTTCCTACATGTCGAGTTTAATTATAAACATTCCTCACTTATTCACTCATTTGATCCTTACAGTGACTTCATGAAGTGAAGATTATTGTTGTCCTATTTTGCAGGTGAGGACCCTGAGATACAGAGAGGGTGTAATTCGCCTGAGGTTGTGCAGCCAGAGAATGGCAAGACCAGTAGTCAACCCATGTAACATGTACCTGGAACTTTTGTGCTCAGTCACCAAATTGGATCTTTGTAAAGCACAGTATGTTTTTCCTGTAGGAGCAAAGACATCATTGGTTTGTGTATACCTGACCAAGAGCTTAGCCTTGAATAAAAATAGATGATAAAACTAATGTTAGAAAAGTGAAGATATAACTAAACAAATCTCTTTTCAGTAGAAATAGTCAGTGGTCAAGATGAGATCCCAGTCAGCAGCTCCCAAATGCTGCACTGCAGAAATGGGTCCTAACCCCAGAGTTATTCCCTGGGTTCAAGGTCAAGCATGAGAATCTATACTTGTTAGGAGATCACTGATCTAAGTTTTATTTTTAAGCACTTATTGAGCATTTCCTATTTGATGGTTAAACAGAGGTTAAAAAAATACAGTCATCTCTTCAAAGTGTTCAAAAATCTAGGTTTGCGTGAGGTTGGGGGAGATAGGCAAGTATATCACTATAATACAGTACAACAAAAAATCTCTGATAGAGTAAAGGGAGTGGTAACAGTTCCAAGAGAGGGAAAGGGGCAAGGAGAATCAAAATGCTTTGCAGAGGAGATGACCTTTAGGCTGAGTTATCTGAAAAGATGAGTTACTCAGGAAAGGAAGGTTGGAAGAAGAAGGGTAGGGAGGCATTTTGTGGACACAAGGACACATATTCATTTGAGAACCATGACAACTTACTGCATATTTGCCATGTGCTAGGAATTGATTCATGTTATGTATGAAGAATGTTCACAGAAGAACACAGAGGTGAGAGAATGTGGCCCGTTCAGGGAATTTAGAGAAGCCAATTTTGTTGAGAGGGACCACAGTAGAAGGGTGGCATGGTGAGTAAGGTCCCAGATTGCTCCAAGATGGAAATTAACAAATGGTTGCTTATTAGGGTTGCCCGCCGTGTGGAACACAAGGGAGGAAATTAAGACTGTGTAGAGACAGAAGCTGAGCTATGAGCCTCAGCCAAACCCACAGGGGGCTCTGGATCATTAAGTTTAGAACAGAAAAGGAATCTTTCTGAAAAAATGGTAACTGGTATCTGTAAGTGGACAAACTGATGGCTGGGGTTCCTCTCTGTTGCCATCATGAGAAGAATGGAATAAGAACAAAAATTCTGTTTCAGATGCTTGCTAGTCTCTGAATAGTTGGCCACAACTCTATAGAAGATTCTACTCTCCTAACCCTTCACCCCTTCTAACTAATAACCCAGGATCATGCACTGAAACACAGTGCAACCCTCCCATGTTGCTTATCAGCTGAAAGCAGAGCCACAGGCAGTCCTCTCACCCCCGTGCCAAAAAGAGCATTTACTGTATGGTTGTGAAGTCAGCCAAGAGAGCCATTTTATTTCTGTGACTAAGTGACAGTCTGATGCTCAGAATTATGTAGAATAAGAAGTAGAATCACCCCAAATGAGTTATCAATTCATAACCCGAATATTGATTTTATCGCTAATATTAATAACCATTACATAGGATATTGATTGCAAAAGCACTTTTATCTTAATGCACTCATTATGCCCTTAATACAGTCTTAAGAGCCAGAGGACAAGAACATTAGTTCCGTTTTGCAGAGGGACAAATTGAGGCAAAGTGATGTGAAGTGTGTCACCTGGCCTGATTTCTCCAGGTTGAGGGGATGACCCACCCACCTTCCTCAGGACACTTGTAGTTCCTCCTTGCGGTCTCAGACACAAATACATACATTTGTGTGTATGCATGCCGTTCTGCACCATCAGGTGGTAGATCCTTTGAGAGCAGGAGTGTTGTGCCCTGGTCACCTTTACATTCCCTGATACATTTCCTGTGGTTCTCACAAGACTCCAGTGATCATTTGGTGAGCTGACCGGGGGAAGGAAATGAGTGAATTTTACAAAACACTGGTTGACGTCAGCAGTAGAGGTAGCATGTGAATGGGTTGTCCGCCTCTCAGATGAGTGTTCATCCCTAGATTACTTTGTGACTCAAAGTATGGTCTTTAGACCAGCAACATGCAAAGACTTGTCCCCTAAGACCTACTAAGTCAGAAGCTGCATTGTCCCAAGATCCCCAGGTCGTTCTCATGCACGTGAATGCATGAGAAGCATGACCCTAGACAACACTTCCTCACTCTCAAAAGCATTGAGTAGTTCACCTTGAATAAATGTACACCCACTGGCCTTCATTCTCTGTGGATTATCTGCTTGGTTCAACCATGACCCAAGGACAATAGGCAAGGAGCACATATGACAGCACCTAAGGAAACTGATGTGCAGCAAATCGGGTGGGGAAATCAATATTTCATTAAAAAACAACACTAAAAATAATAATCATAATAAATATAATACTGAGAGATAACACTTACTGAGACTATATGGCAGGTACTGTCCTAACTATTTTATTATATTTATCTCACTTACTGTACATCTGGTACTTTTCTAAATATGTATACATATATTACATATATGTATGTGTATACTAAAAAAAAACTCATGTATTATAATTTTTCCTTTGCTTCTCATGCATCATTAAATGAGACTTTATACACACACACAGTCATATGGGTCAAGTTCTACCATTGTTTCCATGTCACAAGTGAGGGATGAGGACACCAGTGTCCCAGATCCTATGGCTGGAATGTGGAGAGCCCTGGACTCACACCCATGCAGCCTGGCTCCTGAGTCCTTGCTCTTAATCACCAGCTGAAACAGATTTAGAATGACCTTGGTCTATATGTGTATTTTTTTTCTCTGTTCCTGACATCTACAGTGGTGAAAAAGCTTTGGTAAGATAGTCCTCATACACAGAAGAAGGGGAGGGTAGGACAAGTTGGGAGAGGCAGTGGGTTCTCTCTTCCCGAATTCTGGCACCAGGTCTTTGATTCAATCTGGACCTTGGTGTCCATCCTCAGGCACCAACCTCCCACAATTTGAGCAACATCTTATTTTCCTTAAGTTCCTCTTATTAGTTTAACAATTCCATTTGGTCATCTTGTGTGTCTCCCTCCCCCTGGACCCCTCATACTTATGTATCTATATAAAACCAATAAAAACTTGAACAGGAACTATAACATCACCATGAAACCAAACCAAACCTGCAGCAAGACCTCACAGGGCCCCCTGCAATCAGAGCTGTGTGAAGCTATTTTCTGGGAGCTGTAAACCTAATATTTCGCTCTGTATGAGGCACAGCTGCAAGGCTCAAGGGACAGATATGCCCCTTGTTGGAAAACAGAAGGGCTTGTAGAAATTATTTCCACAAAAATTTTTTCCTTAATATTTTCCCAGCTACCTCAGGCACTCTTTCCCCTCTGTCCTATTTAGCTGAATAACTGGAGTCTGGGAGGAGCAGTGATGAAGGAATAGTGATTTTTTCCCCATTTATTATTATTGATAAATAGCAAATTTTTCTAATAATTTTTCTATTCAATTTTTGAATAAATCCCTTAAAATTTTTTTTAATATAGGGATTTTTTTCTTTTACATTTTGTGACGTGTGTGTGTGAGTGTGTGTGTGTGAGAGTGGTTGAGTGTGTGTGCACATGAGTGTGTGTAAGAGTGGGTGTGTGTGTGAGTGTGTGTGTGTGAGTGTGTGTGTGTGTGTGGTGTTGAGAGGGAGTCATCCTAAGTGTGTGGCCTGAGTTCTGTCACAGAAATAATCTCTTATATCCAAGGACACAGTTTATATCCAAGGCAGTCACGCTACTGCTTTGCTCTGCTCTTACCCTCTCCTCACCTCACACAGACGTGGCTTTACCCTAGCTCTTCTCTCTTGCCCATGCTCACAAAAGCACTTTCTTCTGTGAGCCTGCATCCCTGTACAGTTCTCTGTGCTTCTGGATATCGGGATTATCTGTTGGTGTGTGTCCCTAAGCCTGTTGTCCTGTTCAAAGGGATTGGATGCTCCTTTCCTTTGGCTTGTGTCTCTACTCCCTTAGGCACTAAGGCTTTGGAATTAGCCACGGCCAGGTTCAAATCTTGCTTCGATGATTCTTACATCTAGAAAATAGCTTTGAATGAATTGCTTCCTCTTTCTCACACTCGGTCTCCTCAACTGTAAAATATATTTAATAATAGGCACTATTTTAATAAGTATCTACCAGGTTACCAGTCTCTATCCACGTATTAACTCACTGAGTCCTCACATAACTCTTTAAGGAGGTGTGATCAATATGTTCTATGGATGAAGAGAGAAGGCAAAATCATGCCCAAGGTCACGTAGATGTAGTAAGTAACGACCTGAAATTCATTCATGGGTGTTATGGCTCAGGAATCCTTGCTTTTAAGTACCCTGTGATGTACCCTTCCAAAATATAGGGTTATTGTGAAGAGTAAAGAAATGACGAATACTGATTCGCCAGCAGGCCAGTAACTGGCTCTGAGAGAGTGTGTAGTAAATGTTATTTTTCCTTGGTGTATGCACTCAGATTTGTAATCACTGTCTCCTGTCTTTTGGTTCATGCCAACACTGAGACTTAATGTATTTGGTTGTCTCTTAGAAAGCTAAGTTGGCTCTGGAAGGTTATGTTAATCTAAGTCCATAAATTTCAAAGTTCACATTCAATATCATACACAAATAGGTGCTTAGGTATACATATGTGTGAGTCTTGTCTAAGACAAGACGAAAACTTGTCACAAGTGTTTTATCTTAAAAAGATGGAGAAGGGACAGGCATAAAGGGATTGTGTGGGCAGTGGAGACTGTGTCCATCTGTGTCCAACACTCACCATAACTCTCCTGATCTCTTCCCCTCCAGTTCTTGATCTGTGCAACTTCCTCATGCACCCAGAGTAAAACAAAGAGGAGGAGGAAATAAAGACAAGAATTCGATTAAAATTACCATCCCGGGATGCTTGAGTTCACTAAAAATGGAGCAAACTAGATTGAGGTTTTCAGAATGGAGATCTAACTCACAGTCAGCACCTGAAGTCCTGTGCTCAGAGCAGTGGTTCTCAATGTGTGTGCCCTTGTTCCCACAGCATCAGTATCATCTGGGAAGTTGTCAGAAGTGCGAATCCTTGGGCTCACCCTAGATCTATCCAACCCCAAAATGCAAGACAGTCCCAACCATCTGTTTTAACAAGCCATCCAGGTTCTGATTTGAGCTCGTTTGATCATCATTTCAGGGGGGAAAAAGGGTGCAGTTGTCAAACCATAGCTGCAAGCTAAATGCAGCCCACTACCTGTTTTTATAAACAAAGTTTCAATGGAACACACTCCATTCATTTACTCATTGCCTTTCACTATTTTCAGCCTTGAGTGGTTGCCACAGATACTGCAAGGCCTGCAAAGCTAAAAATATTTACTAATCTTTAGCCCTTTACAGAAAAAGCTTTCTGGCCCCTGGCTTAGGGAATTACAGGAACAGAGGCTTCAAAGTCAACCACTTGGAAGTGGCTCTGCCACACGTACACTTTGTGACTTTGGAAAATTTGCTTCTGATCTTTAGTGTTCACCTCAAAACAGAGAAAGAATATTCTAACCACCTTGTAAATTGTGATGATCAGGTAATCTATGGAAAGATGTGAGCAGAATACCTGACCCTTAATAATCACTGAATAAGCAGTAATTATATTTGAAGCAATACTAAATAAAATTTACCAATTGGTTAGTTTATACTAGAGTCTGAACAAAAGTAGAAGAAAATACCAAACTAAACTCATGGTTTGGTGGAGAACAAAGAAAAAGTTTAGGCTTACAATCTTTCAACCAGAAATACAAGTTTTCAAAGTAATAAAATATGCTTAAGTTTACACTTCAGTTTTAAGATGAATTCGTATCCTTAATGCCTTTAAGCCTGAGCAGAGTCCATTAATAAACATTCATCTCTTAATACTTTAGAATTTTACAAGTCTTAGTCAGAGCTCTTATTTATTTCAAGCACAAATTACTCTTGACAATTTTTCTTCCTTACTATGGACATTAAAGTTTGAACTTTATGTTAATAAATCACAGAAGCTACCATTCATTTTACAATGTTTACATACCTGTATGTTGCTATATATATATATATATATATATATATATATATATATATATATATATATACACACACACATATACATATATATGCATGAGGTACTTGTATTTTGTATTAACTAAAATGGGGAGGGTTAAAAGTATATAACTAATGTTTCAGTTATTTATATCTTTACCTTAAGGTTGGAAACAACAATGATTTATTATTATTCATGATTCTGTGGGTTGGCTGGGCTCAACTGAGCAGTTTTCTATTCCATGTGACATAGCTGAGGTCACTTATTAGGCTGCATCCAGCTGGGAGATTTGCTGGGGGATGGGACTTGCAAGACAGGCTCTCTTCTTCCAGGACATCTCTCTACATGGCCTCACATCAATCAGTAGTGAGACTGAGCTGCTTCCAAGGCCATGGGCTTCCAAGATGGGATATTCCAAGAAGACAAGACTTAACATTTAAGCCCTTATCAAACCTCTGCTTACATCAAACTTTCTAAGGTCCCATTGGTCAAGGCACCTCACATGACAAACCATAAGGTCATTGTGTAAGGAGCATGAACATACCAGGGCATGAAGACTATGAGGCTTGCCCACTGGGGACACCAATGCACTAGTCAACCACTACCAATAACTTCTGAAAAATGAGAATTTAGTGGATCTGGAAGACACATTGACTAGACTGCTTCCAGTTGTATGGGTACTGGAGAAGGGCTATGACACTTATTTACTTCAACATATGTTTGAAATCAATTAGAGAAGACAAATTTGTTTCTGAATGTTTGTTTAAGGACCTAGGTTTGAATAACTAAAGCACAAAAGGAAGAACTTCTATTTTCCATTATCTTATAATCTCTTTTAGGGATTTTGAACACAAAGTGCAGAGCAGATATTTTGGATTAGTTTACCACACCACAACAGGCAGCCAGAGTTTGGAGGACAGTCGTGTAATACACAAATTATGCCAGATTTTTCTGAGATGAGTCAAAAGCCAGGCTCTGGTAATAAGATATCAAGGTGGCATTTGGCTGGTATTGCTGACACAGCTAAAAAAATTGAAATACCTCCCACCCAAACTACCTGGTAATAAACAGGATCATAACTACAATTTAATGCTACAGTGACAGCTGATTTTTGATCCATGAGCAAAATCCCTGATTCCTTATCACTTGTGCTGAATATTTTAGGAGAGTTACACTATTTTTCTTCAAATGATACTGGAATCAATTTAGATTACATGCTGTTCAAGGTAGTAAAAATAATAAGAAAATAGGAAAATAAATAAGAAGATAGCATTGCCTCCTGGAAAGGACTAATTTATTTGAATGAGTTAAATATCATTAGAGTCTTCTGGAAATATCAAACTTGAGTAGAGATTTCCTTTGGTGTTCTAGAGGGGATCTGCTTAGATATCCTTGAGTAAGACATGCCCTCCTCTCTCTGAGAGACCATCCTCTCTGAATAAATACAGAACTTCAGGAATGAATGCATGTCAACCCCAGCCACTGAAGAAAACTTGGTGATCAGTGGAGTGATTAATAGGTTTCTGGATCATTCTCACTTCTGTACAATCTTGACCTAGCTTCTATGGTAGGAAACAGTCCTTTGAATTTTTAATACCATTCAGTTTGAAGATAACTAACAATAAATGCAAGTGGATTTTTGATAAAGGATTTATTTTGAGGGAAGGTGCTGGTGACATAAGACTGCATTGGTGAAGACAGAGAAGAAATTGTGAAGACCATGTGATAGACTTCAGTCATTCATTCACTCAAGGAGCATTTTTGAGTACCTACTGTATGCCTATCCCAGGCATGTTGAAGAACCGTCCCTTCTTACAGAGCTACAGGGAAGGAGTTTCTGTAGTAGGGAGAGGGATTGGAGTGAGGGGAGCAGAAAATTTCTGTGAATCCCCTGAATTGTTTCCAAAATTTATGACGCATTATGACTTTTCCCATGTTTTTTTTAGATTCTCAAAGAAACCTAATGACCCCCAAGTGTTAAAGCCAGTAGAGGATTATGGATGGCTGAAATCATGACTCTTTATTCTAAAGCTCATTTTCTAGACTAACCCCTTCATTTCTCAAGTGATAAAAGCTAGATCCAGAAGGCTGACATGAGTGCTTTGTTCAAAAATCACTCATCTGGAGGCTGACAGAGCTTTAATATCTAATGCAGTTTAAATATCGATAGGTTTCACTACCTCTTGGGTGGTGTCACTAGAAATGATAACTGTAGTTTATCCAAACGTCCTATTGATATAAACATCCCAAAACACAGAATAGAATTACATTTCCAGCCATGAAGAGGTGAAATCCTAGCAGGAAATAAAACTTTTCACCTGTTTTCCCAGAAAAAGAACAGGGATGAGTGGGAAAGATGATTTTCTTGGCTAAGGGCCCTGACAAATGTGGGGAGAATGACGTCAGTGAAATGATGGCCCAGGCAGAACAAGAAATTCTACCCACTGACTTCCATGAAATGACTGCTGGGAGAAGGTTGTGCCTTGTCCTTTCTAACTTTCTCTTTCCTGGTGTGGTGCATTGGAGTTTGTGGATTAGAATATATTCGTTTATTTAGCAGACACTGAGTGTGTGTAGTCAGAGAATTCAGGAGAATTCTGGAGGACCTCAGGAGGAAGAGACAAGATGCAGATGTGGGAAGGAAGCTGCATATCACTTATATTCCTTGGACCCCAAGAGTAAGACGAGGAAGAGACAAGTTAGGGTCCAATCAAATGGAGTAGAGCATCCAGGAACCACTGAACTGCCATGATCCATTTCCAGCTACATAATTACAGAGCTCCTCTTTCTATGAATGATGTTATACAGGAAAATAATGCCTCATATAAATGAAGTAAGCCATAGTTAAGCGTGGAGCAGCATACTAGCTCTACCATGAATTACTGTTTGGGAAAGAATTTGAGAGAGTTCTGGCAGCTGACAGTGAGCAGATCTGCTTGAGTTATAATGAAAGAGGTTGTATTAAGTCTGCATACACTGGAAATTCTTGGGTACCATATAACTTTTCATTGACTGCTCACACAATCGTGGTTAGTGTAGAAACTAAAGGTGCATCCCTGTGACCTCTCCTTCTTGCCTGGTGGTCATTGCAAGGTGGGGAGGTAACCCAGATGAAGAATTTTTGGTGTTGCTTCCCCTGTGATGGCTTTTCATTTGTAGAGACGTGGATGGATCTAGAGACTGTCATACAAAGTGAAGTAAGTCAGAAAGAGAAAAACAAATATCGTATATTAACGCATATATGTGGAATCTAGAAAAATGGCACAGATGAACCGGTTTGCAGGGCAGAAATAGAGACACAGATGTAGAGAACAAACATATAGACACCAAGGGGGGAAAGTGGGGGTGGTGGTGGTGGGATGAATTGGGAGATTGGGATTGACATATATACGCTAATATGTATAAAATAGATAACTGATAAGAACCTGCTGTATAAAAAAATAGATAAAATAAAATTCAAAAACAGTAAAAAAAGACTGGCTTCATTTATTTGTGTGGATCATCTGGATTTTTCCTTTCATCTCTTGTAGCCATCTAAGTAGGAAAACTGTTCCAGAACAGCTATGTAACTAACTATGGTTCCATAAAGACTTAAGCACTTTCTAATAGAGGTCCGCCTCCACCTCCACCCAGGACAGATTATTTATTCTCTGTTCCAGTGGGCAGCACAAGAGGAAAAGAGGAGTTCAAGCCCAGGTTCTGAGTATGACTGTGATTCCACAGCAAGTTCCATCATCACCTCCACTTTTTTGTACTTTTACCACATAGAAAGATATATTTTTTAAAATGTATGTTTGTTAATGTTTTGAGAAGCTGGCTACAAACCTGCCTTGTAGGCATAAAATATGAATGCTGTTGGCACTGCCTGCTTTTACTTTCACCAACACCAGGACCCCTTTTAAACCAGTTAAACCCAGGAGACCACTTTTATGGGAAAATAAGGTGAAGCTGTAACTGCATTCCCTGGACCCTATTCCTCAAGGAAATTTATACCAGGAGACTCCTGTAGGGCAGTTTAGTTAGCCCCAAGGTAGAGCAGTGGCAGAAAAATTGGGGCCAAATTAGTACTTCACTCTGTATCAGGTCATCACGTTTGTCTGATAAACTATACACTCCAGGAAGAAAACTCTGGCTGCCTAATGGCAGGGTGATGCTTGGATACATGTCAACTCCATTCATCTGTTACACAGATGAAGAGCAGTCTTTCTAAAGCACAAGTCTGATTCTGACACTCCTTTGCTAAAAACTCTTTGATGAATCCATGTTACCTATAAAAAAGCCCAGACATCTTAGAATGATTTCATTCCAAGGGTCTCCGTTACCATAATCTATATTTTCTATCTTTCTCTCATCATCTGCAGTCCACTGTCTCCAGCCATAATTGATAATGTCTCTTTCTCTGAAACTGCTACCTCTTTTCACACCTCATGCTTATCTCTCCAACTGGGATGTCTGATGATTCTCTACAATCACTCGAGCGTTGTTCTTTTAGAAACTTGTCTTGGCTAGGCTTTTCCCAAGTTAGAAAAATTTGCCCTTTTCTCTGTGATTCCTCTATCCCTCTATACATGTCCTATTATGGTAGACTTCACTTTCTACTAGTGTCTGAGCTTTGCAGGAATCATACCTTATTGATTGAGAGGGAGAAATGCAGGTCAACCATCTCTTTCTATGCAGAGATGCATAGAGAATCTCTTTTATTATAACAATGATAATTTCAGCGTTACTCTTATTCCACAACACCAACTCCTTTAAAGAAAAAAAGACTAATGACATCTTTCATCACTTAAAAAGTCTCACCAAATACTAAACAGTGCCCAAAGAATACTCAACTGCATGGACTCATGAGGTCCCAAGGTCTGGTACTGCAGGTTTTATGCTGAAAGACAGAAGAGAGTAGGGGCTGAGACCATGGATTGAATGGAAATCTTAGCTTTGCCACCTACTAATTGTGTGACCTTGGACAAGTTACATAAACTCTTTCTGTTCTAATTTCCCTACATATAAAAAAATGAGGATAATAATTGTACCTACCTCATAGATATCCTGAGACAAGGAAGAATTCTGTTAATGTCAAAAGCATAAATAGGGACTTCTCTGGCAGTCCAGTGGTTAAGACTTTGCCTTCTAATGCAGGGAGTGTGGGTTTGATCCCTGATCTGGGAGCTGAGATCCCACATGCCTAGGCCAAAAAACCAAAACATAAAACAGAAGCAATATTGTAACAAAATTCAATAAAGACTTTAAAAAAAAAGAGACCAAGATTCAAAGATGTGTTTGGGTGTGTAGACTCTGATTTTTTAAAAAAAAGCATAAACAATGCTTGGCATACTATCCCAAGAAGCAATACAAAGTAATGGCCAAAAGCAAAGATCTTAGGGCAGATAGATCTGGCTTTGAGTTTTTGTTCCCCCATTAACTAGCAGTGAGATCTTGGGCAAGCTGTTCACTGTCCTTAAACCTTAGTTTCTCTTCTCTGGAAGTTGGAACTAATTATTATGCTTTTTTTGACCTTCACCTGTTAAGTGTGATATCTTACTGAAAGCATTAACATAGTAAGTATTCAACAAATGCTGCCTCCTACTTCTATTCCATAAGATAGGCTCTCAACAAATATTGGGGACTAAATTTTAATTAGGTTAATACTATAAACCTCTTTCACCATTAACTCTTTTAATTCGTTCCATCTTTTCTCCCTATCCTTACTGGTATAAATTAAGAGTTGAAAAGGGGGGTCTTTTGTATCAACACATTAGCTATGGATCTAGAATCATGAAATGTTATACTTGCAGAACCTTAGAACAAAAAGCTATCATAAGTTGTAACCGCTTTACTTTAAACCAGTGGTTCTCAATTGAGGGTGATTTTGCTTTATTGTCCTTCCCTAGGGGACATATGGCAATGCCTGGAGGCTGTCACCCCTGGTGGGGAGTGCTACTAGCATTTAGTGCACAGAGGCCAGGGTTGCTGCTAAACATCCTCAGAGTACAGGACAGTCCCTTATGACAAGGGATTATCTGTCCCCAAAAGTCAATAGGGATAAGGTTGAGAAACACTGTTTTAGGTTTAAGGAAATTGAAGCTAAGAGAGGCTAAATGACTTGCCTATGGTTAGAGGATTTGATGACGTTATTTCTGGCTCCATTTGATCTACCACGGGATACGTAAACAAACCCAGAAAGCAGAAGACAGCCAGCACTGAGATTCCTTTCTCAGCATTCCAAACCCCTCTACTGTAATATGAGAGAACAGAACCCTTATTTCTCTGACACATCAGTTTTCACCCCACTGTCCCCCATCCACCAAAACACACATGTGCACATAGTTTCATCACTCAAAAACTAAAGCAGAATTTGCCTTGTTCAAACAAAAATGAATTTCCCTCCTGATCACATCTGTTTCAAACCAACGAATTCTACTACCACCGTGAGACCAAATAGAAGTGGGGTGAAAGGTGATCCAGGACATAGGTCTTCATTGCTCTAGGACGAGAACTGGGCCAAGAGTATCACATCTAATAATCATGGTTTTGTGGCCAGCAGGGTCCACAAGCATTTTCAGAAACACTGTGACTACGAGAATAAAGAATAAGAATAGCAAAGGGGGTAGGACTTGATGAAAAAGCCTCACAAATTCACAGGAAGTAGGCTTTATCAGTTCTAGTATCTGTGGTTTTCTTGAGTTCTCTTCAGATCTTATTCTGGGAAAAGAAAGTTATCAGGTCAGTAGTGGTAACGTACTCTCTTTTGTTTTGTTTCTGCTCTGTTCTCCACAGGCAAAATGAGGAGATGTTCACACACATAACTGCCAGGGACCAGAGAAGAAAAGAGATCCTGAAATGAATCCATGGTGCCATTCAGGGAGGGATGGGAGACGGGGAAGGAAGGGAAAAAGAAGCATCGTTTTGGGACATGAAAAGAATGACTGAAAGTAGTCTGTTCTCTAATATCATTAATGAAACCACATGGTGATGTCACTTCTGATCACGCTGTCATTTGAGTTGCTGATCTTGTGATAGGAACCTTCCCTTTGTGCATTCACAGCAGACTGACAGTGGAAAAGACCTTCAGGTTAAGAATGAGTAGGTGGAACTCATCAAGAAAAATAACTTCACCACAACAACAACAGATGACGGGAGGGACAGCAACTTCTTTGGGAGGGCAGAGGGAAAAAAAGCAAAGTCTAAGTATTATGACACATGTAAAAGAAGAGTCATTTATTTAATAGGAAGTAACCCATTCACACAAAGGTAAGTTTGTGGCCCCTCAGAAGTACGTAAATACTACCAATCCATCCACCACAGATTATAATCAAAATTTCTCGGGAAATGCCTCATTAGTGTGCATCAGTCAATTTCAGAAAGACAGTCAACGCTATCTACTGTAATATTAATTTCCTTCCCTTCCACAGGGACCACATTTTGCCAAATTTAATATGAGTTTTGAATTAAGGCCAAGCATGAACCCTTTGAACCACACTCAACTTTGCAAGAGAAAGCTGTTTCCTGTTTCTAAGAGGAAGGCCTTAAATCGTCTGATGAAAACTGTTCCTTGGCATTAAATAGTTCTTTCCAGATATCTTTCTTGGCTACTTGATGAAATGATTCTATCTCAGAAAACTTGATGGAAAATCATTGCTGAAAATCAGTTGAGGATTTTTCAGTCACAGACTTTGAAAGATAATTTTTAAAAAATGGACACTCTTAAACCCACCCACCCTATTTACATGTTCATTTCTCTCTAATGCTTTAGCCCTGGTGCTATAGCTTCTGTACGCCTTCTACTAAGAGAATGTCAGTAGTTACATCACAGTTTTAATTAAACGTTTCATCAGAAAGATCCACATGTGACATTTTTGAGTTGTTAGCTAGTTCACTCTCTACCGTCCACTGAAGTTGATCTCCATCAATCATTGGCCTGCTGAAGACTCTAAGTGGCTTTGTTTTGGGTTTAGGTCAGGATGTTTCTCCCAGTTGGAGTTCCTGGTCCACCCACCTCATAGGCCCCCAGATGTGCTTTAAAAAATGTGTCTTTGCCCAATCCCAGGCCTACTAAATCAGAACCTCTTGGCAAGTGGGATTCTGAAATCTACATTTTAACTTGTTTCTTGTCTTTTTAGGAGTGAATGTTAAATATTTACAGGCAAGAAGGTCGAATATGCATATCACAAATGGAGATGGAGAGAAAAAGGATTAAGGTAGCAGAAGGAGACATTTTGAAGAATAGGATTTTTTTGAAGAAGAAAAAATTATACTGCAAAACCATTTGTGTGTGTGTGTTTGTGTTTGTGTACACAACTAATTTCTTCATTTCATCCTTTATCTGGTCCCTTCTCCTTACTCCCTGATTTTATTTTAATTTTCCATTTAGTCTGTTTTAACATCTCTGCCAGAAGAGGAGAAGGGAGACAAAGAGGAAGCATAGGTAAAATTTAGAAATTTAATATACCCTTAAAAGGGTTTTAATTTAACATTTTAAAAATATATCTATTTTGACCTTTTTAAGATTGTTATCTGGCATTATCCAGTTTGTGTTTTGAATAGTGTCATATGTTGGGTAGTGGAAAAGTAGCTAGAATTATTTTCAAACTTCAATTAACATTATTTACTCTATTAAATGTATGTAGTTCTCTATTTACACAGTTATTTATTTAGTTATTTTAAAGGAAGAGAGAACAGGTCACTTTTTAAACATATGAGAAAAAAACATGAATTTTAAAAGTGTGCCTTCTGCTAAACCTGAATCATTCTTCAATGATTTTAACATACCTACTATTTTCCATGCCATAAAAGAAATTGTAGGAATTTTTTTAACATTTCAGTATCTTAAATCTTCTGAAAACTGCTTCTAATAAATTAAGAAAGGTTCTCAACTGGATTTCCAACATAAGGGAGAAATAATTGTTTTGAGACCATTATGTAGACTACACCCCAATTCCCTTGACTTTGAGGCCCATATTTAATTTCCAGCCTGTTAGGAATAAAACCTGAAATTATGTTGTTATTTTAGTTTAAGAATTCTTAGTCTTCTCATAATCATCATTAGTGAGATTCTTGCTTTGTTCAGAGAGTTACTGTTATAGTCAGTAGTAATGATAGCTATTATTATTAACAATGCAGCCCAGACAATAAGGTTTGCACTGAATCTTATGTTCAGTGCTTGCATGGCCATGGCTGCTGTGCTAAAGTCCAGCATGGTAACCAGTCCAGCATGGTCACAGTCATGCAGCAGCATGGGAAGACCTTGGCAAAGTGAATGGGAGGCATCAGCCAGGTAGGGAATTTGGGGGATTGTCTTCCATTGACTTGAGAAGAAAGATATTCTTGAATGTGAACATGCTTATTCACTAAAAGGTGAAAAATCAGGCTAGATTCAAAACATTCTTAGAAATGTTAGTGATGACCAGGTTAAAAGGCAGGCAAGGGAAAGACGAGTTTGTGAAGGGGCAAAAAGCAGTCTGTTTTAAAAAGGGTGAGTTCGGGTTAAGTTGGGTGGAAACAAAGAACGATGAGCATCTTCACAGTTTGCTTTTGGGGTAAGCTGCCCCTCAAGTACCCTAGTCCTCACTCCCTATCTTTGCAGATGCAAACTTTCCTTTACCCTTCCGTGTGCCCCTCTTCCAGCCTGACCCCAAATGTGTGACCCTGTTAGTTCCCCAGAGGCATGGCACATTGCTGGGAGCGAAACAGAGCCGCTGTTACTTTCACCCACCTTCTTGCGAGTGTGGGAAGGGAGAGGGTCCCTCCTGGGAGAGGTGTCGTAAAGGATGGGGAGTGAGAATGCAAAACCAAACCCCAGCCTCTCAACTGGAGCTCTGGTAGTCTGATTTTAAGCATTAAAACTTTCAAAATTTGTTTAGGGCTTGTCCCCTCCCTTTAACAAAAATTAGATCATTTTGGTCTCTGTGTTGTGATTTGAGTCCAGTGATAACAATACCACTAATAGTGCCCTTTCTTAACTTTCTTAACTTTCTCAACTGGGCAGTAAATGAAAAAAAAAATTGGAAATGTCAACTATCCTTTCAGGTATGGAATGAACACACACACAGCCGTAATATTTATCTCATCTTATCTCCGGGGGTCACTATTGAGAGCTGGGGGTAACAGGTGATGGGGGTATGGATCCAGGTAAGCAGAAGAGATACAGAATTTGGGGCTGTAGGAGGCTCAGGGGAAAATAATCTGCTTTGTAACAAACACTCTATGGTGAGTTAATGGACCTTAAGCTTTTTAAATAGAAAGTGAGGGTCAAGTAACTGATGGCAAGTGGTGTGTGCTCCCAGGGTCAGGACAGAGTTCTGGCCACTGCTCTATCGCGACCTTTGTTGCAGCTTTGGGGCAATCGCTTGGCCAATTTATGCTTTCAGTTTTCTCATCTGTAAAAAAGTGTTTAATCATATTGACTTGTTTCCCAGGGAAGTAATGTGATATATTAATATTTGCGAAACCATTGGAGATCTGACAATTAAAGGTGCGTTATCCTAAGTAGTGTTCACTGCTGGCCTCTACACCCGTACCCAACATCCAGGCCCCCATTGTACGTGTATTTTGGCAAAGTTCATGTAAATGATTCCAGGCCGTTTTCTTTAAGAAAAAAATGAGTGCTTGTGATATTTCTCAAGGAGAACCTGACATAATCATTACAAAAGAAAAAAAAAAAAGTCACAGTGACATACAATGAAGGCTAAGGTTTTTAAAAACCCGTAAGAAAACAGATTTCAGTTCTCGGCTCACATGGGGTTATTATAAGCAACAGTGAGTAATAATGATTACAAAAATGAGGAAAAATACGTTGACTGTGTCATTTGAAAACAATTGTGTTAAGAGGCTTTTTACACACATTTTACACCATGTGGATATCCAAAATGGGTTTTAGACGATATTAAGAGGATTGTTTTTCAAGGTATTAAATGTGCAAAGAGCAAGAATGAAAGGTATGGTGAATTGGCCAGTCTATAGAATCCAGCCCAGGGAGCTGATGTAGCTACAGGAGGATGACAGGGAAACCGTGGAACTGTTACTGCCTCTCTGGGCTTGTAGAACTTCAAACATCTTTAAATACTAAGTAGTTTCTTTTTACACAAATCCAGCCTAAATGTTTTGTTTTTTCCTTTCTTGCAGTTTCTCTCTACATGTGTGAACTCCTGATATTGGAAGTGAACTACATCTGATTGTTACTGATCAGACTGGCACGACGTGTGGGCAATGCAGTTCCTCTTTTCTAAAACCGAGTGACATTGCTCTGCCGCTCTGTCCCTCCCACTCAAACCAGTTCCTCATCTTGTCTTCCGGAAACCACAGCCTTCTGTGACTTTACCATGATGCCCCGTGTCACACCTGACACGTCACTAGATTTCTTAAAGCACGCGGGCACTTAACACATACATGAACCCCTGGGGGTCTTGTTCCGATGCAGAGTCCCATTCTGTGGGTCTGGGGTGGGGCTTGAGATTCTGCATCTCTTACAAGCTCTCCAGTGATGCCCATGTCGGTGCTGCATGGACCACATTGTGAATAGCAAGACATGAACTTCTGTTGTCAGGCAAGAGGCTGGCTTTATCCTGATAAAACTCTCCCCTTTCTGACCTTTTGTAGAGAAATCCACAGCCCAGGCAGGACTGAAATGATGGTCCTGAGCAAATCATGCTTTGAGTTAACATTTATTTTTAAAGGAATAAAACATGGAACTTCATGAGATACAAACTCAAAACAACTGGGCAGCAAATGAAGCTTCTGTGTCTGTCATCTTCTCCTCTCTGATAGCTGTTTGTATACTATGCCTAACACATATTATTGTAGGCTTGTTTTGTTATAATTTATTCCTTAAACCAATATTTTTTGAGTGTCCACTATGTGTGAGACACTAAAGTACACTCGGAATTAAAAAATAAAATAGGGACTTCCCTTCCATAGGTCCAGTGGTTAAGACTCCATGCTTCCAATGCACGGGGGGCACAGGTTCAATCCCTGGTCAGGGAACTAAGATCCCACATGCCATGTGGCGTGGCCAATAAATAAATAAATAAATAAATAAATAAATAAATAAATAAATAAATAAAATAATTGACATTTGTGACAATTGACAGCCTGCAATCTTATGTAGGAACGTGCCAAACATCAAAGAAATGCACTGAAGTATACAAGTATACATTTTCCTGTGCCCAGAATGTTCTTCTCACTGTTCTGAATTCCTTTTTCTCACCTTAAAACCCTCATTGTCACTCACATACTTTATGCTAGAGCATATACTACTAAAGTGTATTTTATAATTCTCTACTACAAGTCATAATTGTAATCCTTAGAAATGTTGCACTGTCAATCATCCAATTTTGATATATTTTCAAAAGTTGTGTTATAAAAATTGTTCTAAGGAAAGGGGTTATGATTTTGAGTCTGGATTGTTTTCAGGTTTACAAGGACTGAAAATTCAAAAGCAAATATGACTCTGAATATATGGTACAGAACTTTTGTTCTTCTGAAAAAAAACTGTGACTCCCTTTTTTCTTAAATGTATACCTGAATTTCCTTCCAGATGCATATTTTACTTTGTTTGTGGAGATGTTACATGATTCAAAATACACAAGAAGTGCTCTTCAAATGTTTGTCATCAACCTTGGGATGTTTGTTTACTTTGAGTACAAGAGCCTCCCTTTTCAGTGGTTTCCTAAATAAATTCTGGAATAGTTGTATGTTGGAGATTTGGGGTTTTACTCCTAATAAAAGAGATTCCCTAAAGCTTAATATGTTAAGAACTGAGGTATAATAACCCTTTGCTTTTGGTTGATGGTCAGACTTCCTCATTTCTTCCTGATTAACAGTCCATGTAAACAAAAAGCTGTGCTTCTGAGTCTGTGGTTTTATTTCCACAACAACTGCAAACAGATTTAAATGTAACAATGTCAGAAAACCATTTGCATATTGTCCATGTTTAGTATTAATTTGCTACTATTCCTATTAGTAACAATAATGGTAGTAGCATTCATACTACTGCTACTCATAGTAGTAGTAGTAGTAGCTATTAGTAGTATTAGCTTCAGTATTAATCAGATGGTAGCATATCGGACCACACTTTAAAAGAGAGAAAAAATTGAGATTCCAAGCAGTTGAGTGAGCCCCTCAGAATCATGAAAGAAGACACTGCCATAACTAGGTTACCAAATGATGAACAGCAGTCTGACTCCTGTTCTCTGTGTATTAAACAATGAATTCTAATAAAAGAACTCTTAATCATTGGCTGCATAATGACACCATCAACAATAGTGTTAATTGCAAAACAACCTCTGTGTGTTTGCACATGGCTGTTCATCCGAACGGCAAGATTTACACCATTTCTTTTTAGCTTTAAGTTCCCATCATTCTTTTCTTCATTCATTTATGGAGCAGGTGGTTCCCAAGCCTGTGTGCTGTTTCAGACACTGTGTTAAGTACAGGGAACTAGAAATTAGTAAGTCACTGTTCCTCACACAAGGAAGCCAGCACCTTCAGTGTGTGTTACACAGGATATGTTTCTCAGTTTCCATTTCCATTTATTGGTAACCCCTTAAAAGTAGCCCCAAGTGATTATGACAACTGACCCACTTCATTCATTTATTTATTCAGTCATTTAGTAAATTTTTATGGAAAGCTCATTATATGCTATGGGGGTAAAGTGATGCGTGAGACAAATATAGCCCCTCTCTCATGTACCTTAAATTTTCTAGTAGAATAGACAGAAGAAAAACAAACAAAATAATTACCAACTATGATAAACACTATGAAAGAGACAAACATACTATAATTGGGGGACAGATTTTAAAGAGGATGGCTAGTGAAGTCCCCTTTGTGGTGACATTTAGTCTGAAATATGGAAGATGAGAAGAAATGATCCATGTGAAGGGTGTAAAAGCCATTTCAGTAAAATAGCAGAGCATAGAGTCCTTGAGGCAGGAAAGAGCTAGGAATTTTTCTAAACAGAAAAGAGACCTGATCTTATTTGGTTTTTAAGACTGTAATGTTGGCTGCTGCAATGGAATAGATTGGAGGGTGGCAAGCATAAAGACTGGGAAATTTTTACTTGGTTAGAAGAATGGTTGTGATAGTCCTGGCAAGGGATGATGGTGGGTGATGGTTAGGGGGGTCACAATGGAGATGGACAGGAGCAGAAAGATGCAGAGAGACTCTGGGGGTAGAATCAATAGGACATGCTGGTGGATTGAAAATGACACGAAAGTGAAATTAGCAAGCCAGAATATCTTCCAAGTTTCTGTCTTGTAAAATTGGATGATTGCTGTTGTCATTGTCTGAGACAGGGAATCCCTGGGAATCCTGGGTGGCAGGTTTTGGGGGGAGAAAGCAGAAACTGACTATAAAGGAAGAAAACATCTAAAAGCATCTCTCATATTTATAATTTAGAAATTATATATGTGTGTGTGTGTACCTACACACACACAGAACTGGAAGAGCAGGGTCTCTGAAAGAATATGTAGACCTCATTCTAAAAGGAAGATGCACAGCAGCAAAAATATCTCTGGTACTCGGGGATAGCATCATCACAGAATATATTGTTTGGAAAGGAATTGACTTGAAATACTTCACTATGTTTAAATCTCCTGTTATGTCCCTGCTAAGGGATCCCACAGCCTCTGAACAGGCATAGTTACAGAGGATGCAAGATAACAGTAATAACTAATCCTTACATGACACTTAAAATGTGTCAGGCACTCCTGTTAGGAGTTAACACAAAGAAGACCTATTTGTCAAACAATTCTAATACTCATTAGGAAGCTGTTTCCCATTCTAATCATTTATTAATTTAATCTTGAGGGCCCCCAAAACATGGAACTGAGAGAGTATATTGGCAGGGGGACTTGTAGGGCTTGGGAGGTTTCCTTGTTCTCATCCTGGCTCACTCACCCTCGTAGTTTTTTTTGTTTTTTTTTTTCTCATTGGTCAGGAACAAGATTGGATGAGATGACCTTTGAATGCCTTTCTAGCTGTAAACATCTACAATTGCAAAATTTGTATTTTCACTTTTAAATGAAGGAAGTAGTATGTCTAAACGATGAGAGAATGAAACTGGGGAAGGACTAAAACCATTCAACCTTACATTTCCTATGTGTAAAATTTTATTTTTGAGCTTTATAATAATTAATGGAATCCTTGGTCTTATTTAGAGGACAGAAGTGCCATTCATTTCAGTACTACTTCTGAGTTTGTGGGCCAAAATCCGGGTTGAATATATTGTCTACTATTCTATTTTTTCAGGGATCCATGTGATGAATACCTTCCTGAGTTCTAAGAAAAGTTTAGCTCTGCAGACAAAAGTGCATGTTTTATACCATTCTCAAGTGCCATGTCCTACTTGAATGTTATCCCAGTAGAACCCCTGATAGAGAAGGGATAAGATAGAAGTTAACCAGGACACCACAGAGTGAAGATAAGAGAAACTGGTGCCCTTCCACTTCCCCACCCTCATCCCCTATTTCATCAAGAACAAAGGAGACATAAGATAAATGATACCCATACAGATAGCCTGGTGTGCGGGGACTTAACATGGGGACCACAGACGAATACCATGGTTTATGCCACTAATGAGGAAACTGAAAAATGATGTAACAATAACTCCACAAGACCCTCTCTCCACCCCATTTGCTGGTGGTGAGGACATACATAATGTATCTTCAAACTCAGTTCTCATTGGCCCAGTGCCAGGGTGGAACTGAGCCTGCAGGTAGTGTTTTTCATCATGGCTCAGTGGAGGGGAACACTAACAGGAACACGGGGTGTTTCTCTTTTGCACTTTACTGCTAGGGCGCTCAAGGCTCAACTCTGATTAGCAGGCCATCTCAGGTACCCAATAACACTTAACACCTTTAGTCCAAATAGTCCTATTTTATTTATATTATTTTGTAATGGATACTAACTACCCCTTAACCAATGTGCTGCACTCAGTCTGAAAGAAAGGCTGAGTGTTGTCCTTTCTTATGAGTGTTGTCCTATCTTATGAGCCTATGAGTTTATGTTCCCACGAGTTGGGCAACATGTTGACCAGGAGGCAGGTGTATTTGACCCCATGCTAGTTTATGCCAGTTGTGTTACAGCTATTATTATAATACAATTTTTGATGGAAAATCCTATAGACTTGGAAATATTACTGCAAAAAGAAAAAAAAGAAATAGAAGCATTTCTATGAGAACAAAGTTGTATGCTTTGGAAAGCTTCAGTAAGTTAAGTTGCTAAAAATGATGTGGAATTAGGTGTGAGAGGGGCAAGTGGAAAAGCTGGGGGCAGGGAATCAGTTCTTTAGGATTCTACATTCTGCTTGCTTTGAAAATATCTTTAAACTCTTCCTTCATTTTAAGGAAAACAAAACTTGAAATTGCAGACAGTGGTGGATTATGAGTGTGACCATGTGTTCCAAGAAAATATTTTTATCCTGCATCCAAATATTGGTGAATGAATGTATATTTATACATTTAAGGTGAAATGGAATGATTAAGATATGTATCTCTTACTTATGATTTCCTACATTACCTGTTTATTTTAATGAACCAACTATTATAACAGATAATAGAAATATATACTGTAAAAATCAATTCTAATCAATTTGTGAGTAGGAGGGATATAAACCTAAAAATACAAAGGAATAAAAGTTAATATATAAGTACTTAAAGAGTCCAATATCAATATTTCAACTTGGCCAAATTAACCTGATAATAAAGTGATGAGATGGGTGTATACGACACATATTCACTTACTTTGGAGAAGTAAGATTACTTCTTACTTTAGATAACTTTAGATAAGATTAGATTACTTTAGAGAAGACTGTCTTGCTCTACTGATCACAGTGTATGGATGATCGTAAGACAGGCTCAGAGCTGCAACCTCAGGTGTCTTCAGAGACTGATTTTAGCAGGTTGCTAGGGTAATGGAAAAATCCTGGTGTTGGGAGTTAGCCAGACATAGGTTTCATGGACCAACTCTATCACTGGCCAGAGTGTGATCTTGGACAAGTCACTTAACCTTTTGGAGCCTCAGTTTCCTCACCTGTAAAATGGAACTAATAATTCCTCTTTCACAGACCTGGGAAGAGGATTAAGCTCCAAAATTATCCACAGGGCTGGGTAGTAGTCTTCAGACACTCAATAAGAGATTCTTCCTTCTCTTTCCTGTTTTTCCCAAATGCAAAAATTAGCATTTGGGGCTATTGACCAAATATACAAACATCAAGGTGATCACCCCATTGCTCCCTGTGTTGTTTTAACATGAGAATTTGCATTTGGTTATTCTCTACACATAAACATTACATTAAAGAAACATTACATTAAAGAAACATTACATCAGCTATAAGCCCTTTAGAACATAACAATACTTAAAATACATAACTCTTTCAAATGGCATAAAGATATCTCTCTTTCTAAAAATTTTATTGAAGTATAGCTGATTTACAATGTTGTGTTAACTTCTGCCATACAGCAAAGTGATTCTGTTATACATGTATGTATTCTTTTTCATATTCTTTTTCATTATGGTTTATCAAAGGATATTGAATATAGTTCCCTGTGCTATACAGTAGGACCTTGTTGTTTATCCATCCTATATATAATAGTTTGCATCTGCTAATCCCATACTCCCAACCCTTCTGTCCCCCACCCCCCCTCCCCCTTGCCAACCACAAGTCTGGTCTCTATGTCTATGAGTCTGTTTCTGTTTCTGTTCATTTGTGTTGTATTTTAGATTCCACATATAAGTGATATTATATAATATTTGTCTGTCTCTTTCTGATTTACTTCACTTAGTATGATAATCTCTAGGTCCATCCATTTTACTGCAAATGGCCATATTTCATTGATTTCATGGTTGAGTAATATTCCATTGTGTATATATACCACATCTTCTTTTTCCGTTCATTTGTCAATGGACATTTAGGTTGTTCCCATGTCTTATCTATTGTAAATAGTGCTGCTATGAATATAGGGGTGCATGTATCTTTTCAAATTATAGTTTTGTCTGGATATACGTCCAGGAGTGGAATTGCTGGATCATATGGCAACTCTATTTTTAATTTTTTGAAGAACCTCCCTACTGTTTTCCATAGTGGCTGCACCAATTTACATTCCCACCAACAGTGTAGGAGGGTTCCCTTTTCTCCACACCTCCTCCAGCATTTGTTATTTGTAGACTTTTTAATGATGGCCATTCTGACCAGTGTGAGGTGATACCTCATTGAAGTCAAATGGTATAGATATCTCTTGGCAACTGTTGTTTTTAATTCAGTAACATAATATTGCAGACACTCTTAGCTTATCAACCAATTCAGACAAGAAATGACAAAGGCCTTCTGCTCCTGTTCTCTAAGTCTACATGGATAAGTGTGGTAAATTAAGACACAAGTTTCATTTAGGGGCTTAGGCTCAGCCTGGGTAGCCATAATTACCGGAAATATTTCAATGTGTCAGTCCTTACATTTTTATAAATTCCACACTCATCCACCACCTTCTTTCAAATGAACCTGGAATTGCTGCTTAGGTGGAGAAACAATGTTTTTAAAAGGCCTGTAGATATCATTTCATGGGACACTCTGTTTTCTGGGTTGTGGTAAATCTAGACCAGCAGACTGCTTCAAGTCGTTGACAAATTCCACTGTTGCTTACTTCTTTTTTTCCATGAAGTTTAAAATAAACAATTAACCTATATCCAACACAGTGTTTGGTATTGATTTAATTTAGCATATGTTATTCATCTGCATGTCTCACAACGGTTGCTTAGTTGTCTAAATTTTCCCTGTGTAGAGTGTGCTGTCTATGGAATCTCTTTCCACAGAACACTCTTAGCAGAGTGTGGCTTACTATTTCCACAACATCTGTCTTTTCTACTAAAGAGCAGATTAACAGTTATGCTTCTTTTAAAGGTGTGTTTGCATATGTGTGTGTGTGTGTATGTGTGTGTGTGTTTAGGGGAGGCTGGGCAAGATATCTGCTTCTTCTACAATTCATTTTCTGGTACAATAGATTTCAGTCTTATCAGCAAGTCAGAGATTTTGCTGTACCCACAATGCAGCTGGCAGGATTGCCCCTTTCTTGTGCCTTAGTGTGTCACAGAAGGCCACATTATTTCCATTAAATGTGCAAAGGAGATAGCATATGCACCCCCCCTCGTGCTACCACTCCCGACACACACACACACACACACACACACACACACACAGCTCCTTTCAATTGTGTTAAGCAGTGAAGCAGAAGGATTTTTTAAATTAGTGTTTTGTTTTGGCAGTGGTTGCTGATGTGTGCGTGTAATACAGCTTTAATCAAATCCCCAAAGCTGAAGACCTTTCAGCGTATCTTAGGCTGCACTGTGCACGGCTTATTTCACTTGAAGTGGCCACTAGGGAGGTACAATTAGCTGTTCCCATGGAGAAGTTTGTTATAGTAATAAATAATAAGGAGCATAGGTAGCGATGGAATCAATTAAAGATATTTTTGACCATCTAATGGTTTATGGGAATGCTAAATAATTGACAACAAGTTTGGGACTATGTTTTCTATCTATACAGCTCCTTGTCACTAAACGTTGACCACACACACAGGACGGTGTCTGAGGTCACTACTTTTTCCTTCTTAAAGCCCCATTGTCAAGGGTACGGTATGAAAGACAGTCACAGCCCTTACATAACCAGGCTGATTTTGATAGGGTTAAAACTCCTCTGTAAATATTTGCTGCAGGCAGAAATCTAACATATGAAGCAGGAGAACAAATTGTGTTATCAGTTTCAAAAACAATCTGTTTCACCATTCATTTATTCACTTTTTTAACCAGTGTAAAACAGAACAATAGGAGTTGACTGGCTGAGAGGGCTTTGTGCTTTGTCTTTGGGTTCTAACAGCTTTGATGTTAAAATAGAAATTTGGCAAGTGGGACATTGGTAAAGTGCTCTAAATGTTTTTGGCATCTTGACAGGGAAAAAAAAATCAAAATGGTCAGGCTACCTTGGTTTGAAATTGGTGCGTGTGTGCTCATGAGTCACTTTATAAATAAAATCTCAGAAGGAAATAGGGCGGATGGGTCTATTGTGTGTATTCGGGGATGAATTGATATGCCACACATCACCTAAAGCAGGTCAGTGATCCATGAGCTTAGTAAGATTTACATGAAAAGACACAATGGTTCCTTCAGAGTTTCTGGGTAAGTGACATATGGCCTCATTCCCAATGTGGGTATCAATGGGAATTTGTCAAAATAAATATGGGCTAAATAAAGTTTAAATCACAGTTATCACCATGTGATTACGAAAAGTAGTTCTATCGGATGCTCTATTTTACAAATGTTATTAAAATTGTAAAAAAAAATACACTCTGTGGATTGGTTTACTTTAATGCAGACTGCTCTGCTCTTTCCTGAGGGTCTCTCTGAAGTCAACATGAGCAATGCAAGGGTAACAGAAACTGCCAGTATCAGCTGCTGGGGTTTGAAGTTTCTAAACACACGTTATTAACCCCTCAAGCAAAATGTATTTAATATAATAGTGCCTTTTACTTTAGCAAGGATTGGCAAACTTCAGACCATGGGCCAAATCTGGCCCATGGCTTGTTTTTCTAAATAAAGTTTTATTGAAACAGTGACATTCAGTCATTTATCTATTTTGTACGGCTGCTTTCATGGTATAATGGCAGATTCGAATAGTTGGAACAGAGATTGTACATATGACCCACAAAGCTGGAAATATTTATTCTCTGGCCTTTTACAGAAATAAGTTTGCCAACCCCTGAATTATAAGATTCCATAATGTGAAGATTTAAATTTACTTGTTATTCTCACTATATCCTTTTGAGAGGACATTTTTTGTCTCATTCTTCCCATCCTTATTTTTCAGACCTGAAGACTGGAAGGCAAGGAATCTGAGGATGATCTGGTGATCAAAGAGGATAGTTCAGTGATTTCTAGTTCTTTTCTGACTGTAGCTATTGATCAAGAATATCAGCAGTTATTGAACAGAGTGATATGCTCAACAGAGAAATATATCCTGTTGGAAAGATCTGACCCATTGCCTCAACTTAGTAGCTGGGTCAGTTTGAAATTCATGAGGATGGTGAGGAACTCCAAAGGGTAAGAGTAGAGGTCAAACTAGAGCAAAATTAAAGAGTAAAAAAACAGATTGGCTCTAGAATTCAGAAGGAATAAGAAATATATAGGAACAGAGCAAAAGACTCCAAAGAAACTACTTGACTGTAGAAGGAGTGTCTGGAATTCCTTTTCACTGATGATGGCTCCTTGATGGTCATCCTGTGGAGGGTGGATGGTTTTTGCATTTCCACAGGAGCTCTAGTGTGTAGAAGAATGAGGGCTGGTCCCTTCCCCTTTGCCACATACAGGATGAGCTACAGAGATTTGGTATAAAATGATGAGAGGATGAAGCACAGAAAGGTGGTCTTTCTTTGCTCTGAGCCAGGAAATCACTCAACTTTCACCCACATGGTTTGAACAGATTGACAGTACCAGTGGTTTTTGTTTTGTTTTGTTTTGTTTTGTTTTTTTGTTTGGGCCCAGAATGTAGAACAGTACATATTCTAGAAGTGTCTCATTTGACAATTTCTACATCTTTTCTAACTAGGTAGGGAGTAGTAAATGTGACTTAGGGTTAAGATTCTTCCACTCACAAGAGGACCGTTTTATTGGTACTTTTTTTTTTAATTGAAATTTACTTGGTAAATAGGGAGAAAAGAATCACATGAAGAGAAAGGATTGAGTGGCTTGGTCCTTACTTTCTCGAGATTCAAAAGGCTGAAGGCACCTGATCTCCATGCTCCAGCTACTCTGCACTTACTCTAGTCTGGAGCTCACCATCCTCTCTTCCCTCCCCCAGGGGGAACTCCCCTTCTACTCAAATGACTTCTTCCTCTTCTTGTCTTAGCCTTGGACCAGTTCTTCCTGGATGTCTCCTTTGATATCCTATACAGAGAAGGTTGGTTCTCCCTGTTATTTGATCCATCATATCCCATGTTTCTTATTGTAGAGTCTTCTTTGTGTACTCATCATTATTAAATTATTCCTCTTCTAGACTATAAGCTCTCTGAGGGATTCTTCACTGCTGGTTTCATCATGACGATGTAATGGTTACTCAACTTCGAAGACTCAATTACGAGACTATGCTTAATGTAAAGACCAGAGAATCTGCAGAGAGATGTTATGAATTTGAGTTCCTCTCAGTTGGATAATCTTTATAGTTCTATGATAGGGTTGGTGAAGACAATAGGACTAACATTTATTGATCAACCTCTTTGTGCAGACATAGCACCTCAACTTCTAGAGCATTCTCTCATTTAACCATCTCAACAAGCCTATGTGGTAGGGGTTCCCATGACTGTGCTGCTACAGAGAAGGCCCAAAGAGGTTAAGTGACTACCAAGGTCATGTTCCCAGAAGGTAGAGGAGCCAAAATCTGAATCCAAGCCTAACCATTTATACAGTCCAACTTTTTTCACTACTCTCTGCTACTTCCGGTAAATGCATTTTTCTGGATGAGAGTCAGAAAAAATCAACAATTTTTCTTGCTCCTTTTTTCTCCTCTTTCCTTAACACCTCTTCTTTTTGTTTCTTTGTTCCTTTTCCACTGGTAAAACTTGAGACCTGTCAAAGTTATCTATAAGCACTCTTTGTCCTATGACTGAGAATTTGTTGACTTCTGCTTTCTTGGTTGAAAACAACAGATTTCCTTATTCTACTCCTTATTACTCAAGACCACACATTTTCAACCCCATAAAATGCCTGCAAATGTGGAATTAGGTTTTGTGTAAATATTTAAGGGCTTTATTTTCCTTTTAGAAAGGGGTGTTAAGTGAGATTTGGGTGAGGATTTTGGTACATTTAATCTTTATTTTTTCAAAAGGCTTATTAAAAAGCAACAACCTACATACTTTTTATAGAGCCCAAGTAGCAATATAGTTCTCCAAAGTCATCATCCCTACCCAATGTTGTATAAAATTAGAAGATTAGATAAAATTATTAATCAAGGCAATCAAAATGGGAAAAGCAAAATAAGTATTCATTCTAAGTTATTTTGCCTTTATTGTTATCTAAGAACTCAGAAGTATACCTGTTAAAGAACTCTTCTGAGACCTTTCCATGAACTGATATTTCTTCTTTAAAGTTAAAACCTGAAAAAGGGAAGATGGTTGCTGTGAATCAAGATAAATCGGAAGTTGAAATTATCTTTGAATATAACATTTAATTTTTGAGAACCTGTGCTATCTAGTCATTCGTATCTACTCTTTTTCTGCTAATGTAGTGGAGATGATCTTCCTGAAGGAATGAGGCATGGGTTTTTGTGCTTCAGGGTGCTGAGTTTTAAGTGCTGAGCTTTAACCTATATTTCTATATTCTTTCAGTCCTCTTTATGATGCACACGTTACGTCAGCAGGTGCATAGAGCCTTAGTCTGATTTAGAACAGCCTTTGGTCCACTAGGAGCCTTGAACTCCTGGTTCAATCTGGAGCCTGTTCCCTAGTCCAGGATTCTCCACTATGGTCCACGCCTGTCTCCTCAGCTTTATCTTATATAGCCCCCTTCCCATATTACCTCCCAGCACCATGAACAGAGGAGAATTACTCAAATAGATTGTTCTCTTTTATGTCTTTTCACATTCCATTCCCTTTCAACTTTCAACCAAAATGCACTCTCTTTCTTTTCTTAGTTCTTCAAGACCATACTCAGGCGTTGTTTCTCTTAATGAAGCGGATCTCAATGCCTTACTCTATATAAAGTGACTTTCTCCTTGTTCTAAGCCACTTCAGTCTCTTATTCACACTTTTTGTGTTGCATGGATCACACTGCCCAGAAATTATTTGTTCAATGTCTGTCTATCCAAAGGGCAAGTGCCATGACATTCCTTTATCACCAGTACATAACTGAGGAGCTGGCATGTATCCTCTTTGAGAGGTCTTCTTACACCAGGTATGTGTAGACCTGAACGGATGGATATAAAAAAGCAAAATTATCTGGTTCCTGGGAGATCAAACACAAAGCCTGGCCGTCGGAACCTGCCAAGACAGTTTAAAATTTCAATATAGTTTGTCATCAGCACTATTAAAGTTGCTTTTGTTGGCTCCTATAAAGTTAACTGTTGGGGTAAGATTATGGGAGGTAGTGATTAGGTGACAGAATGAAGTGTAATTTTTTAATGACTGAATTTCAATCAGATTTATCAATGTTTTGGAGCCATAGGCCAAAATTTACATTCAAAAACCTGATATAATCTAGTATCTGCAAAAGCAACAAACACACACAAGGTCCTCCTTCCAATGAGTCACCTGAATGCAAAATCAACTGTAATTCAAGAAACCAAAAACACTAAGAGGGGTGAGCTTTGTCAGACTGGACCAACTTGTTCTTCTTGTTATGGACAAAGAAAGGACTCAGGAGGTCCCAGAGTTCAGGAGTTTACCTTGTGTTCCAAGGAGCATTCTGTGTCTCCCCCTGCTGGTTGGTGGAATAACTAAATGGAACCACCCGCCAGGAGTCAGAATGGCCATGGCCTCACAGCTTTGTATCATCCAGTCAACTGGGCTCTGTGAACTTTTAATAAGGAAGGTTGATCAAAAGTTCATGTCAGGATATTTTATTTCATCCCTAGCTCTCTGTCTCTGGTTAATTAGCATTCTGCATTTCTTAACAATTCTAACTTACATCCCATTGAAATAAACCATTAAGAAACTCGTTTCTTGCATATTTTAATTCCAGGCTATAACTCCATTGTGATTAGATTAAAATTATTTTAAAATGTGTTTGAAAATAATCTCAAGTGTTACTACAAGGGATGCCATTTCCTCTAGTCTTCAAAGGATTGTTTTAGTTCACCAGTAAATTTGGAAATATGAAAAAATAAAAGTAATTCTTATAAACAGCAACACTAGGTAAAGTGAATCCACAGAAAATGTAGGGAAAAACGATTTATCCAAAATTTATTTGTATTATTCTATTACCTTTATTTGGTGATTGTATGTCTGACAGACTCAAATTTCAAAAGAATTTGAAAAGGCTTTTTATTGTGAGTATTTATGTGGCTATTCATGGCAAGACCTGAGCCAAGAGCCCACAAAGAAGATATTGTATAATAGATGGTTTACAAACCAGAAAATGCTCTCTTATTCAATGGTGACAGCTAAAAAACCCAAGCCTTATCATTATCAGCTGAAACACAAAAACTATACAACAAAAAGTGAGGGGAAAATGAGAAGGGGAAAACAAAAATGAGTAGAAGTGGGGATTCTTACGTCTAAGATTAGATATGAGGACAACAATGATACACCAAGCATCAGTGCAATAGTGAGCAAAAAAAAAAAAAGTAAGGTCAGAAAAAAGGAGAGAACAGAAACCATGATGAGGAGAATGGGTTTTGAAAAGTATAAAGGGCACACAGCAGTATACATCATCAAGTTTTTATAGGTCTGGTTGTGGATTGTAGAACAATATTTGATATTAATGGTTAGATTGTGTTCATTATATTTTGTGTGCTATGTTAGGGAACAGTGTTATGTCTTTTAAGGAGAGATTGATTAAAAATAATATAAAATATTAAATTTAATAATTCACAAATATTTATTGAGTACTGTATGGTATATTAATTTCTTAAACAACTCTAAAATATCAGTAGCTTAGTGCAAGGCTTTATTTCTTGCTTGCATCACAGTCCAGTGCTGGTCACTCTGGGACCCATGCTTCTTCTACCATAAGGTGCTACTGTCTGTAACAAATGGCCTCCAAGTTTGCTGAACAGGAAGAGAGACAAAGATCACCCATGAAAGGTTTAATGGACCAGCCCTAGAGGTGGCTTACAACCCTTCTGCCCATATTCCACTGACCATAAATCAGTCACATGACTCCAATCTAACTGCCAGGGGTTCTGGAAAATATTGTCTTCCTACTAAATAATAATATGGATGTTGATTAGCAACAACATTCTCTAAGGGTCTAGAAATTTATCAGTGGACAGAGGGTTGGGGGAACAGACAAAGGTTCTGCCTTTATGGACAGGAAATAAACAATAAGTGAAACAGGTTAAATGCATAGTGTAAGTGGTGATAAGTGCAAAGTAGAAAGCACTCAGGTAAGGAGGGTCCAAGTGTGTCAGAACTCAATTACTATTTAAATAAGGCAATCAGTGAAGGTTTCACTAAGAAGGAGACCTTTGAGGAAAGATCTAAAGGAGGCAAAGGAATTTGTGGATATCTAGGGGAGGAACATTTCGGACAGAGGATACTGCAAATCCAAGATCTCTAAGGCAGGAGTGTGGAGGAAGCCAATGTGGCTGGAGTGGAGTGAGCTGGTGGTGGTGGGAGGGGGATTAGTAGGAGATGAGGTCAGGGAGGCAATGCAAAAAGAAAGTCTGTATATATATATATATATATATATATATATATATATATATATATATATATATATATGGTGAGAACTTCACCTTTTTCTTTGAATGAGACTGGAAGCATTGGAGGGTGTTGAGAAGAGGATGGACACACATGTACTTACTTTTTACTGCCCACATTCCATTGACCATAAGTCAGTCCCATGACTCCAATCTAACTGCCAGGGGACAAAAGTGAATGCAGGTAGACTTATTAGGAGACCATCCTAATAATCCAGATGAGATGGTTAGCAGTAATAGTGGTAAGACTATATCTACTATCCAAGTGGTGTCCACAAGATTTTTCTGGTTGATCAGAGGTATGGCAGAGAGAAGAAAAATCAGGTATAATTCCAAGATTTTGTGTCTTGGCAAACAGAAGTGTGGGAGCCGTGGATTTTTAAAGGGGTAGTGGTGGTCTGATCAGGAGCTAAGTTTTCGACATGTTGAATTTGAGATGGTTATTAGCTCTTCAGGTAATGATCTGAGAAGGCCCTTGGCTATGATGAGTCTGGGCTTCAAAGCAGAGGTGTGGCTGGAGATAGAAATTTGTTAGTCATCAGAGACTCCTCAGACAGGAACCCTCGGCAATGAGAGAAGTGCTCCAAGGCTGAACTTGAGGCACTTCAACGTTCCAAGTTTGGATGGATGGGGAAGACCTACCAGAGTAGATGGAGAATACTTGGCTAGGAGGTGGAAGGAAAACCCTTAGACTTTAAGGGAAGCAAGGGCTTCAGGAAGAAGGGAAGGAGTGAGTGGAAAAAATGTTGCTGATAGACAAGTGAAAAATAAAGATTGGGGTTTGACCATTGGATATAGAACACAAAGAACATTCATGACCTTGACAAGAGTTTTGTCTACACCAAGCGGTGAGAATGAAACCTGTCTAGAGGTTGGAAGAGAATGTGAGGAGAGGACATGGGGATTATGCATATAGACACTTGTTTTGCTGTAAAGAAAAGGGGAGAAATAAAGTAGTGGCTGGAGTGGGTAATGGATTAAGAGACAGTTTTTTTCTTTAGATAATTATATGCTGATGAAAAGATTCAGTAGATGGGAGGTGCTGATTCAGTAGATGGGAGAGAGAGAAAATTTCTAGAGCAATTATTTTGAGCCACAGAAGAGGACTGGACCAAGTACGCAAGGGCAGGGTTTGGCCTTTCCTCGCAGAAGGGATGCTCCTGCAGAAGCAGGGAAGAAAGCAGCGTTACCTGACACAGGTGCAGGGAGGTGGTGTAGTGGTGGGTGTAGGTGTGAGATCTCGTGGAGCTTCTCATCTGATTGCCTCTATTTCCTCAGTAAAATGAGGATGAGGACAAAGGAGGAACTCTTCGATATTTGAGGAGAGGAAAAGAGTACAAAATAGTCACCTAGGAAAGCAGGAGAGTGAGTGGACTGGGAAAATGTAGTATGATTGTCCAGCCACAATAAAGGCTCTCTTGTGGAGAGTGAGCAGGAATTTAAAGTGAGGCGAGTCAGCAGTCCTGTGTTTATTTCCAGCTTCATTTAGTTTCACGAGGGCAGGTGAGGATAAGAGGAGAATTGGATTTGACTAGAGTTGCATTTTTCAAGTGAGTAGACCAAAGAGAGAGAGGGAGAGACAGCAAAGGAAAGAAGGCATATGCACAGAGTGATTATAATGCGTGGCTACAGCGTTTTATCTGGATAAGTAGTGATGTGAGGGTCAGACATAGAGAACAGGACTGTGGTTGCCAAGGGGGCTAATATATATATATATAATAAAATGGATAAGCAACAAGGTCCTACCGTATAGCACAGGGAACTGTATTCATCATCCTGTGATAAACCATAAAGGAAAATAATCTGAAAAGGGATGTATATATATATATATATATATATATATATATATATATATATATATATATATATATATATATATAACTGAATCACTTTGCTGTGCAACAGAAATTAACACAAGATAGTAAATCAACTATACTTGAATAAAATAAATTTTAAAAAAAGAAGTGAAGTGAGAGTGTAAAGAGCTAAGAGACAGTTTCAAAGGTAGGATCGATGGATTGTAGACAACCGTGTTGAGGTGGAGTGCTAGAGGATGTAAACTGGAAAGACTGAAGATGGTGAACAGAGAGGGGTGAACTAAGATGAGGTCATAAATTCTGGTATCTACACGTCTAAGGCATGGGTGACTGTGAAAGGGGACGCTGAAATAACGTGGAGAAGAGCTTAAGGAAATAAGCAAACAGAGTTTGGGAGTTATCATCTGTGTGGACATTGAAATAACTAAGAATTATGATAGCAGTAAGCGACCCTGTGCCAGGAGCGAAAATCTTCAGAGAATTGGAAGATGACCTGTTAGCCCATAGATGTTTAGAGAAAGAAGGAATGGTCCAAAGTGTAATCTGATGACAAAAGCGTCAGAGCTGGAGAGAGCCGGGAGGTGAGGGAGAAGGATTTGATGTGTAAGAGAGCTAAAGACAGTGCCTACCTCTCAACCAGCCTGCTGGTATACAAGCAGTGGGAAAGAGCAAGGGAAATGGTGTTCCCCGGAGAGCGCCTGGTTTCAGTTTGAAACACAAGATAAATGAGACGAGATTGAGGATTTTGGAGAATTTGATGATGTCCAACAGTGAGTTCTAAAGGGCAATGTGGAAAGGATTCTGATGATCAAAAGAAGTGAAAGCTATATTGTCATACTGAGTGAAGTAAGTCAGACAAAGACAAATATCATATGATATCATTTATATGCGGAATCTAAAAAAATGGTACAAATGAGCTTATTCACAAAACAGAAATAGAGTCACAGATGTAGAAACCAAATTTATGGTTATGGGGGGTAAGGGGAGAGGATAAATTGGGAGATGGGGATTGACATATACACACTACTATATATAAAATAGATAACTAATAAGAACCTACTGTATAGCACAGGGCACTCTACACAGTACTTTTTAATGGCTTATATGGGAAATGTATCTAAAAAAGAGTGGATATACGTATATGTATAACTGATTCACTTTGCTGTACACTTGAAACTAGCACAACATTGTAAATCAACTATACTCCAATAAAAATTAAAGCAAAAATAAAATCAATTACACAGATCAGTATGAGGATTACAATATGGGGATAATGTTTCCAACTGAAATGTGAGCACTTAGTTAAATCTGAAGTTTAGATAACAGTGGTTACTCCTTTGTACATGTACCCACCCCCATCTTACCATCAACCCCTCCCTCACCCTTGTGCCCTGGCAACCACTAATTTGTTCATCTACATGGTTTTGAGAATGCTATATAAATGAATTCATACAATATGTAATCTTTTATGATTAACACTTTTTACTAAGCATATTGTCCCTTAAGTTCATTCAGATTGTTGTATGTACCAATCATTCAATCCTTTGTATTACGGAATAAGATTCCATTGTATGGATATACTGGAGTTTGTCCAAGTATTTGCTCATCTAAGGACATTTAAGATGTGTTATGTGAATGCTTATGTTCTCCAAAAATTCATATGTTGATATCTTAAACTCCAATGTAATGGTATTTGGAAGTGGCATCTTTGCCTAAGATGAGGTCATGGGGGTGATCAGTCCCAGTTGCCTAAGACAAGATGTTTTTGGTATTTTTCTATTACCAGTAAAGTTGTGATGAACATTTCATGTACAGGGTTTGCAACCATCTTCTTAAAGTTGGTTTTGCTCGAAGCTTCCTTGAAGACACAAGGTTGATGTTCTTGTGTTTTTTGCTTAATTCTAAATAAATCCATAATTATTAAAATTGTAAAAGATCCATGGAAAAAACATTGAGATGCCCTACGGAATGAAACACACACACACACACACACACACACACACACACCAATATGGATGGCTCTTGCACACATAATGGTGAGTGCGAAGCCAGTCATGAAAGTTTGGTTTCATTTATATAAAGTACAAATGCACAAAGTTCACTGCTACTGTCAGAAGTGTAGATAGTGTTTACACTTTAGGAGAGGCCATCACTGGCTTTTGGGAGCCACTATTGTTCTGTAACCTGATTTGGCTGGCTGATGGTTTCATTGGTCTGTTGGTGTAAATTCATAGATCTGTATGCTTGTGGGAGATGCACTTTTCTAAATGTGTGTGTGTGTGTGTGTGTATATATATATATATATATATATATATTTGCATCTCAATGAAGTCCAAAAAATGAACACTAGCATGTGATTCAAGAACTTTCCTAATGCCATGATTCCATTTAAAGTTGCAATCATCAATAACATCCTATTTTCTAAAGCTCTTTGAGAGAAAAGGTGGGGGGAAGAGATGTGTTTCAACTGTGGTGACCTGACCAAACTCCCACTGATTTACTTATAGTGGTATCATTGATTTCATCTGTAATTCTGTTTTTCCTATAATCTATCTCTCTGTCAAAACCCCACCTGAGAACAGTGGAATGGTTAAGCGGATTTTTTATTTATTAAAAGAGCAACGTCTCAGAAATGAAATTACAATTTAGTTGGGATAAATTGTCTTATAACTTCAATGTTTTACATTAAAGCTATTATTGTGGGGCATTATATGCTGTTTATCATGGCAATGAAGATGTAGTCAGAATGAACTTCTCCAGGCTGTTAAACTGCTTCTTATTAGCATTGAAACTATACTCACAGCCCATTATCTTGGGCTATATTTTTTGGTATAAGGGACTTGCTATCAAAGTGTACTTAATCTGAAAGGAATTGAATTATAATTGGAGTCTTTGTGAAAGAGGAGGTAAAATTATTTGTTATTGCCGTAAGGTAACAGTGTACTGTTGGAATATCAAAGGAATGTAGCAGTGGCATTGGGAAGGCACACTGATCATCATCATTTGATGTCAAATGATACTCTGCATTTTTGGTCCTAATCAATCTGGGCAGCAAAAGAGAGAACATATTTATTTATCAATTCATCTAACAATCCTGTTTCTTCCAAGAACACTGAGGAGTTTTCACAATGTTCTGCTACCCAACCATAGACGTCACTTATTTCTTCTTCACAAAGAATGTTAGAATCTGAGAGTAAGGATTCCTGTATTTGGAACATAGTAGGTGTTTCATAAATGTCAGTGAAACTAAATCAAGTCTCTAAGAGATCTGAGTAAAGGGAAACAGAATATTTCTTCTAATAACATATAATTATGCCTTATTATAGATCTAATAAGGGATGCAAACATAGCAAAATAATGGATGTAGAATATTTTTTATATTATTATAAGCCAGCCTAATTATTGCTGGGCATGTCTGTCAAGATAAAAATAAATAAATAAACACTGTCACATAATCTACATCAGAGGCTGGACACCTTTTTTTTTTTTTTGTAAAGGGCCAGATAATAAATATTTCTAGCTCTGTAGACCATACAGTTCTTATCACAGCTTCTCAATTCTGCCACTCTAGCATGAAAGCATCCAGAGACAGTACAGAAACACATGGATGTAGTTGAGTTCTAATAAACCTCTAAAAACAGATAGCTGGCTGGATTTGGCCTGAGGGCCATAGTTTGCAGGCCCCAATCTAGATGATTACCTGGTAACTTTGTGATTGTAAACAGGAAAACAAACCCATGTACTGAAATCTCATGTCTGTATATGGTCATAAATTAGCCATCCAGATGCAAAATATGGCTTTATTTGTTATAATGATGTTTATCATATTACATTATTATTAAATTATAAGGTAATCATAATGCAACAATTTATTTTAATTATAACAGGCTAATAACACCTATTGTTATCATTAGAAATAAATAGTGTTCTATTCTTTTCCCTTTGGAGACATTAAAATACAAGCATCCTTTACTCATAAGTAGAAACATAAAAAGCAAGTCAATATGATTTCTAAACAAAGAAGGAATTTAAAAGTTTATTTTCAATTTTGTTCCCTCTCCTTCCTTGATTTAATATTCAACCCTCCTCTGTGTGTGTGTGTGTGTGTGTGTGTGTGGCATTGATTGAAATGCATAGCTCTAGCTGTGAGCATTCCCCAATTCACCATTGCTTTCCCAAAGTCTTTAAATAGGCAGACTGAGAGTGGGTTTGTCTCTCTCCTGACTTATGAGCAATTTGTTGCTTTACTGAAACAGCAGTTACAACAGCATCTTGTCTAAACTTTGAAGCATTGGGGAAACACAGAGCCAACCAGAGAGACTTCCCACCAGGAGAAACACTGGAGGTGTCACTGCTGACTCAAGGGCTAGAATGGAAAGTTCACTCAGATATAAGTGATAAGGAGTTTACTTGTGCCACCAGTCTGAGAATGGCACCAGTCACCTCCTAGCCAATAACTTGACCTCCCTAACTGCCATATTCGTCATTTGAGGAAGTGAGATAACATCCCCACTTTGCAGGGTTGACATGGGCGTTAAAGGAGATGGAACACATCCAAATGCTTGGCTCAGCCAACCAAGGGGCTATTGTGTTACTCATGTGTTTGCTCAGTTCTTTGTTCTGTTGCTACTGTTTCTTTTGCTGATGACCATTACTGGGTGAACCGCAGGCCCTGATAAACAATCACTGACTTGTTTTCCCACCTTCCAATTTGTATTCCTCTTCAAAATCTGATGAGCTGACACCAGAATGCCGTACCATTATGTCCCTGTATCCTATAGCTGCACAAGCCATCTATGACAGGAGCTGCAGTGCATTTCCCTATACTTATATTTCCAGTATTTTCTGACATCTAACACCATTAGAACATACAGCAGAATCCAAGTACTGTTTCTTCAAGGTAAAAATGTGTTTTTTCATATCTCAGTGTGTTCAATAACTTTAGATGCAAGCAAAGTTAGCATAGCAAACATTGACGTGATACAAGCAGCTCAGTGCAGAGTCCCTAAAAATAAATATAAGAAGTGCGTATGCTACCAAAAAGAAGAGTTATGCATTTAATGGAGAGACAGCTTTGAGGCTTACAAATTCATGAGATCCCACTATTGTGGGATGCAATGGATTAGAAGACACAAAGTAGAGTTGTGCCTACTCTGTATACATTGCTTAGATAAACCTATCAATTTACTTTTGGGTCTATTGTTTTAAAAGTTTTCTGGAGGCTGTGAAGTTGGTTATTTCAACTGGGACTTCTATTTATGAGACTCTGAAAGGCCACATGATTTGGAGTCAGAAATTTTAGATTTGAGTCCTTAACCGATCTTTTAAAGGCAACGTGGATGAGCTTTTAGATCCTTAGTTTTCTTCTTGACATGATTATTGTGAAACCCTTTATGGGAGATCCTCTAACGTTCCTGCAAGAGGACACCATCCTTACTCTCCACCCTTGCCTTCTACTGGGTGTGGTCCTTGGAAGAAACTCTAAAGCCTGGTTTCTCCCTCCTTGAAGATGAGGTCTTTTCCAAGGAAGCTTCTTGACATCAAGCACCATTATTTGCTGGCAGACATTCATTCCCTCTCTTTAATGGTAATACTATTTCTAAGGTCTTTGGAAACCTCCTCTCCCTTATTTTCAGCATTATGGTTTAATGAGATTGACCCTAATTCCAATATTACTGGTGGATCTAGATTAGTTTAAGCAAATCAGTGTATCCTGTCTCCCTGATCATGGTGAATTGATTAAAGGACACTTAAGTGTCCCAACATCGGCCCTCACTGGGACAGTTTGAGTCACGTGCCCTTTCCTAGAACCATCAGAGTGTATGTGAAGACTCTGGCTTGAAGCTCAGATAAAGACTTGCTCTTTCCTGCTGAACATGAAGGTAGATGAAAGTCTCCTGGAGAGCCTCTGGCAGTCATTTCTGAATTAGATATAAAAGTAACTGGGTTCTTGGTGTCATTTTAAAGCCAGGGGTTTAGCTTTACTTGAAGCCAGTGTTATCTTTATATTGTAGTTGCATGAATCAATCAACTCATTTTAGACCTTAAGCCATGTGAGTTGTACTTTTGTCATGAGCTGAAAAGAGTCCAAACTGAAGTACATAGGCCCTCCACATACACACATACATGTCTGAATCTCAGGATGAACATGGAAAAAACTCAAAAAGAGCTTTGGTTGCATATCAAAGCTTAATACAAGATTAAGAGCCACACCAACGTTGGGATGCCTATATCCCTCCAGTTTCTTGTTTCTTTCCTTCTGTCTCTTAATTCTAATACTTTTTGCTTATTCAATATACATATTCAATCCTACTGGCTCTCCTTTACCTGATGTAATACTTACTAAGCTAGAGACTGTACTGGGTGCTTTATAAGGATGCCTAATCTCTAACAACCCTGTTAATTAAGGATTATTATTTCCACTATAAGAGGAGGAACCTGAGGTTTAGGATAACTAAGTGACTTGCTCAAGGTCACACACTAGTAAGTGGTGCAAATTGGATACAAGGCCAGGCATTTCGGTACCAGACTTTGTGCTCTAACATTTCCTTGACCTGACAATCAGTTTATGGGTGTGTTTCAGCCCATGAGGAAAATTGATATGGACCTCCAGCCTTCCATGTGTATTAAATTCAACAGATAATTATTGGCTGCCTAGCACGTGCCAAGCACTTTGCTGGGTGATGGGTAGAGACAAATGTCAACAAGCCAGGCATAGATGCTTCTGTCCTGGAGCTTACAGTCTAGCCGGGTACACACATCAGATAGACTGTCATTAGCATTCCAGTGTGATCAGAGCTCCAGCTCCATAGGAGAAGCTGCAAGAAGGCATGCAGCAGAGTTACCTAACCCTTCCTAGAGCACCAGGGGGAACTTCCAGGATAATGTGAAGATTGTGCAAGGACTTGGTGGGAATTAGCCAGGTGATGGATGAGTGAGAAGTGATATTTCAGGGGAAAGGAACAATGTGAACGAAATTCTGGAAAGAGCGTGGTGGGTTCAGAGAACCAAAAGCATTTTGAATTACATAGAGAAAGTGGTCAGCAACGAGGCAGGGTAGGTAATCTTGGGAGCCAGACCCTAGACTTCAATCTTCATCTTAGGAATGGTGGCAAGGATGAAGCATTCAGGCAAGGATCTTGATCAGAACTGTTGTTTAGGAAATCACTTTTGCTGTTTGGAAAAGAGATTAGGGTTGAGTGTGGCTGGGGATTGGGAGACTGGATAGGAGACTAGGCAATGACATGGGTGAAAGATGGGGTGGTACTAACTCAGAGAGTGGGAATTGAAGAGAGGGAGACATGACAAATATGAGACCTCTCTATAAAATGGAATTGGCTTGACTTGGTGACTGATTGGACCTGAGGTTTGCGGAAGAGGTGACATTAAGAGTAACTCTTGGGTTATGTCTAGGGTACCTGGGCATAGAGTGACCACATTCACCAAAATGAGGAACACAGGAGAAGCAGGTTTGGAGGGGAAAAGAGATGAAGTCATCCTTTACAATGTCAGTGGTTTCTGAACTTTGTGTTGCCTTTCTTTTTTTTTAATTTTTATTGGAATATAGTTGATTTACAATGTTGTGTTAGTTTCAGATGTACAGCAAGGTGAATCAGCTATACATGTACATATATCCACTCTCTTATAGATTCTTTTCTCACATAGGTCATTACAGAGTATTGAGTAGAGTTCCATGTGCTATATAGTAGGTCCTTATTAGTTATCTGTTTTATATATAGTAGCGTGTGTATGTGTTACCTTTCTTGATTTAATTTTCTCCTTCTGCTCTTTTCCTCTGTAATGGCAACGGTATTTCTATACTTGGTCCAATACATTGCCTAACTTTCTCAGAAAACAGAAAAATGAAAGAGCTGCTACCATCAGCATATACAAAAGCCACATCAGTGAGGAGGGAATCAGTAGCTCCTCCAGACCAGAAGCTCAGAATTCCCTAATTATACAGATTTTCTATCAAAGACAGACATTAAATAAAAACAAACAAGTTGATGGTATTTGAAGGTTTAAATGATTTGTGGACTAAACAATAGATTTCATGTGGGTGTTGAAATAGTGGTGCATTAGAAAAAAAGGTTTAAGTCAACACTTCTATGCCAGTCATTTTCTTAGGCTTTTAAGCAAATTATCAACAAACCTTAACAAGGAGCCCACATAGGAAAAATCCTTTGATGAACCCAAATTATAGGAGAAAAACAATGGACTTTTTGAAGCCAATTCCAGAGTTAGCCTTGCAAAATTTAAGCTCCTTTCAGCCCAACATCTGCATTTAGTCCCTCACGCTGATCCTCCCCTTTCTACCCTACTCCATGGTCTCAGTTCTTAGATGGGGGAAACATACTTATCTGTCTACAGCAAATATAGCCAGTGGTCTCCAAATCACAGACTTTGGAAAAGTGAAAAGGAAAACAAATAAGAGGCATAGAACACTAAATCTGTGACAAAGCTACTGGCCAGTGATGTTTCCTAAGCTCTGGGATTATTGACAAATATTTACTTTCTTGATTCCTCTGATCTGATTCTCTTTCTCTGCAGCTTCCTGTTATGTCATCAGATACACCATAGAGGATGAGAGGCATGGCCATTCATGATGGCTCACCTTCCAATGAGCCCAGTTGAAACTTCAGAATCTTTCTCAACACAGTGTTCCAGGAGGTTGCAGGCAATTGGTAGAAACTGGCCAATGCAGTGTATTAATTGATTGGCACCAATTGTTTATCCCTCCCTGTATCTATGCCCTTTGTCAAGGAATTTTGCATTTCTTCCCACTTTCCCTTCTCTTGACTGTATAATTGGACATGTAACTTGCTTTAGCCAATGGGATGTTATTAAACTGTTGAAAACAGAGGCTTGAAATGTGCAGTTGTGGGGACTTCCCTGGTGGTCCAGTGGGTAAGACTCCACACTTCCAATGCAGTGGGCTGGGGTTCAATCCCTGGTGGGGGAACTAGATCCCGCATGCATGCTGCAACTAGGAAGCCTGCATGCTGCAACTAAGAAGTCTGCATGCCACAACTAAGATCTCGTGTGCTGCAACTAAGACTTAGCACAGCTAAAAAAAAAAAAAAAAAGAAAAAGAAAAAAATCTCAAAATTATTTTTTTAAAAAGTGTGCAGATGTGATCACACTTCTGTCTCATTCTGCTCGCCAAATGGAATAACAAGGGCCAAGTGGGAAGAGACTGGAAAGTTACATGGGAAAAACCATGGGTATGGGGAAGGCTAACAAAATCTGCCACTAAATTAATCACTGCTTTGTTTTGCTGCTGGAATTAAATAGTGGGCTGAGAAAGTCTTTGGAGTAAGGGAAGGTTGGTTTCAATAAGATGGTCAGAGAGAGCTTGGCTGAGGAGTGATAGATAAAAGGTGGGAGGAGCCAAACTTGCTTAGGGCTAGAGCAAGGATGTTCCAGGTCTGAGGGCCTCTGTAGCACACACCGTGTCTTGCAAACGTGATCAGTTGGGAGTAATTATTTATATCACAGGATCCTCCATTATATCATAGAGATGAATCCTGAGGGCACTATAAACATCTGGGTTTGCTAGACTAGTATGTGTCACTGCCTGAGTGAGGCATACTAGTCTATGAGAAAACAATACAGCCGAAAGAAGAAGATGGAACTTCCTAACAGGGTTTTTGAGATCATGAAAGCCATTGCTTCATCTTGTAATTGGAAAATGGGATGAAGGTAGATTAGTGAGGTTGAGTCCCAGTTCACCCCATTCCATGAATTGTGCAATCAGAGCATCATGGCTGACCCTAACCGCTGAGTGGAACCTGCTTGTTGTCCCTCATAGTTTAGAAATGTTTGGTTTGTGTCATACTAGGAATAAAAGAGGAAGGTGAAAAGGAAGGCTAAAATTCAATGATCCTTGCTGGAAGCACCACAGATCTTGGTTCAGCAGTTCATGGGGAATTCTGAGACTGTGTTAATGACTCTTGGTTCACAGAAGAGACAGAGGAGATAGAAAACAAGAGAAAAAACATTAGGAGAGATGAGAGAGTGGAAGCTGAGCCTTCTGCAGTGACTAAGCAAGCAGCTGGTGTGTGGCTGGACAGCTTGAATTCTCTGCGGGTAGATTGGTTATTTGGATGGAAGGGCATGAGTTCCTTGGCTTGGGCTTTCATTGAGAGTGGCAGGTGTTATAATGGGCAGTGGGCTCTTTTTTTTTTTTTTTTTTTTTTTGAGAGGCTGGAGAGGAAACCAGGCTTTTGTCATTGCTACTTTTGTAGCAAAACATTTTTGCTATTGTTTCTAGTACAGCCATTCTGAATCTCATCTGATGGGGTTGGACAGAATTAAGCCATTTGAACAAAACTGGGCAGAATTGCATACTTTAGGAGGGTCACGTTTGCAAATTTGAACGCTTAGATTTTGTTTTATTTTATGGCCAGAGGCTTTAAAATGAGCAGCCTTCTTTTCAAAGAACAATCATGTAAAAATGTCTTGTTGTTCTTTTCTTTAAGAGAGGGAGATCCCACGTTCACCTGAATTGTTATCACTGCCTCTGGTAGAATTTGGAGTAGAATCCTTTGCCAGGCATTTTTGCTACTGAAGGCAGTTATTCATTACGTTTACCTGTTTCCTTTTGAAGGCTTCCTGCAGCTTACACATACTGACGCTAGCTCCAAATGGTACAGAACAAAACTTCAGACAGTTTACAAGTGAAATGCCAAAAAGGAATAATGGAAACCTCTCCATACACTGCCCCTCTCCCCAGCAGGTGAGGTGTCCACACTGTGTCCTCCCCTGGGAAACACAGTGAGGACTTCAAGAGCCAGCTGGCTTTCCATGGGATGTGTGAGAAGCTTTCATACATATCTCACCCTTGCTCTCTGTCAACGACCGTTTTACTGCACTGACTTTCCTCCCAGAGTCAGGTGGGAAGGATTTCCCCTGTCTGCCCTTTTGAAAAGAATGCCCTCTGTAATTGGTGATGCTGTTGCCCACCCATAGCATGAGTCAGGCAAACCAGCAGAGTCTTGCTTGAGCATCAGGATGGAAAGTCTCACTGGTTGGGTAATGGTGACAATCTGGGAACAGGTAGTGACTTATGTTGATCAGCATCTCTCCTGCCCAAACTGATGGCTGGGAAGCCAAGCCCTTGGCCTGCAGAGAGGACAGCGTGTTCCCTCTCTTGCTGGCTGCAGGGTGGGAATCGCTGCTAATCTGAGCAATGCAAGCCCGTCAATCTTGGAATTATCTAAGAAAAGGCAGTTGCCTGGCACTTCCTCAGCTCACAAAGCAAAAGTCGCTATCAGTACTGCCATCAACAGCATCTAATCAGACAGAGTCATCAGAACAGCTGAATAATGTACACTCATATCTGCTGGTCCTGGAGATGTCCACTATCTGAGCTCCAGATGAAAGTGGAAAAGCACAGAAACACATGGAGGTTGATTAAGAACTCTACAGAAGTTATTTTCAAACTTTGGTTATAGAGATTGTTAAAACACACATCCCTGGACACTTCTCTAAGAATTCTGAGTTAGTAGGCCTGGAATGAGGTCTGAGCCTTTGAATTGCTACAACAAACTCCCAGGAGATGCTACTGCTGTCGACCAGGGGACCACACGTTGAGTTTCACTGCTCTACACTCTAGAGGATTCACAGGTTCCAGAAAGTTCCTGCTCTGCCCCAAAATGCCCTGGAACTCTGGAATTTCTGTTCACTGGTCTCTGAGCTCTGGTGGGCCCACTGCTTCATAAATGGCTCAATGATTATTAGGTTCAAAGCCAAAGAAATTTGATAAACACATATCCATTAGACACCTGGTATTATTCCCCAATGACAGGATTTGTCCAGTGTAGCAAGAGGTACCATTATTAGGGGTGGAGAACAGGAAAGAGAGAGAGAGAGAGAGAGAGAGAGAGAGAGAGAGAGAGAAAGAGAGAGAGAGAGAGAAGCAAAAGTGTTTATCTTTATTTCTACTTTTATGTTCTACTAATGCAATGGAGTTTTAAAAAGTTCTCTCTCCCTCTGCTTCTCACAGAAAGATGTTGGTTGAAATATAAGTGATGAGGGAACCCTACCCAGGCCACTTTGCACTTACACCTCTCACAAATGTTGATGATTTTGAGAGGATCCCTTGATATGGAAAATAGAGGAGTGCATTGAGTCCTGCTGTGACCAGGCTGCTGGAACATTTGACTGACTCCATAATAATTATCCCTGTAGTGTTCTCAGGTAACTATTGTGGAATTGCTGGCTCTACACTAAGATCCCCCTTCCCTCAATTAGTTTTACTCTCAACACTACTTAAACTGATTTTTAAAGAAATATCATACTCATAAGCAGAAATCAAATGCTAATGACCCTTGTTATATATATAATGACAATCCAGGTAAATAATTATCTGTAGTCGAGGTGGGTCTCCAAAAGACTGCAAAAAACTTGTTAGATGAATAACTAAGATTGGTTGCACTTTTAGGCTATGCACACAGAGCAACAGATTGCCAACAGACACATGAAAGGATGCTCAACATCACTAATCATTAGAGAAATGCAAATCAAAACTACAGTGAGGTAACACCTCACACTGGTCAGAATGGCCATCATCAAGAAATCTACAAACAACAAATGCTGGAGAGGGTGTGGAGAAAAAGGAACCCTCTCTCTCTGTGGTGGGAACGTAAATTGATACAGCCACTATGGAGAATACTATGGAGGTTCCTTAAAAAACTAAAAATAGAACTACCATATGACCAAGCAATCCCACTACTGGGCATATACCCTGAGAAAATGATAATTCCAAAAGAGTCATGTACCACAATGTTCATTGCAGCACTATTTACAATAGCCAGGACATGGAAGCAACCTAAGTGTCCATCAACAGATGAATTGATAAAGAAGATGTGGCACATATATACAATGGAATATTACTCAGCCATAGAAAGAAACGAAATTGAGTTATTTGTAGTGAGGTGGATGGACCTAGAGTCTATCATACAGAGTGAAGTAAGTCAGAAAGAGAAAAACAAATACCATATGCTAACACATATATATGGAATCTAAAAAAAAAAAAAAAAAAAAAAAAGATTCTGAAGAACCTAGGGGCAAGACAGGAATAAAGATGCAGAAGTAGAGAATGGACTTGAGGACATGGGGAGGGGGAAGGGTAAGCTGGGACGAAGTGAGAGAGTGGTATGGACTAATATATACACTACCAAATGTAAAATAGATAGCTGGTGGGAAGCAGCCGCATAGCACACGGAGATCAGCTCCGTGCTTTGTGACCACCTAGAGGAGTGGGATAGGGAGGGTGGGAGGGAGGTAGATGCAAGTGGGAGGAGATATGGGGATATATGTATGCATATGACTGATTCACTTTGTTATAAAGCAGAAACTAACACAACATTGTAAAGCAATTATACTCCAATAAAGATGTTTAAAAAAAAATAAAAGAAAGAAAAAAAAAAGGAACAAACTCTTATCTTGCCTGAGCATGCACTTCTCTGTCTAGATCAGTTGTGGAAGTGTGTGTAAGTGTTTTCAAATCCCACAACAAACCAAGAGAAGCTTGATTGGATCATGTATTAGAGTGTTAGTCAGGATAGACTTTGTAATTTTGCAGTAACAAATGGCCCCCCAAATCTCAGTGGTTCACACGACTCACCCAACAGTGGTCAGCTCTGCTCATTAGAGTTACTCGGGGACCAGGCTGATGGACAATCTACTTTGATGTGTGTGGTCTGTATTAGAAAGACAGGGAAAGGGCAAGGAGCAAAGTCTTACAATAGCAATTCAGGGATTTGTCCCAAATGTGACACAGTTCATTTCTGCCCACAATCAACTAGCCCCCTGACAGACCAGGAAGTAATCATGACCTTGCCTATCTTCAAAGAGATAATGAAACACAAGTTCCCATGAGGGAAATTGGATCTTAGTGAACAGTAGAACAGCTGGCCTCAGGTGGAATCTGTACAACAGCTTGAATCTGGAAGCAAAGGAGATGGGATTTCTTTGTCTACCGACTACAAATGCGTGTCAGTTTCATGGCATGAATCCAGGCCTGACTAGAGCCTTCTCTTAGAAAAGGTGAGATCTTTTTTGCTGAAAATGGTGTCATTAACAGTTAGATCAATCACTTTAAGATAAAAGATTTAGACCACCAGGTTAAACCTCTTGTGCTATTAGTCTATGAGATGGGGTGGGAAAGGCACTGCTGGGAATGAGACCATGATTCTAGCCTCCTATCTACCACCCTGTAACTCTAGAAAAATTGTCTCATCACCTCCATATATGAAGTGGTTAGATGAAAGGGTCTCTCGGCTTCCTTTCAGTTCCAAGATTCTGTAATTCTATGAATTATAATCTTTACTTGGACTTATCTAAGACTGACCAGAATATGGTGTGGTGGAAAAAAGATATGGGAACTATTAATGATAATGGTGCTGGCCTTATAATGGAGCATATATAAGTTATGTAATGAGTTCCCTTTAACATCCTGAACATTTCTCTTTGGTGCCAGACTTGAGTTATTACCCCCAAACCAACTGAAATGCCAAGATTCCAGTCTGGATGGAAGTCCCTTGCATAATGCTGAGAGGGAGCAGAGCAGTAATGATTAATTATAAAGGACAGGGACTCTGGCTTTTCACCTGCCTGGTCTCTGTAGCTTTCCTGTCTATTCAGATCAATGGTTTGCTAATTACAAAATGTCTTTGGAAGACTCCAGCATACTCTCTGGTGATTCATGTTTTTGCATTGATTTTCACATAAGCTGAGATGCAGTTGCACCATTTAAGCACTTGGAAATTGGTCATCAATGAAGTATTTTGGACTTAATAGATTTGATAAAACTTGACGACTCTTTATGTTTTGATTTTTGAAGTATACTACCTAATATAGTGGGAGCTGAGGCTTATATCCTACTAATCTACATTTACAAAGAAATCCAGTAAGGATAGGGTCTGATTTATGGCTGGACTCCTATAGGCAGCCCGAGATGAAGTGAAATCTAAAAATTAGTTTGGTTTGTCCCAGGCTACTTATTCAGAGAACATTTATCCTACTTCAACCTGAAGTTGGCCTTCCTAGTGAGGTGATTTTTGTTTGAAATGGGGAGTTCTCTGCACTATGATTAGACCTCAATCACCAAACTATAAACCATATTGAGTTATTTAGATCATAAATGCTAATTCAAGAAAAACTGCAGTCACTAATTGATGTAACAGATACCTGGAGTGAATAGCTAAAACAATGTTTTTATATATATTTTTGAGTACTGGGAAGCAAAATATACTTGATAAATGTGGAGATTGATCTAGCTGAAGTGAGGTTCCTGGTTTAGTCCTCCAACTCCAAAGCCTTCTGACCTTCCCAGGCTACCCTTAAGGCAAGTTGGTGTCATGCTAAGGAACACATTTAGTAACTCGTCCATAATCACTAGTCTTACTGCTTTGGAATTGCACTTCAGCATATTGGTCAAAGGCCTGGACTTTGGAGGCCCTATCTTGAGACCTATATCCATTTTGAACTCTGCCATTTATCATAGGTGTCACCTCTAACCTCCTTAATCCTGCTTCCTTATATGCAAAATAGTGATAATTTTACCTAACTTAAAAGAGCTCTCCTGAGGAGAAAATAAGGGTAAGGAAATTAGCAAGGTGCCTTGGCATGTAGTAAGCACACAATAAATGTTAGCTGTTTCTCCTTCTCTTAATAAGCCACATGTCTTAGTCAGGGCTGCCAAGTGTAATAAACTAATAAGAAAATTAAAGCTGGTTTTACATCCTAAATTTAAGAAATAATTCATATGCAAAAGAAAAGCATCAACACAAAAGAACTAAATATAACGGATGGAGCATTACTTCATTCATCAAATTCATTCCTTATTATGTAACTTGTGTCATTTGTCTGAGTATCCCCAAATCTTCCAGTATTGGAGTCCACTCTTTTTTTGTTGCTTAAATAAAATAATTTGAAACCATCCCATGAATACTCAAGTCCCCCAGTGGGGATTCTTGGACTCTGATAATTTCTCCTAAATAACTCTTATTTTATTTCCTGCTTCTACTGAATTCTTCAAATCCTTTATATTTCTCCTCTTGTCCTGGCTATCCCTAAAGCATCACTTATGCAAAGCAGATGTGTGAATGTATGGAGATAGTGCAACACAACCATAAATTTAAAACTATGTCCTACACATCCTTATTCCTACAAGCCTTTACTTACCCCCTGTGATGTATTGTACATGTCAACTTGGCTAGTTATTCAAGCAAATACTAGGTATTGCTGGGAAGGTATTTTGTAAATGTGGTTGAGAGTGATAATCAGTTGAATTTAAATAAGGGAGATTATCCTCAATAATGTGAGAAGGCTTCCTCCACTCTCTTGGAAAGTCTTAAGAGCAAAATGGAGGTTTCCCAGAAGAAGAAATTCTACTTACAACTGAAATATCAGCTCCTGTCTTAGAGTTCCAGCCTGAGTACCAGCCCTACCAACAATTATGTAAGCCAATTTTTTTTGAAATAAACAAACAAATAAATAAATAATCTATCAACTTATCTATCCATCTATCTATTCTACTGCTTTTGTTTCTCTGGAAAACACCAACTACCAGTACTGGCCCCACTCCCACTTGAAATTTCCCACCCATCTTATTTTCTCTCCTAAAGCAGGTTTTAGAGAAAAAACTGATGGCAATAATTTGTAACACTTATTATTATGAATAATACTGGCTACTATTTAGTCAACACTGGTGTGAGTCAGACAAGTGTTTATTCCTGTACCCTGCTGCCTGCCTCTATTCAACCACTTCTCTGTGGGCTGGTAGTATATCAAGACCACATCAATTTCAACCTGATGATACAGTTTCTAATTGTCAGGATTCCCTACACCAAACAAAGTCCCCAAGTGCACTGGTCCAGCACTTGAAACTCTACACATTTCTTTGGACATAGGTCTTGTCACAGAGAATCTTTTGGTGGAAACAACATATGAGGGAAGAAATAATATGTCAGCTGCTAGGTCATCGAATATTTTATCAAAATTCTCTTGATAGGCATAAACAATGACCCATATTTTTAATGAGTACCATCTTGAAAATTGTCCCCAGGGAGCAGATCTGGCTGCAGTTCCCCAGCTGGGGGTCGCTGGACACCTGCAGGATGTGGTGGAAAAAAGTGAGAAGAAAGGTGGGAGGTTGCCAAAGGAAGCACTAGCTCTTTCACCCAGTCACACCTACTCCCTTTATGGGGAGGCTTTCCATTAAACAGTGATTGTGACGACTTGGCAGGCAGACTGGGTTTGGATGCAGGTAGATTATCAAAGATATTTTTTCCCTGAGAGCTCTCCCCTCTCCTTCACTGCAGAATCATTTCTCTGCTCCTGCCTTCTTTATCCAGAGCCTCCCTGGAAGGCAAAGGTGATTATCTTCCAGTCTAATGTTAGTTCCTGCAATTTGTCCTTTGACCTCATCGTCTGCTCTTGCTTTTTCGAGGATCTTTTTCCATCTGTCTTTCCTCCAATCTTGGGTCTTCCTCCTGTAGTCTACCTAAGTCTCCTCCAACCTAACAAAAACATTCCCACATCCTGATGCCTCTTCTCTTAAAATGTCACTGTAAACAATGTCTTTATTTTCTGTCTCCACTTCTTCACTGTCCTTAACTCAAAGCAATGGAATTTCTGTACATCTCATTGTATTAGGCCTCTCCAGGAATCCTTTAAACCAGTTGCGAAAAGCAAGATACTTTTTCAGTTTTCGTCCTACTTGGCCTCTGTTGTGCACTCAGCATGGCTGATCACAGGGGACTCAGCATCTACTTTCAATCTGGCATCCTTGACACTTGCTGATATTTCTTCATCTCCCCTTTAGTGATGACACTTTCTCTTCCCACCCCCTAAATGTCAATTTACTCAAAGATTTAGATCTTACTTTTCTGTAATTATATTGAATCAAGATGTATTCCTCCATCAAGATTTTATTATCTCTAAATAGACAAGTCTCTTACTACTGGTCTAAGATACTCTCCTACATTTCATTTCCATAAAGTTATCTGGCTGCCTACTGGTTGTTTCTACTTGTAAGTTTTTCTACTGTATCACACTTAGAATATCTTCAAACAAAGGTCTTATCCATATTCACAAACTAGTATCTCTTTCCCACATATTCTTATTTTGCACCTAGGTACTAGGTTTACAAAATTTTGAAGTTCCCCTATCCATACCTACAAAATAGTTTTGAGTCTTCCCTCATAATGACTTTTACAGCATGTCCTTTTATTGCATTTCCCACCACAACTGCATCTCCAATCTTCAGCATCTAGATCTATATTATAGCCCTCCTTCTCGCTGATCTGTCTGACAAATTTGTGCCCAAGAAAGTATGTTTATCATACCATGTTTTTGGCCAGCTATTTGTGCCTCTATAAGAAATGGTTAAAGAATAAGGTCTAATTTCCTTCCCCTTATATTCAGGACCCTCTCCCATTCAGTCCTAATCTTACTCTCTAAGCATCCATGTACAGTGATCCTAATCATTGGGTGACATGTCATTACCTTGCATTCCTGACTCCAAGTGTGACATTTTTACTTCATTGGAACACATTCCTCCTGCTCTTTTTCCTTGCCCACCTTTGGTACCCACCACACATTTTGACACTTATTTGTCTGCTTTAGTTGCCAATAAATCCCATCTTTTCTGAATTTCTGAAATATTTATAAACACAAAAGTGTCTTTATCTAAATATATTTATGCCGATATTGGTCTTGCTGAGCAGACCTTAAATTCTTTTAAAGTCAGGAACTAGGTCTCTGACTCTTAAATCCTTGTTACCAGAAAGAGTATTTGTTGCTGTTGATGCCAAGAGTCTTCAATAGCTTTATTTCTACAACAGAAAAAGAGCAGCATTTCGTAGTGGTTAAGAGTGCAGGTGTCAGACTTGAAACAAACATGGCAGCTGTGTGACCTTGGTCATGTTATTTTAACTTACTAAGCCTTATCTAAAAAAATGCAGATAATAATAGTACCTGCCTTAAATGGCTGTAAGAGTGAAAGAGATAATACATGTAAAGTGTTCAGCATACTGCCTGGCACACATTAAGGAGACAACAAATGTTACTTATTTCATAATGGGCACTTAATATATAGTGATGAAGGACTGAATTAGTATTGTATCACTGAAATAGAAAATTATACACTTTATAATTTTAACATGTCCTTCAAGTCATATTTCTATATTAGTTTATCAAAACTTGAAAGACTAAAATGAATTAAATGCTGAATTACTTTTCACCAGGCTTGGGCTGGGAAAGTCAGTAATATTTATTGTGATTGTTATGCGCACCATGCTGTAGGAAGCTTATAGTGCTTTTGGGTATAGAGTAGACTGACTTCATATTTCAGTAGAAAAGGCAGATTAGAAAAATTTTAAGTCTTGCCTGTTAATAATTAGGTTGTTGATTTGGGGGGGGGGGGTGTTGCCTTACCTCTGTGTTTTAGCTTTTTAGCCTTTCTGAAATGTAGTAAAATTTAAGTAAAATAATATGTTTAAAATATTTAAATACTGTATTCTATAAATAAAAAATACTATATGATTGATGCCCTTACTTGAATATTTTACCTTCAAAAGTGTTGTAATATAATTTTTAATAGGTTTTAGACTATTCTCCCTGTTTTATTATTTGAAAATATATTTTCTTCTGTTTTTTAAACCTCTGGACCTTTGTTTACTTGGAGCCTTTTTCTGGGTAATGCAATATAAATGTATTGTTTATTTAATAGGTGCCAGGAACTGTGCTAGGGATAGACAAATGCATACACACATAGGCAATGTGATAGTGTTTAATTAAAGTATTACTGAAGTGAACACAGGAAAAGGAGTAATTAAGCAAGACACAGAAAGGTAAATACTGCATGATCTCATGTGTGAAATCTAAAATAGTCAAATTCATAAAAGCAGAGAGTAAAATGGTGATTGCCAGGGACAGGATGTGGGTGGTGGAAGTAAGGAGATGTCAAAGGATACAAAGTTTCAGTTACACAAGATGAATGGGTTCTGGAGTTCTAATGCACAGCATGGAGATGATAGCTAATGCTGTATTATATACCTGAAATTTGCTAAAAGGATAGATCTTAAATATTCTCACTACATACACATACATACACAATGATAACGGTATAGAGGTGGTGGATGAGTTATTTAGCTTGATTGTGATGATCTTTCCACAATGTATACGTGTACAGAATACCAAGTCATACACCTTAAATACACAGTGTTATGTGTCAAAGATATTTCAATAAAGTTGTTTTTATAAAAAGGGAAAAGGAATAATGAATTTTTCTCTTAAAGGGAAGTAACAAAATTATGAACATTTAACATTTTTTCCTGGACCTTAGAGGTTAAGTAGAAGTTTGTCAGATACACATGTGGGTGGGTATTTTGGGCAGTATTAACAGCATAACAAAAGGCAGGGGAACTTGAAGTTATTATTGTACTCAAAATTACTGCTCCCCTGCTATGATTATGGTATTGAAGTGTGAATGCGTGCTAGGGGCAGTGGTGTGCTGGTGTTAGCTCACACATGCTCACTCACGAGAGCCAATTGTCCATATTTCTTCTTGTCTTTGCATTCACTGATACCATGTTGGTAGTTTGCAGTTGGCTATTGTGGGAGTATTTACACCTGGAAAGTAGGCAAACAGTCTAAATCAGGGTTTGTTGTTAATGTTGCTGTTCTTTTCCTTCAGAAAGCTGAATGTTAAACATTCATCAGTGCACAACTTGTTAGAACTGGCAGTTTTGAGAAGGTTAGTCTGAAAAGTTAAATGAGGGGATGTAGTGAATGGCTTGGTAAGATCAGCTAAGGAGGTTGAATTTTAAATAAGCTCCATTTATGATTTATACAGACATGGGGCAGTTCGTGGGCAAAACCTCTGAAGAAAATGAAACTTTGCAAAGGGGTAACACAAATGTATCTAACAAAAACCTGATTTTGAGGCCAAATGATTATAGACTGGGTGAATAGATCAGCATTGGCAATGTTCAGGGTAAGAAGTAAAAAAATTTGGAAAATACTTGATTGTCTTGTCAGCCAAAATAAAATGTTCTCTGCAGCTGTAAGAATTCTAAGAGTCATTTCTGCTTTGTAAACATTTCTTGGTACTGCTGATATTTCCTCTTGACAACACTTCATCTTTCACACAATAACAGCAAACATTGAGCCTGTAAAATTATTTTTTAAAAACCTTTTGTCCTGTGTTCCTTTTAGAAAAAGTGACTAGTGGAGTCTTTAATATGTAATATGGATATATACTAAAATTTAGAAGTGGCAAATTAGATAATCTCCTTTGAATAGATGACTAATCACAGTTCTATGGTGCTTGGTTTTTCTTGAAATGAAATAGTCAATGAGAGCAAGCTAATTACTGAACTAATCTTGAACATGTTTTAACTGTGTTATACAATCTGAAAGGAAGACCAAGAATAAGGAGAGATCAAAGAAGAAAGCAGAGAAAAATTTTAAAAACACTATAGAAGAAAATGGCATAAGTTTGAACATTTCCATAGTGATGTTTATTAACAGATAATAACTTCTAAAGCCTAAGTTTGAGTAAAACAGTGTGTCAGTAAAGACAAATGCACTTATTGGGTGCTTACTATATACCAGGATTTGTTCTATAAGCTTTACAGGTATTCTCTTGTTTGGTATTCTCAACAACTCTATAATGTAGATAATTCTTACTATCTCTACCTTACTATGAAGAAGTAGACGCACAATGTCAAAAGACAAGTAACTGGCAGACCCAGAATTCAAACCCAGGTGGTCTGCAGCTGCAGCAGCAACATCACTTAACTACTATCCTATAAAATAGTGTTTCTCAAAGTGTGAGCTCTGGAACAACAGCAGCAGCCTTACTTGGGAACTTGTTAGAAATGCAGATTTTATAACAGGAAGAAAACTGGAAAACACAAAAATACATGGTAATTAAACAACACACACTTAAACAACAAATGGATAGAAGACAAAACCAAAAGGGAAATTTAAAAATGTCTTGAGACAAAGGAAAATAGAGACACAAAATACCAAAACTCATGGGATGCAACAAAAGAAATTCTAAGAGCTAAGTTTTCAGCAGTAGATGCATATGTCAGAGAAAAGATCTCAAATTAAAAAAAAATAAACCTACCTATACACCTCAAAGCATTAGAAAAATAAGAAAAAACTAAGCCCAAACTTAGGAGAAGGAAAGAAATATAAAGGTTAGAGAAAAAATAAATGAAATAGAGAATAAGAAAAAAATGGAAAAAATTAACAAAATTAAGAGTTAGTTCTTTGAAGAAATAAAATTGACAAACTTTTAGTTAAACTAATCAAAAATAAGAAATAGGAATCAAATAAATAAAATTATAAATGAAAGAGGAGATATTACAGTTGATACCACAGAAATATAAAGGGTCATAAGAGAATACTATGAACAATTATATGCAATAAATTGGACAACCTAGAAGAAATGGATAAATTCCTAGAAACATAAAACCTACTAAGACTAAATTATGGAGAAATAAATAATTTCAACAGACTGATAATGATTAATCAAATTGAATCAATAATCAAAAAACTCCCAACAAAGAAATGCCCAGGAACTGATGACTTCACTGATAATTTCTACCAAGTATTTAAAGAAGAATTAATGCCAATCCTTGTCAAATGTTTCCAAAAATTTAAAGAGGAAGGGGCACAGTCAAACTCATGAGGCCAGCATTACCCTGATACCAAAGCCAGATAAGGACACTCAAAGAAAAGAAAACTATAGGTCAATGTTCATGACGAATATAGATGTAAAACTTCTCAACAAGATACTAGCAAACCTAATTCAACAGCACATTAAAAGGATCACATAACATGATCAAGTCGGATTCATCCCTGGAATGCAAGGATGGTTTAACATACACAAATCAAGAAATGTGAAACATCACATTAATAGAATGAAAGATTAAAATCATATGATCATCTCAATAAACACAGAAAAAGCATTTGACAAAATTCAGCATCCATATAGGATACAAACTCTCAACAAATTGGGTATAGAGGTATACCTCAACAAAATAAAGGCCATCTATTACAAGCCCACAACTAACATTATACTCAATGGTGAAAAGTTGGAAAGTTTTTCTCTAAGATCAAGCACAAAACAAGGTTGCCCACTCTCACCACTCCCATTTAACATAGTACTAGAAGTCTTAGACAGAACAGTCAGGCAAGGAAAAAAAAAAGAGAAAAGAAAAAAGAAGTAAGGTCCATAAAACTCCTAGAAGAAAGCATAGAGAAAAACCTCCTTGACACTGGTCTTGGCAATGAATTTTTTGGATAAGACACTGAAAGCACAAGCTACAAAATAAAAATAAACAAGGGGGAGTACATCAAACTAAAAAGCTACTACATAACAAGAGTAAAAATCAACAAATAGAAAAGTTAACCTATGGAATGGGAGAAAATATTTGCAAACCACATATATGATAAGGAGTTGATACACAAAATATATAAGGAACTCATAAAACTCAAAAGCATAAAAACAGGGCTTCCCTGGTGGCACAGTGGTTGAGAGTCTGCCTGCCGCTGCAGGGGACATGGGTTCGTGCCCCGGTCCGGGAAGATCCCACATGCCACGGAGTGGCTGGGCCCATGAGCCATGGCCGCTGAGCCTGTGAGTCCGGAGCCTGTGCTCCACAATGAGAGAGGCCACAACGGTGAGACACCTGCATACCGCAAAAAAAAAAAAAAAAAGCATAAAAACAAATAATACAGTTAAAAACTAAGCAAAGAGCTTCCCAGGTGGCCCAGTGGTTAAGACTCCATGTTTCCACTGCAGAGAGCTCAGCTTCGATCCTTGGTCAGGGAACTCAGATCCTGCATACCTCGTGGCGCAACCAAAAAAAAAAAAAAAAAAGGCAAAAGACTTGAATAGACATTTTCCAAAGAAGCTTTTCAAATAGCCAACAGGTACATGAAAAGATGCTCAATATCACTAATCATCAGAGAAATGCAAATTAAACCCATGATGAAATATCACCTCACACATGTTAGAATGGCTATTTCAAAAAGACAAGAGGTAACCAGTGCTAACAAAGCTGTGGAGAAAAGGAAATCTGTGTGTACTGTGGGTGGGAATGTGAATTGATACAGCCACTGTGGGAAATAGTTTGGAAATTCCTCAAAAATTAAAAATAGAAATACCATATGATCTAGCAATTCCACACCTGGGTCATATCTGAGGGAAATTAGATCACTATCTGGGAGATATATGTGCACCCCCATGTTCATTGCAGCATTATTCACAGTAGCCAAGACATGGAAACCACCTAAGTGTTCATTGATGAATGGCTGGATAAAGAAAATGGGATATATACATATACTGAAAACTGGAAGTTTGTTGTTATATATATACTTAAAAGTTACACACACATATACATACATACACACACACATATATATATATACACACACAACACAATGAAATATTATTCAGTCATAAAAAATGAAATCTTGACATTTGTGACAAAATGGGTGAACCTTGAATGCATTGTGCTAAGTGAAATAAGCCAAAGACAAATAATGTACAATCTCAAAGGCAGAATCTGAAAAAAAAAATGAACTCATAGAAACAGAGATTGGTGGTTGCTAGAGGTGGGGGGGATGGATATGGGCAAAGGTGGGCTACAAACTTCCAGTTATAAGATGAATACATTCTAGGGATCTAGTATATAGCATGGAGATTATAATTAACAATACTGAACTGTATATTTGAAAGTTGCTAAGAGAGCAGTTGTTAAAAGTTCTCAACATACACACATACACAACTGTAACTATTTGAGATGATGGAAGTGTTAACTAACCTTACTGTAGTCAACATTTTGCAATATATACATATATCAACTCATCAATTTATACACTTTAAACTTACACTGTATGTCAATCATATCTCAATAAAGCTAGAAAAAATAAATATAAAAAGTAAAGAACAAACACAAAAACCCAATTGGAACCACGTGGCTATTTAAAAAAAAAAGAACTGCAGATTTTTAGGCTCCACCCCAGACCAACTGAATTGGAAAACCTGTAGTGTGGCCATCATCTGTATTTTTAACAAGCCCACTAGGTGATTCTCTTTTCTGCTAAAGTTTGGGAACCACTGCCCTATAGTATACTGTCTTTACAGCTATTTATAAGGATAACTAATGTTTTAATGACACTGATCTTATATTAAACAGCTTGTGGATGCATGTCGCAACAAATGGAGTGATCAGAAAAGCCTGTGCATGTTGGAAAGCAGAACTGACACTTTGCTCTATTTCCACTATGACCATGCATCTCACATTCCACAGTCAGAAAAAAAGAATTGCGTCCTGAGACAAGCTCAAACTAATAGGATCACCCTGACTGATGCAGGCAAGTCCCTAAGAGAATAAAACCTTTCTTTTTTTTTTTTTTTTTTAATTATCCTTGACTCTCTGAAAAAAAAAAAAGGAAATCATTTGATCCCTGCTTTAGGCTCTGCTGATGTCTGAAGGTATGTTATAACCTTCCTGAGTATGATAACCATCTGAGAAATTGACTGTTTTTCCACTATGATCAGAATAATATAAACATGTTTACATTGGTAATTTTGTATGTGTGTGTCTTAAAAATATTTGGTATGCCAAAAATAAATAAATAAATAAAATCAAATACTTTGCATGCATTTTATTTGGTGAGCTAGGCGTTCTGAAGTCTGGTTCTGTTCCATTTATCATGAATACACGTTTCCTTTGTATCTGGTTCCACATTCAGGTCTTCAAGCAATCATGGATCATGAAGTACTGCAGTATTTACCTTTGAAAAAATCTGCATGTAAGTGGACCCACAAAGTTCAAACCCGTGTTGTTCAAGGGTCAACTGTATATCTTATTGGGTCTGTTTCTCTGGAGAATCCAGACTGTTAAACGTTTAGAGCAGAGTTCACACCCTTTAACAAGTTTTGCAAGGTCCTCTGTGGTCTGGTTCTGGTTCCATTCTCATCGCTCACCATTATCCTTCATACTTTACCAGTCATAGTCAACTGTTTTGTTCCTGTTTTCTTTTTTCTCTGAGACTGCATATGCTGAAATTCTTGCCTTGGAATACCTTTTCCCCACAGCTTTCCTTCACTCTCTATTCCTACATGGGGCCCTAATCAAACTCCCTTGTCCCATTTGAGCCCCAGTCATTTTTGATCTGCTGTTAGATCTCGAATTACACCATAGTCTCTCTTATTCCTGGGCCCTTGAACGTGTTCACTCCTTCTTGGTCTATTCATTATTGCAGTCTCAGTGTAGCTGGTACTTCATTTAGAAAGACTTCCCCTCTCTCCTAAAGATGGGCAAGTGCTCGGATCACTGGTCCCAAAAACCTGTAGAGCTTTGGTATTTACACTGCATTATAATCACTTGTCCGTTGAAATACAAACTCTGTAAATCAGGAAACTTTTCGGTAATGTCTGCTGCATATCAGACATTCTACAAATGGTGGTTTAATGAACAAATAAAACCAATACAATGTTAAGTCCAGAGGACTTTCTCAAGGCTGCAAATGAGAGATATAGCCATGACTCAGAAACTGCAGAAACTGTGGTGACTTCCCTGGCGGTCCAGTGGTTAAGACTCTGCCATTCCAATGAAGGCAGTGCAGGTTTGATCCCTGGTCAGGGAACTAAGATCCCACATGCTGTGCAGCCAAAATAAATAAATAAATAAAATTAAAAAAAAAAGAAATCGGGAAGAAGTTCAATTGAAATGGAATAAGGTCGGGGAATGGAGAAGGGTCACTGACAATAGTGTCACATGGTGAGGAACCTCCTTATCGTTTATTGGCGCAAGGGCATATTTGGCATACTTCAAGGTATAGAGTTGAGTTCACGACTGCTTTAAAGAGAGGAAATAAACTGTGACAATACTTACACAAATATTAAATGATATTTTAATAATCTACAAATATTATTATTATTATTAGCACTTGTGATGGACTCATTTTTCCATCCAAAAGAGAAAAACAGCTTGGGAGTTTTCTTAAACAGGCAAACATTTTTTTCTGGAAGAATGTTTGGTGATAAAGGTCACTGTGAACTTATAGAGGAGCTCAGCAGGATGGAAGCGGCATTTATTTATGTGTATTTATGTGCTTATTCACTGATGGCTTTGCTGAGGAAATCTATATTGGCCCTAATTAAGAAATAATAATGTAATTGATTTTTTATGGATTATCTTCAATTGAATCCCTTTACAACAGCAAACTCTCATTGACTACTCGGAATAATTGATGGCTTCTCAGCACAATGCCTTCGGCTGACTGCAGAGGAGCTGATGCTGTGTCTGACAGTGATCTCCAGTCACCTCTGTTCTCGCCATGGTTACCCCTAGAAAGGCAGCAGGCCAAAGTGAAAAGGGTACAGCCAATTCACTGAGTATCAAAGGTCAGCTCACTTTCATTTTTGTACAATGACAGGGTTGAACTAAATCAATGATTTGAAAAATAAAAATTCAGCAGAACTCCTTCATCAAACAAATTCTATGTAGGAGCTGTGTATGTAAAACAAGCCCCAGTGGTGTTAACTCTCACTGAAGCAAGGTTGGAAGTGCAGAGTTTGACTCAGTTCTTGTCTCCTATCACCCAAGCAGACTCTGAAGAACTCCAGGACACATGGTACCAAGTCCAAGCTTGTACTGCTCACTGCACAACAGGGCAATAAATCAACAGATGAGGTGTTGGGTCAAGGAATAGTGACTTTATTTGGAAAGCCAGCAAACCTAGAAGATGGTGGACTAGTGTCCCAAAGAACCATCTTGTCTGGGTTTGGATGCTAGCTTCTTTAATAGAACAAAGGATGGGACATGAGGAGGGAAAGTAAAAAAAGTGACAAATTGTTGCAAATATTTTCTGGTCCCACCAGACTCCAGAGGGGATGTGTTAATTTCTTCTTTTCTGCAGCCATACATGGGTTGTCAGGATGTTTCCTGTGAGCTAAACCAAGGTATTTTAGCTTAATGCTCAGACATGGGAGGGTTCTGGGAGATGGGCCATTATGTATACTTCAAGCTATAGGCAACATGCCTTTAGTGATTAACTTGTAGCAAAAGCAATAGAATACAAAGGTTAAAGTAAAAGAAACAGATCTAATATGGAGTCAGATTTGTTCTTCCCTATTACTCACACAGTTTGAAAGCTGCTGGACTAGATGATCTCCAAGCATGATTCCCCTTCTAAAATTCCAGGATTTTGTAATATGACTTCAAGGATTCCAGGATAAACCAAAGTAGTCATTTGTCTCATCTTTGGAGTAGATGTGTCTTGAAGCATTTGCCATCATAGTCCAGTCTGAATATCAAACTTGGTTCAGAACACTCAGACTGTGGTTTAAGCAAAGTTAAGCTGTCTATGCCTCCGATTTTGGTGATTTCATATCAGTGTGTGTGTGTGTGTGTCTGTGTGTCTGTGTCTGTGTCTGTGTATACATACAAGTGTAAGATAGTCTGCAATCTTACAGGAGCTCTGCATTTTCTTATTTCAGCAGATATTTGTGGAATTGTGAGGAGGTTGTTGTTATCTAGGAGAAGGAAGCAACAGCTGTTGAGTACCAGTGAGTTCTGTGCCAGACACTTTTTATAAAAGGAGATATATTAACCGTATTCATTCATGAGGTAATTAAAGTTCAGAAATGTCAACCAAGGTCACAATAAGTCTCTTTGACTCCAAACCTCATACTTTTTACTAAATAATGATTTATACAGAAAAGGGAGAGACCTAGTTAGATTATTTGAGGAAGGGTTTAATTTAGATATATAATCATTTAGAAAAATGTAGGATTTTACTGTAGTAAAAATCAGTAGTAAATTTCACTAGAAAATTCAGTCTTTGAGGGCTTGAAGGAATAGGGTAGTGAATCAGATCCCATTAACATTATGCTTATATAGTCCTTATCTTGAGCAATGGTTCTCAACAGGGCATGATTTTACCCACTATAGGGTGCATCTGGAAATCTCCAAAGACATTTTTGGTTGACACAACTTGGGTGGGAGGTGTGTGCTATTGGGATGTACTGGGTGGAGGCCAGGGATATTATTAAACATCCTGCAATACACAGAATTATTGGGCCCCAAACATCAATAGTACCAAAATTGAGAAACTCTGATCTACATATACCAGGAGATTTAAAGGAGCTATTGCAAGATAAGAAAGTAAAAAGACCAGGATGGGAACCCACATATAATTTTTAACGTATTTGAATTTTTTTTTGCAAGTCTACTCTAAAGCTTCTTAGCTAGAGAATGGCGCTCTGATTAAGTTTTCTGGGAATGATGATTAGCCCTGTTTCAAACCAAACCAAACCAAATTCCTCACATATTATAAGACATTTTCATAAATCATCTGGAGTAGAAATTACAATTATTAGAATTCCAGAAACACCATCATCTGTGCCCACGTTTAATCTTATACCAATTCATAAGGTCATCCACACCTCATACACCAAGGTGATAATTTTTGCTCATCAGATACCCAGGGCTCTTCCATTCCCTTGAAGACACACTTCCTATAAAATATGGACATAATTAAAGCATGTATTTACTTTAGGTTAAGTGAAGTTTGGTATATGTGGTTGGCAGAATAATGCTCCTGACCTTCCCAAAGATTTCCAATTTTGGGAACTCATGATAAAAGGAATTTTCCTGATGTAATTAAGTTAATACCCTTGCCATGGGGTAATTATCCTGGATTATTTGGGTAGGCCCTGAGAAATGGAATATTGCCTGCCATGTCAGTAAACAAAGTATGTCACAGTCATCAGCAACTGCAGCCACTGCAGAAGGTGAGCAAGTGAGCCCCGAGGGAACTCAGGAAGGAAAAGAATACCTGCCATTTAACAGCCATCAGACTACAGCCACTTCCCACGGTGAGCCTTGAGGAAACTCAGGATAGGAAAATACAGAATGCTGGCCCCAGATAGCTGAGGTTCATATCAAACGAATGATTTCACTGTGCCCAGACTCTCACATCTTCCCATACAAAGAAAAGCGCTAAATTCCTTCAATTGAGATATTTGGTTTTCTTTAATTAACAATAATCTTTTGACATTCAGACTACCTGCCCTTTGTTGCAAAACCCCTATATATCCTAGCTCCCCCCTGGCCTCCTTGGAGCAGTTCTTTCAGGGCTACTTGAATTGCCGCCTCCCAGGCTTGAAGTCTTAAAAATTTCTGCTGATTAAAATATAACTCTCAACTTTTAGGTTGTACATTTATTTCTCAGCCAACAGCCAAATGGAATTACAAGTCTTTAAACTGAGAGAGAGAGGCAGAAGAGGTCAGAGTGATGTGATGTGAGAAGGACTTGGTCTGTTTTTGCTGGCTCTGAAGATGGAATAAGGGGTCATGAGCCAAGGAATGCAGATTGCTTCTCGAAGTTGGAAAAGGCAAGGAAATAGGTCCCAGCCAGGGCCTACAGAAAGGAACACAGCCCTGCCCAGGCTTTAGTATTAGCCTGATGAGATCCAGGTCAGTTCTGAACTACAGAACTACAAAATAATAAATTGGGTTTGTCTGAACCACGAAGTTTGTGTTCATTTGTTATGGGAGCAATAGAAAGCTAATACAGTATGTAACCTCCACCAGGTCTGACAGGCTGATCTACTTAAACCTTAATTAACTTTGAAGGTATTAAATACTGATGAGGGACCCACCCTCAGGCATCTGTTTTAATTCTTTGATATGCTTGCACAAATTAGATTCTTGCCTGAAGTCGAAGGAGGGGGTGCTGGACAGAGACAAGAATACTGAGAACAGAAGTATTAACAAACTACTCCATAGTATTGATCTGAGGGCCTATAGCAGTGATGGCTGACAGAATTTTGGTGTAAGCCACACATGTATTTTTACATTTTTAATAGCCTGTTAAAACAATAATAAGACAAAGGTGAAATTTATTTTAATAATATATTTAACCCAATGTATCCATCCTATCATTTTAACATATAATCAATATAAAATTATTGATGAACTATTTTACATTATTTTTTATACTAAATCTTTGAAATGTATGTATCTTACACTTAAGGCTCATCTCCATTTGGACTAGCCACCTTTCAAGTGCTCAATAGCCATGTGTGGACATATATTGCACAGTGTGACCTAGACAAGAGAGGGAAGGGATACAAAGGAAAATGCACTGTTTTCTTCTACTATTCCTCTAACTTATGTCACCAGATGTGTGGGATTTTATCCATACTGACCAAGTCTCTGATGCCATCTGTCTGTCCTACAACTTAGTTCAGTTCTGACAGTATCTACATGGTGTTAGCATCGAATCTTACATGGTAAGGATTCAGTCCCACAAGACTGTCCCCACATCAGATGCCACTTGCTAGTCCCAGGTTGTCACCTGTATTTCTGACCGAATGGCTATAAGTCAGGGTTCCCATGACCCCCTCCTGTGTTCAATAATTTGCTAGAATGGCTCGCAGGACTCAGGAAAGCAGTTTATTTACTAGATTACCATTTATTATAAGAGGATACAGCTTATGAGGTATGTGGGATGGGGTGGAACGTCCATGCCCTCTCCAGGCAAGCCACCCTCTCAGTACCTCCAGGAGTCCAGCAACCTAGAAGTCCTCTGAACCCTGTAATTCAGGGTTTATTATGGAGGCTTCATTATGTAGCTGTGATCAATTATTTAACTCAATGTCCAGCCCTTCTCTCCTCCTTGGAGGATGGGGGGTAGGAATGAAAGTCCAAGCTTCTAATCTTGACTTGGTTTTTCTGGTGATCAGCCCCCATCAAGGAGCCCACCAAGGGTCATTAGAATAAAAGACCTTCCTATCACCCAGGAAATTCCAAAGGATTTAGGAGGTCTGTATCAGAAACTGGGTTCAAAGATAAACTATTAGAACAAAAGATGCATCTAGCACGTTTATCACAGGAAATTACAAAAGGTTTTAGGAGCTCTGGCCAGGAGCTGGGAACAGAAACCAAAATATATATGTATTTCTTATTATAGCACCATATCACAGAGATGTAGGTTAAACATGAGGTCACTTTGATGGAGAAACTTGGGAAGCTCAGGTCATGGGAACTATTGCCTTAGGAGCCAGGTGAAGAGGTGGAACAAGTGGGATGGAGAACTCCTCTTTCCAATGTTTCCATGCATCTGCAGTAGGTCCAATCTCTGCAGCAGAATCTGGAGGGGGGGTGAATGTGGAAAGAGTGATCTTGTGAAGGTTGTTCTAGCAGCCACACAATCCAAAGACCCCCTTCAGATGAACTAAAAGCAGTGTACTTACTTCATGGGGTGAGGAGGAGAGGGGTGCATACATGCATTACATACATTCATATCATGTCTCCCATTTCTGCTCATACATTTTAATTGGAGAAGATCCCTTAATGAGCTCGTAGAACATTTTTCTCCTAGGAGATGGTCTACAAGTGTCTTGAATAAACTAATCATCAAACAGATGAATTTAATTTATTTAAGTGGACTAGGAAGTTTTAATAATTTTCTTATCATAAAAATTAGCAAATAGCCTAGACAAAGGAATGTATTTGGAATTTTGTGTTATTTAACCTGTATCAAAATGCCTGGCATATAGTAGTGATATTTGCTTGTAGAATAAAATACTTGGCTTTTATTCAGAGAACACCCTAGTGCTAAAACTAGATGAGCAACTAATGATGTGTTTGGCTAATGGAATGTCGGCATAGAATATTTTTCTAATGAGAAAGGCAGTGGTTCTGTTATTCCCATGGAAAAATACACCAAAACAAGATAATCTACTACAATAGAACTTTTTATATTTTGCTATTATTAGCCCCAATGAGTGCTGACAATAGAGTTTACCACAATACCCAAATCAAAACCCTCAAATGGTATGACCACAAAGGCTATGAACTCTCAAGCCAGTAAGCTAATGGACAAGATACTAAATATCAACCTAGGACCAAGATATATTTTTAATTACTGTTGGCATTTTGCTTCTGCTTAATCCATTACATAGGAGCCATCACTATGCCTTTATTTCCTCCAATTTCTGACTCCATCCATTGATAAGACTCAGCTTCAGTCAGCAATATTAGGTAGGAGGCTAACCACTAAGGAGAGTGAATGATTGACCTGCACGACACATTTGTACCACAGACAAAACCAAATGAACCCAAAGCAGCATACAGACAAGGTCCTTAGATAAGCACTGCTAATGCTTTGCAGCATTTTATGGTTCTTAGGCAAGGTACTCTATTGAATTCCAGGTTGGGATAAGTCCTTTTTTCTTTTCCTGATAAAAATGTGATGAAAAACATTGCTGTGAAAGAGCCAGGTCTCAGGAAAAAAAGATATAGAGTCAAGATTTTACACCAGATGAGGCATTTAACTTTTCTGAGCTTTGTTTTTCTAATTTATGAAATGAAGACAAAAAAATACCTTCTCTGTTTTCTTCATTTGCATATTGTGAGGGTCAAATGACAAAAAGTACTATCATATACCAGATAGATTTTTCTGTGTTTGTTTTTTTTTTTTTTTTGGTAAAGGGTGATATAAATGTAAGTAACTCTATTTTTATGATTAACATCACAGTCCTAGCTACTGATAAGCTGTAATGGGATGGTGTCCATCTGTCCATGGTGATTATCCTTTTGCTTGTTTTCTAAACTTGTTTGTCCTTCCCCTGACACTGAACCCAGTCAGATTTTTTTAGAAAATCAGATGTTTATATCAATTCCCCTCTATATTTTCTCTCTGTCTAGTGTTTGCTTAGTACAGCCAGAAATCCCAGTGTACACAGAGAGTATTTAGCAAATGCTCTTCAAAAATCTACTTATCCCTTTCTCCCAAAATCTTCTAAGAAATTATATCAGTCAGATATTGCCACATAACAGATATTCACACAGTCATAGCAGCAGACACTAGAACTACTCATTTCTCACCTGTCTGTGGGCCAGCTGAAGTTGAGATCTCTAGGCTGAGCTTTGGTAGGTGGATCTGGCTATAGGTCCAGCTAGGTTTGGTGTTTTGCTTTGAGCTGGTCTTGGATCTGTTCTGCATGTCTTCAGTCTGAGGCTGGGGCTGATGCGGTAGTACCCACCCCTAGTGTATTTCTTCTCGTGAACTTGGAAGAGGCATTAGATGGCAAGCACAATCAAACAAAGTACCCGGGTAGATTTGGTATCAGACGACGTTGGGCAAAATACTTATTCTGTGGCTAAAGCTACCCCGGTAAGCCTGTTCTCAAATAAAATGTTCATTTCATCAAACATTTAATCGTTTTTTCAGTTGAAACTTTTTTTGTGCTTTCAAGTTTGTAGCAACCACAATCAAAACTTTTTCATATGGTTGAAGACCATGCTGTTAGGAGATATGGGGGTATATGTATATGTATAGCTGATTCACTTTGTTATAAAGCAGAAACTAACACACCATTGTAAAACAATTATATTCCAATAAAGATGTTAATAAATAAATAAATAAGTAAGTAAAGGTCCAACATTCTATTCAAAGTTTAAAAAAAAGATGATGCTGTTAAAAGTTTTGTGTGAGTGTTTGTGTACATATGCACTCACTCTTTTGATTGCTTGTTATGGAAAGGTAAATTTTCTTCAAATACTTTGTTCTTAATTTTCAAACCCTTAACAATTTAGAACATTGAAATAATATTTTAAAATAATTATTAAGACAATATGGGGCTTACCTGGTGGCACGGTGGTTGAGAGTTCACCTGCCAATACAGAGGATACGGGTTCGTGCCCCGGTCCGGGAAGATCTCATATTCCACGGAGAGGCTAGGCCCATGAGCCATGGCCGCTGAGCCTGCGCGTCTGGAGCCTGTGCTCCGCAACGGGAGAGGCCACAACAGTGAGAGGCCCGCGTACCGCAAAAAAAAAAAAAAAAAAAAAAAGACAATATGGATGCAGGAATATAGGAATATCTCTTCCTCTGGCTGTGAGTCAGTGAATCTCTCCTAAGAATGAAAGTTTTATAAGGGAAGGAATATGCCTTCTTGGATACAGCGTGATAATTTATTTTTTTGGCCGTACCACATGGCATGTGGTATCCTAGTTCCCCAACCAGGGATTGAACCCATACACCCTGCAGTGGAAACATGGAGTCTTAACCACTGGACCCCCGGGGAAGTCCCAGGATGTGCCTTCTTATGTCATATTCACATCCAGTTTTGCAGTGCAGTACTAACTGAATACTCTGACCAGTTTGTTTGTTTTAATACTTATCATAGTAATCATTAAAATAAACTGGAGTTTATTCTACTAAGAAGCTGTTTCAGCCATTTCATTAAAAAAATGCTTATGAACTGAATTGCATGCTTTATCATTATGATACTATGTTTTGCATGGGACATAGCAAAGATCCTAGGATAGAAATATGTTCAGTTTTGTGACTGAGAAGGAGCTCAAGATGATTTCTGATAAAAATCCAGTTAAAAATCTATCTTTTTTTTTCTTTGAAGAAATGCTCAAGTCAACATACTTACTAAAAGATCAGACTCAGTGAAGATAACTCCATTCCTCTACACAAACACACACACACCCCTTACAAATGTCTACTGGGTAAAAAGGGCTTCTTGTTTGGACCATTTCAATATTAAATGAATTGTTTATAGACTTTAGGAGATTTATATGGATCTTTGCTAAAAAATGAAGTTTACTTACAAAGTAAAATTGAGGCTTCTTTTGAGCAAAGATGTTCAGTTTCAACATTGTATCTAAAATGAATAGGTTTACCTTTCTTGGCCCTGGGGAACTATCAAAGTATCAAACTATCAAAGTATCCATCAGTGGTCCGTATTTGAGATTTAACACTTTTTCATGGTAGCGATTCGGTTGATCAGCCTATGTGAAGACTTCCATAGGGCTGGCATCCAGGCTACTTAAAATATAATCCCTGAAAGAAGTCTTTCCAAAGCCAAGCCATATTTGGAAGAGCACTACTTGGCAAGTTAATTAACTAAAAGTACATAGCATTCAAACCACAGTCTTCTGCATCTCTCTCTCTCTCTCCCCCACCCCTGTCTGTTTCTCTGTCTCTGTCAGCCTCTCTGTCTCTTTCTCTTTCTCTCTCTCTCCTGAGTAATTATTTTTAAATTTTAGTCAAAAAATTTTAAATGGATAAGATACGATCACAGGACTTCCCTGGTGATGTAGTGGTTAAGAATCCACCTGCCAATGCAGGAGGCACGGGTTCGAGCCCTGGTCTGGAGCCACGGAGCAACTAAGCCCGTGTGCCACAACTACTGAGCCTGCACTCTAGAGCCCATGAGCCAAAACTACTGAGCCCACATTCCACAACTACTGGAGCCCATGCTCCTAGAGCCTGTGCTCTGCAACAAGAGAAGCTACCACAATGAGAAGCCCATGCACTGCAATGAAGAGTAGCCCCCACTCACTGCAAATAGAGAAAGCCTGCTCTCAGCAACGAAGACCAAACGCAGCTAAACATAATAAATAAATCAATAAATAAATTTTAAAAATACGATCACATTGTTTAAAAATATTTTTATACTTTGTGACCACCTAGAGGGATGGGATAGGGAGAGTGGGAGGGAGATGCAAGAGGCAGAGGATATGGGGATACACATATACGTATAGCTGATTCACTTTGTTATACAGCAGAAACTAACACCATTGTAAAGCAATTATACTCCAATAAAGATGTTAGAAAAAAAATTCACCTAGAAAAAATATATATTTTTAAAAAGTACAGAGGGACAAGTCTCTTATTTGTGTTTCCTGTCCACCTTGTGCCCATTTTCCAATATATCCATGCTGCTTATATTTTTTATGAATATACAAAAGTAATCTCTTATCAAAAGTTTTATTTCACATCACTTCTCTCTAAATTATAAATATGCATGTGTTTGTATTATATATAGTTACACATGAGCATACACCATACACATAAACTGTGTAGGTTATCTGTTGTCTCACTACACATTGCCTCAAGACATTGTAGTTTAAAAGAAAAACAATTTATTATTTTTCATTGTCTTGTGAATTAAGAATTTGGACAGTGCACTTCTGGGTAGTACTTCTGCTACATGGTGTCAGCTAAAGTCATTCATTTAGCTGCATTCAGCTACTGATAAGTCTAGGCTGGAAGATATAAGAAAGTTTCTCATGCATCTGGCACTGCAGCTCTCCTCCAGATAGCTTCTCTCTTTCCAAGTGACTTGGGCTTCCTTTCAGCATGGAGGTGTCACAGTGGTTGGGTTTCTTACATGGTAGCTGTGGCTTCCTGGAGCAAATGTGCTAAGAGGTAACAGTGAGGGCCCTAGGGTTCTAAATTCTTATGTCATAGTAACCACAGAGCCCAGCAACTACCAGTGGGTCACCTTGGAGATTTAAAAATTTTTCATGACTACCTTTCCATAGGTGAACCTATTTTATGATTACCATAGAGTTAATATCTTAAGGCTCATCCGTGAGAGTTAAATAGAGTGATTCCTACAACATTCCACTGGACAAAACAAGTCCCAAAGTCACCCCAGATTCAAGGGGAGGGAAATAGATTCTATCTTTCAATGGGATGAGTGGCAAAAAATGTGCAGCCATCTTTAATTTACCACAATATTTTTCAGTGTATACAATTTAAAGTCCACAGATATAAGCCAATCAGTGATAGAAAGATGTTTGCTAATACACTATAAAAATTTTGATTCCAGTTCTCAAAAAATTATCAAGTTACTGAGACAAATTGATGTAAGAAGCAGTACTTTTAGAAATAAAAATAGTTTTCTTTAAAAAAAAATAAACCCTTCATCACAAGCTCCTAGGTTTGTTTTAAAGCCCACATTTTTGTAACACAATGTGTTGTTAATTTTAAAAACAAACTCCTCACCACAGTATTTTTAATCACTTGGACATGTCCTGACTGCCAATTTGTGGACAGGCTATTTTCTCCATGCGTGCTTTGACATATACATTAAACCTTCTCTTATTATTCCCTTGATGAATCTAATATCCATCAAACCTGTGACATAACCTATAACTATCACCAGCTTCTTTGTGGGAGTTTATGATCTTTGTGATATATGCCTTCTGAAATATACATCTGTAGGCTTATGGTAAAATTAATAAAGCCGAAATTAAAACTGACAGCTCTGAAATGTTATGCTACCCTTAGCATATGGAATAACTACTGTGAGCACTTATGGGGTTTGTTGCAAGATTATAGACAGTTACCCAATGGGGGATAACTTCTGAACTTTGTTCATAAATCTCGTTTGACAGGTTTTGGATTTGGTATAATTTTTCTATAGCATTTGAGTGTTGGGTGAGCAATACATTAGCTATGATTCAGATGACATTTCATGTCTAAGCTCTTTAGTCTTTCCCCTCCAAGTCCTCCCTCTCTTCCCTGTCACACCCTCCTCTTTTTTCCCCTTTCCCTCCCTCTATATACACTCAATCATATCTAAATATTTTAGCAGTTAGTTCATGGCTAGGGGATTCTTTATGAAGTATGATAATACAAAACCCTCTTCACTGGCTGCAAATCCAAGTGTGCACATCTACAAATCTGAGGGTGCATATCAGAGTTGTATCTACCTATCTATCTATTGATTTATTAATTTTTATTTCCCATACCCAAATGTATATACTCTTATTTCTTCTGTGATGATAGAAATGCAAATTGCAAGAATTTGTCCTGTGCCCTATGTTCAGTGATCCAGTCTTTTATAAAATCTGTCTTGGTCCCACTTTATGTGTAGACACACACACACAGGTGCACACACACACACTGCCATTTTTTTTTCTTTAATGAGCATATTTATCTCTTTTTCTGGTGAATGAGGGACTAGTGACCAGATGTTGACTTTGTAAAGAATAGCACTGTCTGTACAAAAGAAATATTTTTGCAGTTTGGGGAAAAAGTAGTTAAGAACTGGTTGCTACCGTAGCAAAGAAATACTAAAGTATTGTAATGATGCTAGAACTTCCGGATTCCATATAGTGAAGACTATATGGGATTATTAATAGATGAAAATAGGAAATGGGACCAGAATGAATTGGAGGTACTTTTAAATGTTTTCCTCCTCCTCTATCCCAGTTTTGCCTTGAAAACATAGAAGTTATATAAACATTATTCAAACAAAGTAAATTAAAACAAACAAATGCATACTAACAAATTCAGTGTTCTAGGTAGGAATATGACTAATTTAAACTTATGGGCCTTTCCAAAATTTGTCTCTAATAAGGTAAACTATTGCTTCTGACACTGTTTAGATTGGGGTTGCCTTTAGTTACTTTTTAAAAAGTGCTCATAAATAATTCTAACCCCACAGGGATCATCCTTTGATGTGAAACTGTTTTTATAAATAATAAGAGGCTACACCAATGCTGTTGATGTTCTTGGTTATCTACTCCTCATCCAATTCACTATTCTTTCTTGGCGACTGTGGTACTATAAGTCTGATTAAATGTTCATGTCTCAAGCCTTCATTTCAGTTAAGAGTGAACTTGGCTTTGAACAAGCAGTTTTGTAAGCAGAGATCCACTGGCCGTGTCTTGGGAAGAGTCTCCTTTCTTTACAGAAGGGATGGTGTCACTCCCACCACTTTTTCCTTCTTGCTGCCTTGAATGAGGTTGTAACAGCTAATATGTAGCAACCACCTTGTGACTATATGGAAAAAGTTAATACATTTACAAAGCCTGACAGTGTACAACTGATGAGCGCATGCTAGAAACTGTCTTTTTCTATGATTTATTACAAATTAAAATAGCAACTTTCTACTTGTTTAAACTATCACGTCAAGTCTTGTTGCTATCAGGCAATTCTAACTACTTTATATGTTTATATAAAGGTCTCATTTGTGGATATTAAAGTTATAATGTTGACGCTGTTTTCTGTTGTTATTGTTGGTTTGCCTGTACTTTTCTCTATTCTTCTATTCGAGTAGGTCCTATACTCTATGCTTTGATGCTAAGGATGTTTACAATATACTACCAGAGTGTTTCCTTCAAAAGCTTATATCCGTTGAGAAGTTTCGATTTTGAGGAAAGGGTACCCTACAGTCTAAAAAAAAATTCCCTGATTTCCAGGAGTCCAGAGGGGTCTGTGGGTCTCATGAGCCCTGAGGATTAAGAATTGTGAGGATGTGGGTTTGTGAAATATCAAGGGGCTGATTTGAAGCCCAGGACTCCAAGATTCACTAAGATTCTGTATTCTAACTATAGTCCAGAAGCAGCAGAGACAGGGAATCTGTTAAGACAAATTTTCTCAGTTGAAGACTTAATCATCCTCCCTCCTCTGAACTAGAATCTCCCATCTGCTCTCTCATTGCTGCATTTTCCAATGTCCTTACCATGTGTGCCCTTCAGGTGGGCTGTCTCCCAGGATGACATCCTGGCTCCACAAGATGGTCATTCCATACTCTCCCATGACCAGAGGTGGCACAAGAGGCCTCTGCAGGGCTGCTCAAGACAGTCCGTCCAAGCAAACAGGGCAAACACCCCTTCTCTAGGCTCCTGATCTATTAGCAAGAGGACATTCTGATGAGACCTGGGAACACCTAGAAAACTAGAGCAGAAATAAAACTTAAGCCTCTTCCACTCTTAGAGCCATAAAATGATGTGGAGTTCCAGTGTCCCTCCATTTCTTTGATAATATCTCTGGATTGGGGAGAGCGTGCATGGGCCAAGACCCTTTCTTAGAAAATTTGTCTTATTTTCTATTATGAATCACAATTCCCTTATTAAAAGTACACAGAACATAAATATATAGCTCAGTGAATCCCTATGAAGTGAATACCCATGTCACTCCTTCCGGTTCTAAAAATAAAACTGCCAGATCCCCAAAACCTTCCTATGGGCCCTCTCAATAATCATTTTATCATTCTACCCAAAGATAATCCTGATTTTTCAATATTTTTTTCTTGCTTTTATTAATAGTTTCTCTGCTTGAGTATGAATTACTAAACACTAGCTTTGTCTATTTTTTTAATTTTACATAAAAGGAATAATACAGTAAATTTTTTGTCTGTGGTTTTTCTCACATACAAAAATTATGTTTGTGAAGTATGTTTGTGAAACTGATGCATATGATTGTGTGTAGCTGCAATTCATTCATTTTCTATTTCTGTGTAGTATACCATTATATACAATCATCACAATATATTTAGCCATTTTATTGTTGAAGGGCATTTGTGTGGCTTTCAATTCTTAGACTAAAGCTCCTATGACTTTAGTAGGAGCACCCACATTCAAAAGAGGGTCTCTCCACTTCCCTAATCCTGCCCCCACTCCCCCCTATACTCTCTTGTTGGGCTCCCTTATTAGCAGACTGATCCACAGTTGAACCTCTGACATAGAGTTAATCACAGTGCCCTCAAGACATCTTTCCTAATTGGCCATAATGGATTGGCTCAGGATGATCCTTGGTCTCAAGTTTTACCAACGAGTGCCTTCCTGGGAATTTTGAATTGGAACAGAAGGAGAGTGTATATCTCTGAGTTGCTAGAATATAACCCGTAAATCTAGGAACTATTGGCAGCCATGTTTTCCAAATGGACAGGAGAAAAAAAATTAAAATATCTGCAGAGGAAGAGAAGAATAAAGGAGCTGTCCAAAGGGACACAACTGTAAGATAGCCAAAAACCCTGATGATCAGATTCCTGGTGTCGATTTGTCCTGAAGCTTCTATATCTTTATAATAAATTCAGCTTAGTAGAGTTTGGCTTGAACTTCTGTTACACGCAAATATAAGAGCCTTAACATTACAGATATTTATAATTATAACTATAGTTATCTTAAAATAATTCTATACATGAGGATTGAAGTATCTGGTAAGTGATACTAATGTATTGAATGAACTTGGACAGGTAAAAGAACCTCTCTGTGACTCAAGTTACTCATTAGTAACATATGGGAGTTTGGATAATAAGATCTCTAAGATTCCACTTCATATCAAATACAGAATTATTCTATCAAAGTGCCAGTAGAAAAAACCTATTATTTGTATTTGACTTCTCAGAGGGTGCAGTGGGGATCTTGGTAAAATCTATTCTCAAAAATTTTTCAAGCAAAATATTTAACTCCTCTACTTTTTATTAAATGGTACATTCTTCATTAGAATATTTCCTGGTGCATAGCAGGCACTCAGTAAATATTTGTCAAATGAAAGAATAAATGAATGACTATCCACTTGAAATACTTTATATCCCAAGATCTAGAACATTAAGCACATGTTCTAATGATGTCAGTTTTTATTTGATCCTTGCCATAAATCACTAGTCTTTACAAAAGTCAAATGTAATCTTCCAAGCATGTGGTCTTCTGCATCTGGGTTGATTCAGAACCGAAGGGGTTAATGAGGACACGGATACCTCCATAGGATTTCTGTGAAACACAAAAATACAGTGCTAACAAAATCCCCTGAAGAGTAAACAAAACTTGGAACTGTGGCAAACAATAAATTGTCAATACCTTATAGAAGCAATGGATAATGAAAACTTATCATGCCTATAGTTAGTATCCTCTTTAAAAGAATTTACAGAGTCTGTGAAATTAAATTCTGTGCACAGTTCTCTTAATTTGTCCTTAATTAAACAATACTCCATAAATGGTGCATTCAGTGACCAAATGTTCAGAGACAGCAAAATGGTGGGTCCCAAGCCATTAGGAATGAAATAAAGCAAATCCCAGGAGAGTCTGCAAGAATCTGGTCTCTCTAAGTGACAACTGATGGTTTAGGAAAGATAATTAACTTTGCAATTACAAACTGCAGCTTTCACCAATGCTGTTTTTTCCCCAGTATAATCTTTTAAATGTTGGATTATTTTCTATGACATGAAATAGTTTACTTGGAAAGGGGAAAAGCAAACAAATACCCCACCTTAGGCTGCTGAGTTCATCAGGAATTAAATCCTTATTGATTAATTTAATGGGTATTATTTTTTATTTCTAATGTTAGATCAATATCCATTTAATACGCAATGCTATGCAGATTCTTAACACTAAAATTTCAGCAGTAAATTTATACAAGTAGATTTTAGTCAAAACCAGAAAGATAGATCTTTTATTTTTATTAGAAAATAAACATGAAATTACTGTTCAATAAAATAAGAGCTAAGACTTTTAAAGAACCTTTATTCTGCTATAGATTTAGTAACTTCATACTATTTTTTCTGCATAAGTGATTCTCTGAAAATCTCATTACTTTATTTATTATGGATTTTAAATTACCTCACTACTGGAATAATCCAGGTTTCCTTCTCCCCCAAAGAATTCAGCCTAAACTAACTCTACCTGGCCAACTTTTCTTAATGGCGACTGACACTATGCATTAGGCAAATGTTAATGGCAAATAAAAAGTGCTTTTTCTCTGATTGCGGGAAGGACATCTTCATTGTGTCTATGCAGACAAAAATTGTGAACTGTAAACATACCTAGACTAATTTTAGACCCCAAATACCCATCTTCTCCTCAATATTGCTCAGTTCATCACATGACAGTGCCCTGCTCTGCTTTGCTCCCTTTTTTGCTTATATCTTTCTATACACAGTCATCCATTGGTGTGCAAGGGACATTGGTTCCAGAACCCCCTCTGATACCAAAATCTGCCGATGCTCAAGTCCTTGTTATAAAATGGCATAGTATTTGCATATAGCCTATGTGTATCCTCTTGTATACTTTAAATCATCTCTAGATTACTTATATATCTAATACAATGTAAATGCTATGTAAGTAGTTGCTGGTGTGGCAAATGTAAGTTTTGCTTTTGGAACTTTCTGGAATTTTTCCCCAATATTTTCAGTCTGTGGTTGGTTGAATCCACAAATGCAGGACCCACAGATACTGAGAACTGATTGATGTGCTTTTGTGTGGGTGTTCAGATGGGCCCTACATTCACAGCAAATACACCAGACAATTGTCACTGAAAGTTGACTCACTCATGCAAATGCAAAACTGCCTTTTGTTTACACTATGTGATAAAGATGAAGAATTAGAAAACATCTAAAAGATACACTGATTTTGATTTTGTGCCTCAGAAAAGTCAGAGAAAAAACTCAGGAGGCCATGTCCCATGTCATTAGGCATTTACATAATGTCCTTATGTTTTATCAGAGTCTCTCATGATATTAAATAATCTTTGTGTGTTCTCTGATTTGGGGCAGAATTACTCTTCCTCCCTCCCGGCCCTTCCCTCTTTCCTTTCTTTTTCCTTTCATTCATTCATCAAATATTTATTGATTTCATACTACATACTAACACTACATACTATTGCTGATATCGGATGGCCTCTGCCTGTAGCTGCTTAAAGCAGGGTTTCAGTTCGCAGCCAGTGATTGAGGTCGGGTCTCGGCGGTGAGCGCACTGAATTCTGGCCCCTAGACCAGCGGTCAGTGACAAGACCCTGGCCCTACGGCTTTGCAGAAAAGAATTCCCACAAAGACATAAAGTAGTGAAACAAGTAAAGTATTTATTAGGAGAAAAAAAGAGTACCGTACATGTGGATAGACACAGGGGCAGGCTCAGAGAGAGAGTCGCACCCTCATGGCAGTTTGGATATGGGGCATTTCTTCAGGATGTCCTATGGCCAAGCATTTTGATTTGCCTGGCTCTGAGTCCATATTTGGCATATCTCAGGATCTTCCCATGTGTGTGCACACATCTCTTAGCCAGGTGGATTCTACCGAACAGGCCTATGGGTAGACTTAGCATCACTTAGCATCACTCCCCTTTTGACCTCCAAGGAGCCTTTTTGCGCATGTTTAGTCGGGGAGGTCTCCTGACTTCGAGAATGGGAAATATGTGGTCTCTTATCTTCGATCTGAGCAGGGCCCAGCCTCCTCTCTCAATTGTCCTGTTATTCTCATCTTGGAGTGTCAGTCCACAAGGAGTGAACTCCAGCCGTTTGCCCCGGGGGCCCATCTACCTCCTGCCTCAGTGCTAAGCCAGAATCTACAGGTACAGAGGTATACACGACACACTCAAGGAAGTCGCCATTAATATGGAGGTTGAAGTTCTTTGCTTGTGGATCACATGGATGTACAGGCACAGGGGTCTTAGCTAAATATAGGGATATGAGCTCTTTCTCTTCCCAGAGGTCTAGCTTCTACACAGCTACAGAAAACCCAAACAGCTTTCCATAGCCAATCCATTTCCATGTCCCCCTGGCAACATTTTCATCTCTCTTTAAAGAAAAGAGCAATGAAAACAAATTTTTCATCAGGCCACCTAGAAAAGGCCCATCCTTGCTGTGAGACTGTGCCTGTTTCCACCCTCATCAGCCTCCAAACTGTAAGGATGCTTCCTCTCCAAGGCCTTTAACCTCATTTCCTTTAAAGTAACCTGGCTTTGATCACATACACTGAACTGCAGTCCTAATGGCATCCATGCATCTCCCACTTGCCTTAACTGTGACTTCTCTTTCCTCTTTATGCTATTTCCTTGACCAACTTTTTATTTTGCCTTACACCTCAACTTCCACTTGGATCTTTCCTTCTAGCCCTCTTACTTTATCATCTGGTTTACATTCACTCTCCCAGCTCTGATCTCCTGACAAGTTTTCTCAGATGTCAAGAATTGTCCAAGGTGCAGCCTTACCCAGCCCCTGGGTCTCATGGGATTTCTCAGCTGGCCTGGACCCCATCATCACGACTGGAGAAGGGGGATAAAGGAGCCCATTCACTGTTAGTTCCTAACTCAAAGCTTCACTCTCTCCTTTTTGGACAAGTGTAGATATTTCATAATTGATTTCTCTGTACTTATTCCCCAACTCTCAAGTTTATTATCTGCCATTTCAAGATGAATAGGTCAATGTTCTTATTCTGATTATATTGTTCTGCATCTCTAAATCATGCCATAAACCTTGGGCTTTGTTCACTCCACAGCATTACATTACTCATGGTTTGGAATATATACGATTCATCCTTGTATTTCCTTTATAACTACCAAAGGAAGTTGGTAGAGTACTTCTCAAAATTTATCCATTGGATGCTGGATATAAAGGTGAGTTTTGTACAGTTTTCCACCAGTAAATATGGGAACCACCAGCTTAACAAAATTTAAATAATTTACTTGACTGCAGGATTTCCCTGAGACAAATATGATGATGTATTTAAAATATTCCCAGAGGAAGAGAAAGGATATAGTTCTTGACCAGGAATACCTATTTATTCCCTAGGTCATCTTGAATAGGTAGTGCTAGTGCTCTGTGGAGCATGCAGTTAATGAAATATTGTTCAACAGATAAAGTTTTAATATTTAGAGTAATTAAAAGGCTTCCATGCTTTAGTCCTTCTTTCTCAACACATTCTATCTTATTTACCTTCTACAAATTTCCTGTTACTAAAGCTTCATTGCAAACTATATTATGCAAACATATCCTCTGCTTTTCTGAACACCTGTGTTGTTTTTTGTTTTGTTTTAACATTTTTATTGGAATATAATTGCTTTAAAATGTTGTGTTAGTTTCTGCTGTTTCACAAAGTGAATCAGCTTATGTATACATATATCCCCATATACTCTCCCTCTTGCATCTCCCTCCCACCCTCCCTATCCCACTCATCTAGGTGGTCACAAAGCACTGAGCCGATCTCCCTGTGCTATGTGGCTGCTTCCCACTAGCTATCTATTTTACATTTCATAGTGTATATATGTCCATGCCACTCTCTCATTTCACCCCATCCTACCCTTCCCCCTCCTGGTATCCTCAAGTCCGGTCTCTACATCTGCGCCTTTATTCCTGTCCTGCCCCTAGGTTCTTCAGCACCTTTTTTTTTTTTTTTAAGATTCCATATATATGCATTAGCATATAGTATTTGCTTTTCTCTTTCTGACTTACTTCATTCTGTATGACAGACTCTAGGTCCATCCACCTCATTACAAATAACTCAATTCCATTTCTTTTTATGGCTGAATAATAATACATTGTATATATGTGCCACATCTTCTTTATCCATTCATCTGTCAATGGACACTTAGGCTGCTTCCATGTGCTGGCTATTATAAATAATGCTGCAATGAACATTGTGGTACATGACTCTCTTAGAATTATGGTTTTCTCAGGGGATATGCCCAGTAGTGGGATTGCTGGGTCATATGGTAGTTCTATTTGTAGTTTTTTAAGGAACCTCCATACTGTCACCCATAGTGGCTGTATCAATTTACATTCCCACCACAGTGAAAGAGGGTTCCCTTTTCTCCACACCCTCTCCAGCATTTATTTTTTGTAGATTTTCTGGTGATGGCCATTCTGACCAGTGTGAGGTGATACCTCATTGTGGTTTTGATTTGCATTTCTCTAATGGTCAGTGATGTTGAACATCCTTTCATGTGTTTGTTGGCAATCTGTATATCTTCTTTGGAGAAATGTCTATTTAGGTCTTCTGCCCATTTTTCAATTGGGTTGTTTCTTTTTTGATATGGAGCTGCATGAGCTGCTTGTATATTTTGGAAATTAATCCTTTGTCAGTTGCTTCATTTGCAAATATTTTCTCCCATTCTGAGGGTTGTCCTTTCATCTTGCTGATGGTTTCCTTTGCTGTGCAAAAGCTTTTAAGTTTCATTAGTTCCCATTTGTTTATTCTTGTTTTTATTTCCATTTCTCTAGCAGGTGGGTCAAAAAGGATCTTGCTGTGATTTATGTCATAGAGGGTTCTGCCTATGTTTTCCTCTAAGAGTTTGATAGTGTCTGGCCTTACATTTAGGTCTTTAATCCACTTTGAGTTTATTTTTGTGTATGGTGCTAGGGAGTGTTCTAATTTCCTTCTTTTACATGTAGCTGTCCAGTTTTCCCAGCACCAGTTATTGAAGAGGCTATCTTATCTCCATTGTATATTCTTGCCTCCTTTATCAAAGATAAGGTGTCCAGGGTCTTCCCTGGTGGCGCAGTGGTTGAAAGTCCGCCTGCCGATGCAGGGGACACAGGTTCGTGCCCCGGTCCAGGAGGATCCCACATGCAGCAGAGCGGCTGGGCCTGTGAGCCATGGCCTATGAGCCTGTGCATCTGGAGCCTGTGCTCCACAATGGGACAGGCCACAGCAGTGAGAGGCCCGTGTACCGCAAAAAAAAAAAAAAAGATAAGGTGTCCATATGTGTGTGGGTTTATCTCTGGGCTTTCTATCCTGTTCTGTTGACCTATATTTCTGTTTTTGTGCCAGTACCATACTGTCTTGATTACTGTAGCTTTATAGTATAGTCTGAAGTCTGGGAGCCTGATTCCTCCAGCTCATTTCTGCTTTCTCAAGATTGCTTTGGCTATTCAGAGTCTTTTGTGTTTCCATATGTGAAATTTTTTGTTCTATTTGTGTGAAAAATGCCATTGGCAGTTTCATGGGGATTGCTTTGGGTAGCATAGTCATTTTCACAATGTTGATTCTTCCAATCCAAGAACATGGTATATCTCTCCACCTGTTTGTATCATCTTTAATTTCATTCATCAGTGTCTTATAGTTTTATGCATACTGGTCTTTTGTCTCCTTAGGTAGGTTTATTCCTAGATATTTTATTCTTTGTGTTGTAACAGTAAATGGGAGTGTTTCCTTAATTTCTCTTCAGATTTTCCATCATTAGTGTATAGGAATGCAAGAGCTTTCTGCACATTAACTTTGTATCCTGCTACTTTACCAAATTCATTGATTAGCTCTAGTAGTTTTCTGGTAGATTCTTTAGGATTCTTTATGTATAGTATCGTGTCATCTGCAAACAGTGACACTTTTACTTCTTCTTTTCCAATATGGATTCCTTTTATTTCTTTTTTGTCTCTGATTTCTGTGGTTAAAACTTCCAAAACGATGTTGAATAATAGTGGTGAGAGTGGGGGACCTTGTCTTGTTCCTGATCTTAGTGGAAATGGTTTCAGTTTTTCACCATTGAGGACAATGTTGGCTATGGGTTTGTCATATATGGTCTTTATTATGTTGAGGTAAGTTCCCTCTATGCCTACTTTCTGGAGGGTTTTTATCATGAATGGGTGTTGAATTTTGTCAAAAGGTTTTTCTGTATCTATTGAGGTTATCATATGGTTTTTATCCTTCAGTTTGTTAATATGGTATATCACATTGGTTGATTTTCATATATTGAAGAATCCTTTCATTTCTGGGATAAACCCCACTTGATCATGGTGTATGATTCTTTTCATGTGCTGTTGGATTCTGTTTGCTAGTGTTTAGTTGAGGATTTTTGCATCTATGTTCATCAATGATATTGGCCTGTAGTTTTCTTTTTTTGTGACATCTTTGTCTGATTTTGGTATCAGTGTGATGGTGGCCTCAGAATGAGTTTAGGACTGTTCCTCCCTCTGCTATATTTTGGAAGATTTTGAGAAGGAAAGGTGTTAACTCTTCTCTAAATGTTTGATAGAATTCACCTGTGAAGCCATCTGGTCCTGGGTTTTGTTTGTTGGAAGATTTTTAATAACAGTTTCAATTTCATTGCTTGTGATTGGTCTGTTTATCTTTTCTATTTCTTCCTCTTTCAGTCTCAGAAGATTGTGCTTTTCTAAGAATACATCCATTTCTTCCAGGTTGTCCATTTAGTTGGCATAGAATTGCTTTTAGTAATCTCTCATGATCCTTTGTATTTCTGCAGTGTCAGTTGTTACTTCTTCTTTTTCATTTCTAATTCTGTTGGTTTGAATCTTCTCCCTTTTTTCTTGATGAGTCTGGCTAATGGTTTATCAATTTTGTTTATCTTCTCAAAGAACCAGCTTTTAGTTTTATTGATCTTTGCTATCATTTCCTCATTTGTTTTTCATTTATTTCTGATCTGATCTTTATGATTTCTCCCCTTCTGCTAACGTTGGGGGTTTTTTGTTCTTCTTTCTCTAATTGTTTTAGGTGTGAGGTTAGGTTGTTTATTTGAGATGTTTCTTGTTTCTTGAGGTAGGACTGTATTGCTATAAACTTCCCTCTTAGAACTGCTTTTGCTGAATCCCATAGGTTTTGGGTCATCGTGTTTTCATTGTCACTTTTATAGCTATTTTTTGATTTCCTCTTTGATTTTTTCAGTGATCTCGGATATTTAGTAGTGTATTGTTTAGCCTCCATGTGTTTGTATTTTATGCAGTTTCTTTCCTGTATTTGATATCTAGTCTTATGTCATTGCCATTGGAAAAGTTACTTGATACGATTCCAATTTTCTTAAATTTACCAAGGCTTGATTTGTGACCCAAGACATGATCTATCCTGGAGAATGTTCCATGAGCACTTGAGAAGAAAGTGTATTCTGTTATTTTTGGATGGAATGTCCTGTAATTATCAATGAAGTCCATCATCTTTAATGTGTCATTTAAAGCTTATGCTTCTTTATTTATTTTCATTTTGAATGATTTGTCCTTGGTGAAAGTGCAGTGTTAAAGTCCCCTACTATTATTGTGTTACTGTCAATTTCTCCTTTTATGGTTGTTAGCATTTTCCTTATGTATTGAGTTGCTCCTATATTGGGTGCATAAATATTTACAATTGTGATATCCTTCTTCTTGGATTGATCCCTTGATCATTATGTAATATCCTTCCTTGTCTCTTGTAGTATTCTCTATTTTAAAGTCTATCTTGTCTCAGATGAGAATTGCTACTCCAGCTTTCTTTTGATTTCCATTTGCATGGACTATCTTTTTCCATCTTCTCTCTTTCAGTGTGTATGTGTCCCTAGGTCTGAAGTTGGTCTCGGAGGCCGCATATATATGGGTCTTTTTTTTCTATCCTTTCAGCCAGTCTATGCCTTTTGGTTGGAGCATTTAATCCTTTACATTTAAGCTAATTATTCCTTAAATGTAATGTTCCTATTACCATTTTCATAATTGTTTTGGGTTTGTTATTATAGGTCTCTTCCTCCTCTTGTGTTTCCTGCCTAGAGAAGTTCCTTTAGCATTTGTTGTAAAGCTGGTTTGGTGGTGCTGTATTCTCTTAGCTTTTGCTGTAAATGTTTTAATTTCTCTGTCAAGTCTGAATGAGATTCTTGCTGGGTAGAGTAATCTTGGTTGTAGGTTTTTCCCTTTCATCACTTTAAATGTGCCCTGCCTCACCCTACTGGCTTGCAATTTCTGCTGAAAGATCAGCTGTTATCCTTATGGGGATTCCCTTGGATGTTATTTGTTGCTTTTCCCTTGCTGCTTTTAATATTTTTCCATTGTATTTAATTTTTGATAGTTTGATTAATATAGGTCTTGGCGTGTTTCTCCTTTGATTTATCCTGTGTGTGACTCTCTGTACTCCTTTGACTTGATTGACTATTTCCTTTCCCGTATTAGGGAATTTTTCAACTATAATCTTTTCCAGTATTTTCTCAGACCCTTTCTGTTTCTCCTCTTCTTCTGGGACCCCTATAATTCGAATGTTAGTGCATTTAATATTGTCCCAGAAGTCTCAGAGACTGTCTCCAATTCTTTTCATTCTTTTTTCTTTATTCTGCTCTGTGGTAGTTATTTCCACTATTTTATCTTCCAGGTCACTTATCCATTCTTCTGCTTCAGTTATTCTGCTATTGATTCCTTCTAGAGAATGTTTAATTTCATTTATAGTGTTGTTCATCATTGTTTGTTTGCTCTTTAGTTCTTCTAGGTCCTTGCTAAATGTTTCTTGTATTTTTTCCATTTTATTTCCAAGATTTTGGATCATGTTTACTACCATTACTCTGAATTCTTTTTCAGGTAGACTGTCTGTTTCCTCTTCATTTGTTAGGTCTGGTGGGTTTTTACCTTGCTCCTTCACCTGTTATGTGTTTCTCTGTCTTCTCATTTTCTTAACTTTCTGTATTTGGGGTCTCCTTTTCTCAGGCTGCAGGTTTGTAGTTCCCATTGTTTTTGATGTCTGTCCCCAGTGGGTAAGGTTGTTTCAGTGGGTTGTGTAGGCTTCCTGGTGGAGGGGACTGGTGCCTGTGTTCTGACTGATGGTCTGGATCTTGTCTTTCTGGTGGCAGGACCACGTCCAGTGGTGCGTTTTGGGGTGTCTGTGAACTTATTATGATCTTAGGCCATGGGTGGCATTGTGTTCCTGTCTTCCTAGTTGTTTGGCATGGGGTGTCCAGCAATGAAGCTTGCTGGTCATTGAGTGGAGCTGGGTCTTAGTGTTGAGATGGAGATCTCTGGGAAAACTCTCGCTGATTGATATTACAAGGAGCTGTGAGGTCACTGTTGGACCAAAGTCCTGAACTTAGCTCTCCCACCTCAGAAGCTCAGGCCTGATACCTGGCCAGAACACCAAGACCCTGGGTCATCCTGGAGAAAATGGACTGAAACCAGGAGAATGTTAGATGATGGGAGACCTGTCAGATGGCTTGTTTGATGAAATCAAGCAAAGGATGGTGACATTCTGTACCCAGGCTCTACTCACGAGGGGGAAAGGCGTGCCTCGAGAAGCCAAGCACATGCTTTCACAGCCTGAACACCTGTGTTTTTTCCTCTTTTTACCACTCTCAAACCCAAACCTCTCCAGTTTATTTTATTCATAATTGAAGACTCCCCAAGAAATGTCTTCTTATCTGTAATGTCTTGGCTTATTATTTAACTAAATATGAATTCCATGTGGTCTCAGATTCTATAAGTACCATTTTATGGCCTATATCTTAACATGTTAGCTATTGTGGCTAAATGTGGACACATTTCCATGACCAGTTTACAAATTCATAAAAGAATACTGTCCTATATTGAGTTCTCACCATGAACTAGCCAGTCTTGTAGGCACTGTATTCATTTATTCATTCATCCATACATACTCCTCCTTTTTTCGATCCATCCATCTATCAACTTCAACTTAGTGAGCACCAAAGCCTGTTCTGGGGTCAGGCATTGGGTATACAATGGTAAACAAGGTAGATGAAGCACGTTCCTTCATAGAGTTTATATCCTAGTGGAGGAACATAGATCATAAACATGTGCAAAAGAAATAAATAAGGTGATTTACAGGGTGATAGGTGATATGTAGAAAATAAAACAGAATAATGGTCCAGAGAATAAAAACTCAGGATGATATGATTGCATTAAATCAGAGTGGTCAAGACCTTTTGTATATGCCAGCTCACTTCATCCTCAGAATAATACTCTGAGCTACTTCTTGCTGTTATTAGTTTACAGCTGAGCAAATTGAAGTTAAATGAAGTTCTATAGGTTGACCAAAGTCATTCAGATCATCAGTGTTATAACAGGGATAATGTCTATGATGGCACAGGTTGTGCATTGCAAAACTCTGAAGAGCCGCATTCATGTCATAGTCTATGTGAATGGTGTCTCTATCAACCAGGATTTAATAGAGGGACAGAACCACCAAGAGTGATGTGAAATAAGGGATCTGGTAAGAGATTGGACCATACATAATTGTGAGAGCTGATGAAGAGTCTATGAAAAGTCGTCTCTTTGTCTGGTGTGGGATGGAAGTCATTATATGTGACCAGGGCTAATAGTCCTAAGAAAATGTTATATAAAGTGGAAGACAAACTGGAAGCCCAAGGAAAAGGTGGGTCCCACAAGGACAAACTGGATCCCAAATGAGGACAAATTGGAGCCCACGTCTGTGTCTCCCTGTCCCCAATCTCAGTGAAGCGGGCAATGCGAAGGGGAGATGGTTCATTTCACCATGTGGCTGTAGATGCACCTGCACCTGGAGAAGCTAAAGGAGATGGTAGGAACTGGGGGACTGTTACCTGGCTGCTGCCAATGCCCTTGAGGTGAGCCCTGAGATCAGTGACAAAATGCACAATGTAAGTTGCCTTACAGTGACTTAGGGTATAACGGTTTCTTCTTCCAAATCTTGCACATATTTCTCTTGTGTACAACCCTAGCTGGAATCACACACAGAACAGAATTCCTGGAAATGTAGGTCTAGTTTAGATAAATGACATAGTGGCCCTGGGGTGTGCAATCAATGCAAATTAGGCACAGCCATACCTAGCATCCCTTGTAGCAACAAAGAGATTTCACCTAGACTTTGGGACTCCAAAAGTTGCGGGCTTTTGACGACATAGTATTACCTCAATCATACAAGGTGCAGTATGTCTCCTCTTCATATATCTCATAATACCTACCACAGAAAGTAAATGCTTACTAAATATTTAGTAAATAAATAATTCAGATGGCATTTCATAAGCCTGACTTGAAAGTAACTACAGAATCAAAATTCTTACATTCTTTCAATTGCCTAAACTGTAGCAAAGCACATGGGTGGAAAACAAATAACCACTTTTGACAGAGAAAAATAGAATGATCTCTTTGTCATGGAAACACTTTCAGGGGAGCAGAACTAAGTTTCCCATTTCTAAATGTAAGCATTTGTGTTCTGGAGTTGCTAGACTAACATCACCTGGAGACAGAAGCATCAGCATCAACTGGAGAAATGTTAGAAATGAAAATTCTCACATTTCACCCCAGATCCACTGAATCAGAAATTCTGAGAGGGGTGCCCAGCAATCTGTGTTCGAACAAGCCCCCCCCACCCCCTTGCCCCAGGTGATTTTGATGCATGCTCAAGTTTCAGAATCACTGATCAAGAAATGCTGAATTCCTGAACAAGTGAATAAAAGAAGTGGAAGCAGGTTTCATTGGGTGAATCTACACGTTTGGTGAGTATAAGAAACGATACAAGAAACCACAGAGCTGCAATTTAGATAATTCAGGTTAGCGAGGCAAAAGTGGAAATGGCAGAAAGCAGCCAGTAGAAGTAAGTGCTCTTAGGAACAAATACCCCATGCAGTTGCAGGTAAGGGACAGCGTCACTCAGAGGCAACGTAGGGGATTTCTCCAGTGGTATATGGCAGGACCTTTTCCATGGATGCTTCTGGTTGCTGATTTCTTGTTATTGGGCAACCTCTGGCGAAACTGAGGAATGACATCATGTGTTCCCACCCTGTTACTCATACACTTTGTTGTAAATGTTCATGAAATGGTGACACGGCTGAATTGCCATCTCAAGCTCATGTGGGATCATGTCTTTCTTTGGGAACATCCCTAGTCCACCCAAAGGACAGTCAGTGCCTGTAGATTCAACAATTTAAAAAGCCTGGAGATAACTTGTTTCTGATTTAGGCTGGGATTCTCAACTGCCTTACCTCCATCTGTCTGCAGCTACTTCTTAACCCAGTCCTTATCTCATTAGTTCCAGATTCCTGCTTCATTTCTTCTTCATAGTCAGGCGCTTACCTCTCCAACTCAATGTATGATATTATGGTAGGATAATATTTTTAAATTCCAATCACTGTGGAGGGGGTTTTCACCTTTTATTTCCTCCCAGCTCCGCTGCCCCTGTGATCAAAGCTGAAGACCTAATTCTCTGTGACTTTTCTGTTCCACCATGCTAAGACTTTAAGGGACTTCAGCTGACATGTCAAACAGCTGAAGAAAGAGGGTTGAGCTATAGACAAGATGTTTTAGTGAAAAACATCAAGGGGAAGAAATATACCTTTGGCCGAGGGTTGGAGAGTCAAAAGGGAAAAGCAAGGGAAGACTGGAGTAGAGCTTCCATACAGTCTGGTAGTGATAAAGAATTTCAGAAAGAAAATGGTTTATCAGGCATGCCTAAGCCTATAGGAGCAGAGGAAGCCTCAAAGAAGTATGCTAGGGCCCCAAACCTGAAACAGGTGAAACAGAGATATTCTAGGACAGTGGAGGCCTTGGCATAATTCTGTGGACAAATGACCCATGACTAGTCCCACAGCATCTTTTCCAAACATCTTGTCACTGTGTAAAATTTCAGGAGTGGAACATGGAAAATTGCTAAAGTCCAATTTTCCTCTAAATCTGTGAAATAGGTTGATTTTTGGAAAAAGAGAGTAGTGTTTCTTGCACAGTTATTATATGGAATGAAGTTAACACTTTCACCTTTTTTCTTACTATGATTATATCTTTTCAATTACTTAATTTTGATAAACAACGTTCTATACAGGGAAGACCTATTATCTGGAAATAAACATTGCTAACTTGGCTTCTTTTAGAGGTCAATTGCTAGTGACAGGGGGAAAAAGGAGAAAAAGGCAGATTTAATCAAATGCCAGATTTAGTCATTCTAATTGAGTACGTGAATTCTAAATTGAAAAGACAGGATATCATTGTTACCTCTGCAGTGGTCTAACTTGGTAGTTTCCTCCACTTAACCTAATAGGAGGGTCAGGCAGGTGTAGACCACTATTGACACAGAATGCAACGTATGATATTCTATGGGTTGGCCAAAAAGTGCCTTCGATTTATAAATAAAAATAAAAGACACATTTTTCATTTTCACCAAGAACTTTATTGAACAACATATTCCCCCTTTTGTTCCGTTACCTTCTGCCATTTTTTAAGGCAACTTCATAATTCCATCTTTCCAAAACTTTTTATCTTTTTGAGCAAAGAACTATTCCAGGTGCCTTTTATAGTCTTCCATGGAATTGAAATTTTTTCCATTAAGAGAATTTTGTAAAGATTAAAAAAAAAAAAGGAAATCCAAAGGTGCCATGTCTGGTGAATATGGCAGATGAATTAGAACTTCCCAGCCAAGCTGTAACAGTTTTTGCCTGGTCATGAAAAAATATGTGGGCTTGCAATATCCTGATGGAAGATTATGTATTTTCTGTTGACTAATTCTAGATGCTTTTCGTCAAGTGTTGCTTTCAGTTGGTCTAATTGGGAGCAGTACTTGTTGGAATTAATCGTTTTGTTTTCTAGATGGAGCTCATAATAGAGGACTCCCTTCCTATTCCACCATATACACAACCTCACCTTCTTTGGATGAAGACCAGCCTTTGGTGTGGTTGGTGGTGGTTCACTTCGCTTGCCCCATGATCTCTTCCATTCCACATTATTGTACAGTATCCTCTTTTCATCACCTGTCACAATTTGTTTTAAAAACAGAACATTTTCATCATTGCATTTAAGAAGAGAATCGCATGTAGAAATATGGTCAAGAAGGTTTCTTTCACTTAACTTATGTGGAACCCAAACAACAAAGCAATTAACATAACCAAGCTGGTGGAAATGATTTTCAATGCTTGATTTGGATAATTTGAGTATGTCGGCTATCTCCCACATGGCATAACATTCATTGTTCTCAATTAATGTCTCGATTTGATCGCTATCAACTACAACTGGTGTACCAGACCCTGTAGAATCACCCAGTGAGAAATCTCCAGCACAAAACTTCACAAACCATTTTTGACATGTTTGATCAGTCACAGCACCTTCTCCATACACTGCACAAATCTATTTTTTTTTTTGCGTTTCAGATGCATTTTTAACTTTCTTGAAATAATAAAGTATAATATGCCAAAAATGTTGCTTTTTTCTTCCACCTTCAATATTACAATGGCTACACAAAAATTCACCAATTTTGATGTCTGTTTTTTTTTTTTTTTTTTTTGTGGTATGTGGGCCTCACGCTGTTGTGGCCTCTCCCGTTGCAGAGCACAGGCTCTGGACGCGCAGGCTCAACGGCCATGGCTCACGGGCCCAGCCGCTCCGCGGCATGTGGGATCTTCCCGGACCGGGGCACGAACCCGTGTCCCCTGCATCGGCAGGCGGGCTCTCAACCACTGCGCCACCAGGGAAGCCCTTGATGTCTGTTTTTAAATGCACGCTGATATGACAGCTGTCACATACAATCTAACAAAATTTTTTTGAATTAAGTTAAAGAAAACTAAATGCTACTAGAGCCATCTCACAGAAGGTTTCTCTTTTGGCCAACACAGTAGACAAACAGAATTAAGTCCAATATACTAGAAAGATAGAGGAGGGAGTGATTAAATTTGTGTATTGGAGGATGTATCAGTCAAGCTCCTAACACAAAAGAGATAAGACATTTAAAATAGAATAATTCTAGGAGAAAACTTTTAACCAAAGTGTGGATGTAAAGAAATCTAGGGCAAAGAACCCTCAACCAGAACATAGAAGAAGCTGAGTTATTCTCATCCAAGGTCCAAAGGAGATGAAATGGTACCAGGGGAGGAACATTTGTATAGAGTCAGAGGCCTTGAGAGGAATATGGTGTTCATTTGAGACAAAGCCAGACATCAGATCACAGTAAGGATCTTAGGAAATACATCCCCAGATCTCACCCACTTGATGCTCTCCCATCTTCTCCTAGGTCCCCCACAGGTTGATCCCAGCCTGAAGTCATAATACTTGGAGCCCAGTTGATGTGTCCATGAACTTGCTTTTCCAGGCAGAGGTCAGTGGGGAGAAACATGGGGGTGGATTTGGAGCAGGAATCAGAGGATAAGTGGGCTAGAAATGGTGTCTTCAAGAAAGTGATATCTCAACAACATTTTGAAGGACTCATAGGAGTTTGTTAGGTACATAATGAAAGGGATCAACTTAGACTTACTTTACAAGTTGGTTTTATGTTGATAAAATGATAAATTCTGACATTGTCTGAGCACATTTCCCCCTATTAGAATAAGAAGGATGTAAGGGGTACGCTGGAGCATTTTCACCAAGGACATTGACTTTCTTAAGATAGTTCGTATATTAATATTGTGTCACCTGTTGTTATGAATTGATCTGTGTCCCTCCAAATGGTGTTGAAGTCCTAACTCCAGTACCTATGACTGTGACCTTATTTGGAAATAAGGTCTTTGCAGATAATCGAATTAAGATGAGGTCATTTGAGTGAGTCCTAATCCAATATAGCTGTGTTCTTACAAGGAGAGGAAATTTGGACAGACACAAATGAGCACATAGGGAAAACACCATGTGAAGATGAAGGCAGAGATCAGGGCAATGCATCTACAAGCTAAGGAGCACTGAAGATTACCAGCAGAACACCAGAAGCTAGGAGAGAGGCATGGAAGAGCTGCTCCCTCACAGTCTTCAGAATGAATCAACCCTGCTGACACCCTGATCTTCAACTCCTGGCCTTCAGAATTGGGAGCAATATATTTCTATTGTTTAAGTCACCCAGTTTGTGGTATTTCATTTCAGCATCCCTAGAAAACTAACATACCTGTAACCAGTACATCATCTATAATTATTTTTCTCTGCTACAAAACACATAAGCCACTGATCAATGTCCTGTTCATGTTTATAGAAAACAATATAAATTATCAGGTCATATGTGGTTTTCTGAAAAGATTTTGATCCCAACAAAGGTTAATTTGCCATGAAACCAATGAAACTTAAGCTTTAAGGTCCCCCAATTACACTGACTCCTTCTAAGGCCCAGTACCTAATTTTATATTCTTAATTTGATTTTTTTTTCTTAAAGGGAGTACTCCAGCTTATATAAACTTAGGACTCCACAAAACCTGGATTCACTCTTTTTTTCTTTTTTTTTTTTTTTTGCGCTATGCGGGCCTCTCACTGTTGTGGCCTCTCCCGTTGCGGAGCACAGACTACGGACGCGCAGGCTCAGTGGCCATGGCTCACGGGCCTAGCTGCTCCACAGCATGTGGGACCTTCCTGGACCGGGGCATGAACCTGTGTGCCCTGCATCGGCAGACGGACTCTCAACCACTGCACCACCAGGGAAGCCCTGGATTCACTCTTTATCCCAACCTCTGTTATAACCTCCAAGCTCAGCTAGTTATTCAACACAGCTGGATATGATATCTTTATATACTAATTCACTCCTAACATGTTTTTTTTTCAAATACATTTCTCTTTCAAACAACAGTCATTAAAAATAAACTCAAAGGAAGAAATAACAAACAAAAAGAACAAACAACTTTGAGAGCCCTTGAGCATAGAGTGTCCTAGGCCCAGTGAGACTCCAAAATGAAGACAGGAAGGCTTCTCTAATCTGCACCAAATGGTAACTTTTATATTTTATTTATTTATTTGTTTATTTGCATGAGGGTTCTTGTTTCAGGTAAATTACCTCAGGGAGAAAGCCCATTTCTAATGCTCCTTGTCTCGTACCACATTTTTTTCCAGATTGTGAAACCTCAATTGCTTTGGAAAGAAGAAATATGGAGCAAAATTAAAATTATGTTCATTAGCATATCTAAGTGGAAGCATCCTGCCTTACTGTATGCATTCATTAGGAGTGAGCATCAACAGATCCCAGAATTTGCCTCATTAATTAGGTAGTGCAGTCATACACATCCTCAGTACACCTTGGCAGGGTGGGAGGAGCCTGGGTGTTAGGACCTAACCTGGCCATGCCTTTTGGGGCTTTCTGTGTCTGTAATTTATATAACCCCCCTACAGCATGGACCCTACTCCCATCAGTCATTAAAAAAACCATCTTCAGGCAACACAAGTATGCACTCAAACTTAAATCCTATTTTAGAAGAAGAGCTGACATTTCTCGAAAAACTCCACTGGGAGTTAGGCAAGGTAGCTGAGGTACCGCGGAGATTATCTCAGAAAAAAAACCCATTTGGTTTTCTTTGCTTTGTTTTGTTTTATTGCCCTAAACAGCAACATCCTGGCACTTTTCCAGGCCATGTTGACTAATGGGAAGTTATAGAGTTTGTGTACACCACCTGATATTTTGGTTTTTTTTTTTAATAGATTTTTATTGGATTATAACTGCTTCACAATACTACGCTAGCCTCTGTGACACAACAAAGTGAATCAGCCACATGCACACATACATCCCTATGTCCCCTCCCTCCCTCCCTCCCTATCCCACCCCTCTAGATCATTGCAAAGCACCAAGCTGATCTCCCTGTGCTATGCTGCTGCTTTGCACTAGCTATGTTACAGTTGGTGGTGTATATATGTCGATGCTACTCTCACTTCACCCCAGCTTCCCCCTACCACCTTGTGTCCTCAAGTCCATTCTCTATGTTTATGTCTTTATTCCTGCCCTGCTACTAGGTTCATCAATATCATTCTTTTTTTTTTTAGATTCCATATATATGCATTAGCATACGGTACTTGTTTTTCTCTCTCTGACTTACTTCATTCTGTATGACAAACTCTAGGTCCAACCACCTCACTACAAATAACTCAATTTCATTTCTTTTTATGGCTGAGTAATATTCCATTGTATATATGTGCCACATCTTTATCCATTATCTGTTGATGGACATTTAGGGTGCTTCCATGTCCTGGCTATTGTAAATAGTGCTGCAATGAACATTATGGTACATGTCTCTTTTTGAATTATAGTTATCTCAGGGTATATGCCCAGTAGTGGGATTGCTGGGTCATATGGTAATTCTATTTTTAGTTTTTTAAGGAACCTCGATACTGTTCTCCATAGTGGTTGTATCAATTTACATTCCCATCAACAGTACAGGAGGGTTCCCTTTTCACCACACCCTTTACAATATTTATTGTTTCTAGATTTTTTGATAATAGCCATTCTGACCGGTGTGAGGTGATACCTCATTTTAGTTTTGATTTGCATTTCTCTAATAATTAGTGATGTTGAGCTTCTTTTCATGTGCCTCTTGGCCATCTGTATGTCTTCTTTGGTGAAATATCTCCTTAAGTCTCCTGCTCATTTTTTAATTGGATTTTTTGTTTTTTGATATTGAGCTCCATAAGCTGTTTGTATGTTTGGGAGAGTAATCCTTTGTCCATTGTTTCATTTGCAAATATTTTCTCCCATTCTTAGGGTTGTCTTTTTATCTTGTTTATGGTTTCCTTTGCTGTGCAAAAGCTTTTAAGTTTCATTAGGTCCCATTTATTTATTTTTGTTTTTATTTTCATTACTCTAGGAGGTGGGTCAAAAATGATCTTGCTGTGGTTTATGTCAAAGAGTGTTTTCCCTATGTTTTCCTCTAAAAGTTTTATAGTGTCTGGACTTACATTTACATCTTTAATCCATTTGGAGTTTATTTTTGTGTATGGTGTTAGGGAGTGTTCTAATTTCATTCTTTTCCATGTAGTTGTCCACTTTTCCCAGCACCACTTATTGAAGAGACTGTCTTTTCCCATTGTATGTTCTTGCCTTCTTTGTCATAAATTAGGTGGCCATATATGTGTGGATTTATCTCTGGGCTTTCTATCATGTACCATTGATCTATATTTCTGTTTTTGTGCCAGTACCATACTGTCTTGATTACTGTAGCTTTGTAGTATAGTTTGAGGTCCAGGAGACTGATTCCTCCAGCTCCGTTTTTCTTTCTCAAGATTGCTTTGGCTATTTGGGGTCCTTTGTATTTCCATACCAATTGTGAAATTTTCTGTTGTAGTTCTGTGAAAAATGCCAGTGGTAGTTTGATAGGGATTGCATTGAATCTGTAGATTGCTTTGGGTAGTATAGTCATTTTCACAATATTGATTCTTCTAATCCAAGAACATGGTATATTTCTCCAACTGTTTATGTCATCTTCGGTTTATTTCATCAGTGTTTTATGGTTTTCTGAGTACAAGTCTTTCACCCCCTTAGGTAGGTTTATCCCTAGGTATTTTATTCTTTTTGTTGCAATGGTGAATGGGATTATTTCCTTAATTTCTCTTTCTGATTTTTCATTGTTAGTGTATAGGAATGCCAGAGATTTCTGCGCATTAATATTTTGCATCCTGCAACCTTACCACATTCACTGATTAGTTCTAGTACTTTTCTGGTGGCATCTTTAGGATTTTCTATGTATAGTATCATGTCATCTACAAACAATGAATGTTTTACTTCTTCTTTTCCAATTTGTATTCCTTTTATTTCTTTTTCTTCTCTGATTGCTGCGGCTAGGATTTCCAAAACTATATTGAGTAAGAGTGGTGAGAGTGGACATCCTTGTCTTGTTCCTGATCTTAGTGGAAATGCTTTTAGTTTTTCACCATTGAGTATGATCTTTGCAATGGTTTGTCTTATATGGCCCTTAGTGTGTTGAGGTAGTTTCCCTTTATGCCCATTTTCTGGAGAGTTTTTATCATAAATGGGTGATGAATTTTGTCAAAAGCTTTTTCTGCATCTACTGAAATGATCATATGGTTTTTATTCCTTAATTTATTAATATGGTATATCACATTTATTGATTTGCATATATTGAAGAAGCCTTGCATCCCTGGGATAAATCTCACTTGATCATGGTGTATGATCCTTTTAATATGTTGTTGGATTCTTTTTGTTAGTATTTTGTTCAGGACTTTTGCATCTATGTTCACCAGTGATATTGGTCTATAATTTTTTTGTATGATACCTTTTTCTGGTTTTGGTGTCAGGGTGATGCTGGCTTCATAGAATGAATTTGGGAGTGTTCCTCCCTCTGCAATTTTTTGAATGTGTTTGAGAAGTATTGGTGTTAGCTCTTCTCTAAATGTTTGATAGAATTTACCTTTGAAGCCATCTGGTCCTGGACTTTTGTTTGTGGGAAGATTTGTAATTACAATTTCAATTTCATTACTTTTGATAGGTCTCTTTATATTTTCTTATTCTTCCTGGTTCAGTCCTGGAAAATTGTACCTTTGCAAGAATTTGTCATATCTTCATGGTTGTCCTTTTTATTAGCATATAGTTGTTTGTAGTAGTCTTTTATAATCCTTTGTATTTCTGTGGTGTCAGTAGTGATTTCTCCTTTTTGACTTCTAATTTTATTGATTTGTATCCTCTCCCTTTTTTTCTTGATGAGTCTGGTTAATGGTTTATCAATTTTGTTTACCTTCTCAAAGAACCAGCTTTTAGTTTTACTGATCTTTGCTATTGTTTACTTTGTTTCTATTTCATTTATTTCTGCTCTGATCTTTATGATTTCTTTCCTTCTACTGACTTTGGGTTTTCTTTGTTCTTCTTTCTCTAGTTGCTTTAAGTATAGGGTTAGATTTTTTTATTTGAGATTTTTCTTGTTTCTTTCTTTCTTTATTTTTTTTAAGATGTTGGGGGTAGGAGTTTTTTAGTAATTTATTTATTTATTTTTGCTGTGTTCGGTCTTCATTTCTGTGTGAGGGCTTTCTCTAGTTGTGGCAAGCGGGGCCACTCTTCATCGTGGTTCATGGGCCTCTCACTATCACAGCCTCTCTTGTTGCAGAGCACAGGCTCCAGACGCGCAGGCTCAGTAGTTGTGGCTCATGGGCCTAGTTGCTCCGTGGCATGTGGGATCCTCCCAGACCAGGGCTCGAACCCGTGTCCCCTGCATTACCAGGCAGATTCTCAACCACTGTGCCACCAGGGAAGCCCCTTTCTTGTTTCTTAAGGTAAGAAATTGCTATAAACTTCCCTCTTAAAACCTTTTTTGCTGCATCCCATAGGTTTTGGGTCATCGTGTTTTCATTGTCATTTGTTTCTATGTATTTTTTTATGTCTTCTTTGATTTCTTCAGTTGTCTCTTGGTCATTTAGTAGCACACTGTTTAGCCTCCATGTATTTGTGTTTTTTACAGTTTTTCTCTTGTAATTAATATCCAATCTCATAGCATTGTGGTCAGAAAAGATGCTTGATAAGATTTCAATTTTCTTAAATTTTCCGAGGCTTGATTTGTGACCCAAGATGTGATCTATCCTGAAGAATGTTCTGTGTGCCCTTGAGAAGAAAGTGTATTCTGCCACTTTCGGGTGGAATGTTCTACAAATATCAATTAAATCTCTCTGGTCTACTGTGTCATTTAGAGCTTGTGTTTCCTTATTTATTTTCTTTTTGGATGATCTCTCCATTGGTGTAATTGAAGTGCTAAAGTCCCCTACTATTGTGTTACTGTCAATTTCCCCTTTCATGGTAGTTAGTATTTGCCTTATGTATTGAGGTGCTCCTATGTTGGGTGCATAAATATTTACAATTGTTATATCTTCTTCCTGGATTGATCCCTTGATCATTATGTAGTGTCCTTCCTTATCTCTTGTAACAGTCTCAATTTTAAAGTCTATTTTATCTGATATGAGTATTGCTACTCCAGCTTTCTTTTGATTTCCATTTGCATGGAATATCTTTTTCCATCCCTTCACTTTCAGTGTGTATGTGTCCCTAGGTCTGAAGTTGTTCTCTTGTAGATAGCATATATATGGGTCTCATTTTTGTATCCATTCATCCAGTCTGTGTCTTTTGATTGGGGCATTTAATCCATTTACATTCAAGGTTATTATCAATATGTATGTCCCTATTACCATTTTCTTAATTGTTTTGGGTTTGTTTTTGTAAGTCTTTTTCTTCTCTTGTGTTTCCCACCTAGAAAAGTTTCTTTAGCATTTGTTGTAAAGCTGGTTTGGTGATGCTCAATTCTCTTAGCTTTTGCTTGTCTGTAAATGTTTTAATTTCTCCGTCCAATCTGAATGAGATCCTTGCTGGGTAGAGTAATCTTGGTTGTAGGTTTTTCCCTTTCATTGCTTTAATATATCCTGCCACTCCCTTTTGGCTCATAGAGTTTCTGCTGAAAAGTCAGCTGATAACCTTGTGGGGTTTCCTTTGTATGTTATTTGTTGTTTTTCCCTTGTTGCTTTTAATATCTTTTCTTTGAATTTAATTTTTGTTAGTTTGATTAATAGGTGTCTTGGTGTGTTTCTCCTAGGGTTTATCCTGTATGGGACTCTCTGTGCTTCCTGGACTTGGGTGACTCTTTCTTTTCCCATGTTAGGGAATTTTTCTACTATAATCTCCTCAAATATTTTCTCAGACCCTTTCTTTTTTTCTTCTTCTGGGACCTCTATAATTTAAATATTCATGTGTTTAGTGTTGTCCCAGAGGTCTCTGAGATTTTCTTCAATTCTTTTCATTCTTTTTTCTTTATTCTGTTTCTTGGCAGTTATTTCCACCATTCTGTCTTCCAGCTCCTTATTCATTCTTCTGCCTCAGTTACTCTGTTATTGATTCCTTCTAGTGTTTTTTTCATTTCAGTTATTGTGTTGTTCATCTTTGTTTGTTTGTTCTTTAGTTCTTCTAGGAGTTTGTTAAACATTCTTGTGTTTTCTCATTCTGTGCCTCCATTCTATTTCTGAGATTCTGAATCATCATCTTTACTATAATTACTCTGAATTCTTTTTCAGGTAGATTGCCTATTTCCTCTTAATTTATTTGATCTTGTCAGTTTTTACCTTGCTCCTTCATCTGTGACATTTTTTTGCCATCTCTCTCTCTTTTTTTTTTTTTGATGAGTGGGATTGTGTTCCTGTCTCATTTGTTGTTTGGTCTGAGGCTTCCAACACTGGAGTTTGTAGGCTGTTGGGTAGAGCTAGGTCTTGGTGCCGAGATGAGGACCGCTGGGAGACCTCAATCCAATGAATATTCACTGGGGTCTGAGGTTCTCTGTTAGTCCAGTGGTTCAGACTTGGAGCTCCCACCGCAGGAGCTTTGACCCAACCCTCAGCTTGTGAACCAAGATCCTGCAAGCTGTGCAGAGTGGCACACACAAAAAAGGGGGAGAACAGTAACAAAGTAAAAAATAAAATTAGACTAGGAAACTAACAGATATGTTGGAAAGAATATAAAAATAAAAATATAGATGAAGAAACAACTGGAAGGTAAAACAGAACCACAATAATAAAAAAGAGGAAGAGCAAAAAAAAAAAAGTGGAAAGGCCTTGTCTGTGGAGGGTGGGGCTTAAGCATGGGTGGGGTTTGGGTAGTAGGTGGGGCCTATGCTTAAGATCCACAGAAAAAGAAACGGCCTGGGGGCTGTGGGGGGCTGGGGATTAGGCTCAATGGAAAAGCAGGGCCCCATGTGTGCCTCCCGCCTCTGGTGTCAGAGGGCAGGGGGCACCACCTGGGAGCCCAGCAGGCTTCCTGGGCTTGAGTGGGCAGGGCAAACATCCTCCACTCATCTCCCACTCCTCCGATACTGGAGTGTCCCTCCTGCCTGCCTCTCTGGCTCTCCCATAGCCTCCCTCCTGTGTCCCCAGGACGCACATGGCCCGGAGGGGACCTCTGAGGGTGTAGGATCTGGCCTGAGAGCCAGGCAGACTTCTCCAGCTGATTGGGCAGGGGATACGTTGGGTGTGCTCCCCCCTGATTTGAGCCCCCAAGGGTCCTCCCAGACATGGGAACCCCCCCCTCAGCCACCCCTCAGGGGCTCTGATCCTGTCTGGCATCCACTTCTCCTCCCCCCTCAGTCCCCCCACATCCTACCTGTTTGCTTCGGACTTCCTCCCATCACCTTGGATGTCGAGGTCCCCCACCAGCATCCTGCAGGTGCCCTAGTTCCCACCTGATATTTTGTTTTGCAAACATTGCATGTGACTTCTGACTGGTGTCCACTTTTCCCTCAACCTTCAATAAGAAGGAGTTCTCCCTGAGAAACATCTTAGGCTCCACTCCACTCTCTTATTCATTCCTTCCCCAGGGAAGAACTCATCTGATCAGTGAACTTGGGAGAAAAAATTTGGAGTTCTTGGAGCAGTGCCTTCCTCCTCCTCACTCTTTTTTTTTAAATTTATTTTAATGAACTATAGTTGATTTACAATGTTGTGTTAATTTCTACTATACAGCAAAGTGATTCAGTTATGTATAAATGCATATATATATACATATATATATAGTTATGCATATAAATATATACATTCTTTTTCATATTCTTTTCCATTATGGTTTATCACAGGATATTGAATATAGTTCCCTGTGCTATATACTAGGACCTTGTTGTTTATCCATCCTATATATAATAGTTTGCATCTGCTAATCCCAAACTCCCAATCCATCCCTCCTCCAACCCCCCACCCCCTTGACAACCACAAGTCTGTTCTCTATGTCTGTGAGTCTGTTTTTGTTTCATAGGTATGTTCATTTGTGTCATATTTTAGATTCCATATGTAAGTGATATCATGTGGTATTTGACTCTCTCTTTCTGACTTAGTTCACTTAGTATGATAATTTCTAGGTCCACTCATGTTGCTGCAAATGACATTATGTCATTCTTTTTTTTGGCTGAGTAATATTCCATAGTATATTTGTACCACATCTTCTTTACCCATTCATCTATCAATTGACACTTAGTTTGCTTCCACGTCTTGGCTACTTTAAATAGTGCTGCAATGAATATTGGGGTGCATGTATCTTTTTGAATTATAGTTTTCTCCAGATATATGCCTAGGAGTAAGATTGCTGGATCATATGGTAGCTCTATTTTTAGGTTTTTGAGGAACCTCCATACTGTTCTCCACAGTAGATGCATAATTTACATTCCCACCAACAGTGTAGGATCTCCTCTTCTCTTTTAAATCCTTGTCTGTAGTAGGTACCTGTTCTGTCTGCTATCTGCCATGCAATCAAATGTCCCTGGGTCAGAGAGGTTATCTGGCTATAATGAAGATTAGTTGTGTAAGTCTGGAATTGTCCCCCAAAACAGGCTATTAACAATTCCTCCTCTTCCTGCCTTCCTATTCTTTCAACAAGTTGTGGAATCCATTTCCTCACCCCTTAAATCCAGGCTGGCCTTCTGACTTGTGACACCAATAGAATGCAGAGGAAGTGATGTTTTATGAGTTCTAGGCCTTGTCCTTGAAAGCCCTGACAGCTTCCATTTTTCCCCTTGTTAGAATCTGGCCTTGCTAAGGAATTTCAGGCTCTCCTGCTGGAGAGAGAGAGGATGTGGAGAGAAAGTACCACATGAAGTAAGGAGTCATTCGGAGGGGACCCAAAGTACCACAGCCAACTCCCAGCACCAAAGCCTCCAGACATGTGATAGAGCTCTCTTGGACCATCCAGTCCAATAAGCCTGCCACCTGAATGCAGCCATAAGAGTGACCCCAAATGATACCACTTGGAGGAGCAGCACTGTCTAGTCAACATGCAGAATCATCAGAAGTAATAAAATGTTTCAACACACTACATCTTGGGGTTAGTTACACAGCAGTAAATAACTTATCTCCTTTTTGTAATTTTAGGGCTGAAGACCTAGCAAGCCCATTTGGACACACACTTAAATCATATTCTACAAATAGCTTTACCAGCAATCAAAATGACATTTAAAAAATCTCCATTTATCTACTCTAGGGTCTGCTTGTCAATTGAATCTAAACTCTGGAGAGGAAGAAAGCAATACTGTATACTGACTGGTCAAGACTCCTCAATTGGAAAGTATCTTTTTTTTTAATCTACCCCAAAACCTGTATCTCCTCCAAGAATCAGCCCAAAGGTCACCTCCAAAAAGTCTTACGAGATTCCAATCCCTCTTCTCGGTATTTTCCCAGAGTATAACTTTACCACAACACATGTTTGCACTTTGTTTTCCATATTCCTCTATGCTCATTGAAATCAGAAGGTATGTTTTATTTGAATTCATATCACCACACTCAGAATTAAGCCTAGCCCAAAGTTATGTTTAGTAAATTCTTATTAAGTGTAATACTTGAGAAACTTTACATGGTTTGCTTCAGTAAATAGTATGAAACTACTGTATTTCCCAAATCTTTTTTCTAAAAAATATTTCTTTCAATGCTTTGGTGTACAATTTGGAGATATGCAAAGAACAATAGCTTTTGACTAAGATGGAGCTTCATTTCAAAATTATCTCTGGTACTTTTTACTTATGTAGCTTTGGGCAACCACTTTCCATTTCTGAACTTTTATCTCCTCATTGTAAAATAGAAATGATATTGATAGAGTTTCAGTAATGGATTTTTAAAATAGTTTTATTGAGATAATTCACATATCATACAATTCACCCATTTAAAGTGTACAATCATTATCATACCAAGTGAAGTAAGTCAGACAGAGAATGACAATAATCATATAGTATCAATTATACGTGAAATCTAAAAAAATGATACAAATGAGCTTATTTACAAAACAGACATAGACTCACAGACATAGAAAACAAGCTTATGGTTACCAAAGAGGAAGTGTTGGGGTTGGGGAGGATGAATTAGGAGTTTGGGATTAACAGATACACACTACTGTATATAAAATAGATAAACTTCAAGGTCCTATAGTACAGGAAACTATATTCAATATCTTGTAATAACCTATAACGGAAAAGAATCTGAAAAAGAATATATATATATATATATACACACACACACACACACACACACACACATATATATATATATATATTGCTGAATCACTTTGCTGTACACCAAAACACATTGTAAATCAACTATACTTCAATTTTAAAAATTAAAAAAATAAAGTATACGATCACTACAATCTAATTTTGAAATACTCCCATCACTCCATAAAGATACCCAATGCCCATTAGCAGTCCCTTCCCATTTCCTCCTTCCTCTTAACCCTAAGCAAGCACTAATCTACTTTTGGTCTCTGGAGAATTGTCTATTCTGGATATTTAATATAAGTGGTATCATACATTATAAGATCTTTTGTGACCATATTCTTTCAGACAACATAGTGTTTTCATCTATGTTGTAGTATGTATCAGTACTTCATTTCTTTCTATTGCTGAATAATATTCTATTGTATGGCTATACCACATTTTTGAGGGCATTTATTAGTTGATGGACACTTGGGTTGTTTCTAATTTTGGGTTATAATGCTGCTATGAATATTTGTGCGTAAGCTTTTGTATGGACATAAGTTTTCATTTTTCTTAGGTATATACCTAGGAGTAGAATTGCAATGTATGAGCATTCTAATTTCTCCACATTCCCATAAATCTTTGTAATTGTCTACCTTTTTAATTTTAGTCATACTAACGGATGTGAAGTGGTATCTCATGGTTTTAATCTGTATTTCTCTAAAGAATGATGTTGAGCATTTTTTTCCTTTGCTTATTTATCATTTGTTTCTCTTCCTTGGTGAAATGTCTATTCATACCCATCATCTGTTTTTTAAATTGGGTTATTTGTCTTTTTATTTTTGAGTTATAAGTTTTCTTTATACCTTCTAAATGCAATTCTCTTATCAAATATATGTTTTGAAATATTCCCATTCTGTGAGGTATCTTTGCATTTTCTTGATGGTGACTTTTGAGATGCAAAGATTTTTTTTTGAAACAAACAAGAAAAAATATTTTATTTTACTTTGATGCTCAATTGGACTTTTGAATACAGGTTGGGTTAACCACTAGAAAGTATAAGATCAGTAATTAGTCAAGGAGTCCATAACTTTACATAGTGAGTAGTGAAATGGTCATAAATAAATCAGGCTCTGTAAAGGTCCCTGTGAAGGAGATGCCTGTTATCTAAATCTAGCTGTGATCTGTGATGTATTTTGGCTCCCTCATCTTAGGAAGAAATCAGGAAATGAAAAAGCAAGTGACACTGGATGGAAAAAAGAAAAATAAACAGAACTTATACTTAAAGGTTTGGTCTTAGTCTGAGTGCCATGAAACAGTAATTCCATTAAAAAAAAAAAAGTCAATCAGACAAAAACCCACCCTGAGTAACTGAAATCCTATAACTACATGGAAACTCAGTGTGGAAGCTATTAAGGCATTTATGAAAATGTCCTCGAACAGTCTTCAGACTGCTTGCCATCAGATCTCCATGTCTCTTATGTTTCAGACAGTTCCTTTTAATGGACCATTATTTTAATCTTCAGAAAGTTTTAAAAATTGAATATAGCCTGAGCATCTACTTATGAGGGGTTGTGAGTTCCACAAGCAGAGTCAGCCTTTATGGTACCCACTGAGTGATGCTAGAAGGTCCAGGAAGCCCTCTTATAGGCCTGAAACTGCCAGTCGCTGACTGGCAACAATGCCAGACAACAATGGAGGAAAAGCAGGCTTGCCATCATTCACTCCTCTTCCATCAGCATGGATGATAGGTTTAAATGTCAGGTAATCTAGTCAATGTCTCTCTAGACTTTCAGATTTACTCATAACTTTTAAAAATTAACCTGGGATACCCAACAGAGAGGGGTAAAGAAAGTACACACAAAAAAACAACTATTGGGTTGGGAGATGCAAAGATTTTTAATTTTACTAAGTCCAATTTACCTGTTTTACCTTTGTCCACTCATGTTTATGGTGTTCTATCTAAGAACAATTTGCCTATTTTTCCCATGATATCCAGCCTTATATGTTGCTCTTCAGAGGGTGCAACCTTGGACATACACACAGTCACCCTGATTCCCTCCTCTCTCTTCGCCTCTAGGTTAACAGTAGTTTTAGCCAGCCTGTCTTTATCTCTTTGCCTGATTTCCCTGATAAGCTCCTGGCTGGTCTGCCTGTATTGGTAATACACCCTGTTATTAGTCTTCACTAATTGCTAGTCATTTGCTCTATTGTTTTAACAATGTCCCAGTGCATAAGCTACTACATACTAAATGGAATCCTTTACAGGGAAACTCTTTGAGCCTTCCACAGACCCCTGAAGATAGCTTCTTAGGCATCTCTTTTCCTGGTTCTCTTTGTTAAACTTCTGGCTGTTTTACCACTTTGCTTATTGCTATTGTGGACTACTAGACTTTTTTGAATTGCTCATCACCAAAATCTTCACTGTCTTTGATAGTGCCCCCCCTTTTTTTTGAAGTTTGAACTTCCCTATGCTCTGTTCCAAATAAAGTTAGTCTCCTTACAGAGAGCTGTGGAACACTCTTACAGCCTGCCTCTGCCCCTGGGCAGAACCTCAGGTTCATTGCTCTGGAGCTGGGACATGGAAAGTGACCAGCTTCTCTCAGAGTGAGGCTCCCACTCTAGCAGGTGGGCACTAGATCCAGGAGGTAGCCCTATGAATGAGCTGGGAAGAGGGCAATCAGGGCACAATATTCTTGACCTGAAAACCTTGGATAAAGATCCCACCCTACGAGTGGAGAGTGGGTAAAAGAAGGAGCTCCAAAACTTGGGCCACACTAGAATAGAAATTCTGCCAGCTGGAACATAGGAGAAGAGAGATGCTGGTATCCTGTTTCTCCAGAGAAAAACCTTGGCCGTAGACTGATTACTGGGAGGAGATGGGACCCTGCAATGTTGCTGCATCCACCAGAAGCAGAGCTTCCCTCACATTAACAGGGGTCGGAAGTGGAGTAAATCTGGTTGTAGTTCAAATACCACGGACCCTCACTCTTCTTACCAAGACCTAGTAAATTTTCTTAAATAACTGTCACTTCATTTGCTGCATGCCCTTAGGGTAATTTCCGAAGACTTTAAATATGTTTTTTTTCTTAATGCAATTTTCACCAGTTATGGTTGCTTTGTGGAGGAAAGCATCTGCAGAGCTCCTCACACTGCCATTCCAACTCAGTAATGGATTTGTGTTCACTTCATTATAAGTTCAAAAGTTTTCCAGAGTCTTGTTCAAAATGGGAATTTTTCATGTTCTTGAAAAATCTTAATAGAAATGTAATAGTTTATCTTCCTTCCTATTTGTATAATGAGTCAGAACAGAAATTGACCATTGAAATTTAGGGAACATCTAGAAATATATAGAAGAAGAATATCATTATCCCCACAGAAATGAGCATGTAATTTATACTGCTAGTGTAAACCACAAAAAACTGAGTAACCTTGTGGTCCAGTCTAAACTTGAGATACATTTTAAAAATTAGTCCAACATTTAATTTAAAATGCAATTTTTTTAAAATTTCCTGTCAATGTGGGAAAAGGATGTCATTTGATATCATCATGTTTTTAATTTCTTTTAACTTGACAATCCTTTCTTTCATCTAAGTCAGGTCCCAAGTCTTCTTCTATTCTCTCTAAAAGCTCACTGAATTCTATTCCCCCACCCTCCCCAAAACAACCCACATGGGCTTTTGTCTTCCCTACTTTTTTTTAAAACTATTTGGATATGTTCATTTTTCTTCCACCACTAACCCTCTGCTTTTTCCAATATCAATCACTCAAGTAATTGTCAGTGACTTGCTGTTCTCTCCTTCAGTTCTTTTCATGATTCTATACAAGAAAGACTCAGGATCCACGCTGGAAGATACAGATTTCTCCTGAATAGTGTGAAGGTATAAGAGGTTTTGGATACTTAGACATTAGTTTTGTGTTTCCTGTTCACTAGAAAAAAAAATTTGCTAATGTTGAAATACTTCTGAAGTGGTAAAAATGTCAGTCATGGGAATGGTGGGCTGGTACCCTAACAAAGTGTTGACATAAAAAGTTATTCTTGTTTTAATTCCTCACTGATTCTGTTCTCAACCACTTTGAGAAAACTAAGGCATTTTAGCAGATATTTCAATAATACCTATCTTGTAAAATTTAAATTATATAGCTAGCATAAAAGCCAATTCTTTAATAGGTGTTCAATTAATGCGGTTTTACTTTTTTTCTCTGCCTATTACTGGGTATTAGAATTTATACATACCAAGAATGGAAGAGTGCCACACCCTTTCTGGAGGCTTCTATTGGTTGCTTTGGATCTGCCTGAACATATCAAAATATGCCTAGAAAGCTGGCAATGATTTTCTAGGAATTAGCAGTTGAGAAAAGAATCTCTGACAGTGGCTTAGGGTTATTCACTAACATATTTACTGTACAGATGTACATTGGTAGAATTCAAGCAAGAACTGATGCAGTGTTCCACATTTGCATTAATTAACACAACACTGGCAAGTGACACTGCGCATAATTTTAAAAATATTTTTAACTCACTATTGTTTATGTTGACCTCTTGAAAATATAATATGGAAATATTTTCCTTACCAAAATAGTTCTTCTGCTTTATGAGCCTTCTGTTTTCTCATTGGAGGTTTTCTCCTAACTGTGTTCTATCTTGTAGAGTTAAAAATTAAATATAGAGAATAGTTGAAGATAGACAGATAGATAAATAGACAGACTTATTTTGAGGTTCCAAAACACAAAGTTCGTATAAAGTACTAGAGTCTAGAGATGAGCACACTTGGACTGGAGGATTTCTGTTCCCAAAATGTACATAAGATGGCATTTACCAGGAGAGTGAGTCTACACTGTACAGGACCATCTGCAAACATATTATGTACCACTATAACAACTACCATTTCTAGCACATCATCATCACTCCCACTGCTACCTCCAACTCCTATCTCTCACCAGGAAGATGTCACTGAGTAAGAAGAACTCAAGGGAAGCCCTCTTATCAAATACACAGTCTGTGTGTAACTAACTTAGCTAAGGTGGAAATGTGGGAATTTTCTGCTTAAACTTCATCAGTGGAAGCAATCAAACATATATCCATCTTTTCAATGTAGGAAGGATCCTGCTTGACTTTGATTATTAGCAATATGTAGTATAAGTGGGAAATAACATTGGTCTTTGTAAACCACTGAGATTTCCCAGTTATTTGCTACTGTAGCAGAACTTGCCCTTTCCTGACTAATGCAAACTCCTTAGAGTCGACCATGACAAGTACAGATAAGTGCCAAGTAGGTGCTTACATAAATCAACAAACTGTTTTTGAGTGCCTGCTATGGGGAGAAGTTATTGAGCATTGGCGTTGCAAAGATAAATATATATATATATATATATATATATATATATATATATATATATATATATATATATATATATATATTGCTGCTGACCTCAAAGAACTCACAGAATACTGAAGAAGAGAGAGAAAGACAAATGGAATACAGTGTAGTTGATGCTCTGATAAAGGAAAGCACAGAAGAATGAGCTATGAAAATGTCACATATTGTCTGGGAGCAAAAAGGAAGTAGGCTTAACACTTCTAAGGACATCCAATAATGGGATAGCTAGAAAGGAGGAGGAAGAAGCAACATGAACACAAGAATCCATCACAACAGTGTCAGGGGAAACAGCAAGTATCAGCATATGGAAGGAAGCTAGGGTGCAAGACAGAGAGTGGTGAAAGGTGAGGCTAAGGCCAGAGCATGAAGGACCATGTGTGTTTGCATTTTACCCTAAAGGCAAAGAGAAATCATGTAAATGTTCTAAAATGGAGAAGAGTATAACAAATTTCAGTTTAGACAGATCACACTGGCAGTGTAGCTTTTGCTTTTGTGCCCTGCTCCACATCCCCTCAGCCCACTTGATTGCACTGTACTTGGGATAACCCACTCTGTGCTTTTTTGCTGGCTTGCCACCTCAAGTGTACACAATAGTGGTTTCAACTTTCTGCCTCACAACTTTTTCTAAAGCCATGGAAAGTACAAGGGAGTTAATAGTGAAACTGAACAGGACCTTATGATGCTCCTGGTCACAGAAGCCTTTCTGTGTCCCCCATTTCTTGACTTTCCCTGAGTTCCAAAGAGCAGGTTCAAACAGTTGCTGATCAGGGAAGTGAGGAGATGTAGAGAAAGGGGAGAAGCAGCCAAGAGACAACAGTGCAGCCTTGGGACAGGGTCCTGGTTCCACCTCAAGGGATTCACATAACAATATCTTTGAGCTCCTCTGCAGAACTAAACCCCCCAACAAATGGAACATGTTAACTACTTGATGAAGCATTCTTCATTCTAAAGAAGGTCTTCGTATAATAACCTTGAGAACTAGAGAAGCTCATCAGGAGGCCACCTGAGGTCAGGTTAAAGGAGCGCAGGCCCTGCACACACCCTGATCCTTATCAGCAACCCCACCCTTGAGACATTGCTATAAAACTCCTCACCAAATCCTCCTGGGTTGGAACACACAGTTTTTTTTTTTTTTTTTTTTTTTTTTTTTTTTTGTGGTACGCGGGCCTCTCACTGTTGTGGCCTCCCCCTTTGCGGAGCACAGGCTCCGGACACGCAGGCTCAGAGGCCATGGCTCACGGCCCAGCTGCTCCGCGGCATGTGGGGTCTTCCTGGACCGGGGCACGAACCCGCGTCCCCTGCATCGGCAGGCAGACTCTCAACCACTGCGCCACCAGGGAAGCCCCGAACACACAGTTTTAAGGACATGAGCCTGCTGTGTCCCCCTTTGCCTGGCAAAGCACTAAAGCTATTCTTTTCTACTTCACCCAAAACTCTGTCTCCAAGATTCGATTCGGCACTGGTGTCCAGAGGCTGGGTTTTCAGCATCTATACCCCTTGAGCAACCCTCAATCAATAGGAGACAGTGGTTGGAAGAGAAACGTCCCAGCCTCTTACACTTTGGAGGGACGATTCTGAGGTTGCTTATTCTATATTATTCCTCAGAGTGTCCCCCAGAAGGACTGAGTTCCCACAGCGGTAACCAACTCAGTAGCACACCCTTGATTGATTTTTCCCCTCTTGCCTGTCTTGTTCTCCCCACATCACCATCGTAGCTTCCTGGTGTCACCTCTGGATTAATACTTGCAACCGTATTTGTGCCTCAGGCTCTGCTTTCTGGGAAATCCAAATTAAGATAAATAGCGAAGTCAGGTAAGATGTGTTGTGTTAAAGTTTGTTTTAAAAAGATGAAACCATGACTCTCCTACAAATATAAAATGAACACATGTCAAAGATTTTATTTAACTTAGTAATTAATAAGGGAACCAGTAAGATGTCAGGACTAGTTCAAAGGAGAATTCAAAGTATTATGCAAAAATAGCTCAGTCAGGATTACTGAAATTAATTGAATGCAGAAATGGTGGGATTTTGCGGTTGTTGTTGTTGTTATTGGTGGTTTGTTTTTGTAGCAGAAAGGTCAATTGATCCTTTACAAAGTAGAATCATTTGCATGTGTATGGACTGGATCTATTTGTATTGTTATCAGTTGTAAATAGGTCAAAGACAATGAAAAGAAGAAATAGCCTGGGAGCATGCCAGATAAGACACTGGGCAAACTAATTTGTTTGAAGTCTTTTACAACTTTTCTTACAGATGAAAGTAGGAAAGATCAGCAGAGAAACCTCTGTAGGAACTAGTTCTACATCCACATGACAAATAAAGAGTGCCTTAACTAATTGGGAAAGAGATAAACTAAAGGTAAATTTGAAAGGTAGAAAAAAAGTGCTTGTCAACTGATTGGATGTGGGGAATGTAAAATGGGGGAACTGAAAGATAGCACCATGTATGTGAAAGATGTTTGAACGTTCCCATTTATTGAACTGAAAATAAATGGAAAATTATGGTAGTAGAAAGATGTTGAAAACTTTCGTGGGGGAGAGGGGTAGCTGTCCCTAACCAAATCTGGTTTTAGCAACATCTTACTGCCTTCACCTAGGTGAAGAGGTTAGGAAGTGGGAGGCAGTGTAGCTTAGTAGTTAAGAGCATAGGTCTTGGAGTCAATCAAACAAGGGTTGAAGTATGATTTACCACTTCCTCCCTATGTGTGTTTGAGAAGCAGTGTAGCCCTTCTGAGATGTAGTAACATTTTTTTTCAAAGTTGATGTAACAACTAACTGAACTCTTGTTTGTAAAGATCTTATCTTGCTGCGAAGCAGGTACCACACAGCTATCTCTTCATACGTACTAGCTATGATTATTTAATCAGAATTGGAGGAGTATTTTGGGCTCTGCCTGTAAGCACCAAGAGTCTGGAATTGTACTGTTCCAGAATTAAGGATATTAAGTGCTTGATGTGAAGTTCCCTATCTACTAAATAGGTACACCGTTATAACCTGCACTTATCTTTGAAAGTGTTTTACTTTTCATTAGTTAAGTGAGATTTATATGAAGTTACCATTTATCTGAAAATAAGGTAAAGATCCATCACCAAGATGCCTGGTTTAATGTGAATCATTCATGACTACTAGCTCATAAAGAGAAGCCACCATCATTTTAAAATTTAAGCTGAAACTTTAGTGTCAAGCTGATTTATTCCGTCATTCCTGATAATATCCCCCCTTCCCCATACAGCATGGCAGTTCACAGTTTTGTGTTGAAAGAAAATTTGATGTGGTGAGAAGACTGTGAAGGATTGTGCAAGGGAGGAATTTCTTGGTACCTATATACACCTTGGTTGAAAATGAATGCTATTCAGGCTTAGAGTTTTGCATAATCTGTCTCATGTGTGTCTCTTTTTCTTCACAAGAATAACAAAATCTCCCAGGCCATTACAAGTCTGACTCCTCTTTGTCTTCTTTTAAGAATTGCAAAGTGTCATGGCTCCTGGTATTAGTGGCATGGATGATGATGATGCTGATGGTGGTGATGATGATGGTGATGATTATGATAGTGATGATGATGGTGATGTTAATGATGATGGTGGTGGTGATGATGATGGTGATGATTATGATAGTGGTGATGATGGTGATGGTGATGATGATGGTGGTGGTGATGATGACGGTGATGATTATGATAGTGATGATGGTGATGATGATGGTGGTGGTGATGATGATGATGATTATGATAGTGACGATGATGGTGATGGTGATGATGATGGTGGTGGTGATGATGATAGTGATGATTATGATAGTGATGATGAGGGTGATGATGATGATGCTGATGGTGGTGATGATGATGGTGATGATGATGATGGTGATGATTATGGTGATTGGTGGTAATGATGATGATGGTGATGATGAGGAGGATGACAATTGTTATTATAAAAATGATCGTGGTATTGACTATGGCAGAGGATTATTATAACTTATGTTTATACATTGACACTTTCTCTCACTCATTTCTAAGCATTTTTCTCCAGAAACATCTGTCTAGCTCTTCTAGGATTTCATAAAGTTCTGGGTATCCCAAAGTGGGATGGTAAGAGAAACATAAATCTGAGGGCAAAAGGAAAGAAAAGAGTGAGGAAAGATAACGTTTTACCCAGACTGGAAGAGGGTAGAGATTGACATATCTCTGAGTGGACACTCTAGCCTCAGATTCTGTGATAGTGGGAACATGAGAGTAGACTCCAGGCATGAGAGCTCCCATTCTCTACAAAGCATCTCATGGCCTGAGTAGGACTCAGAAAGAGCAGAGCCCCTGGATGGACAGAAAGGTAGGAAGAGGCCAGACAATGGGTAGCCACCAACCAGCAATGATGGAAAGTCTTTTTCACTGTTTTATTGCTTGGAAAATAATAGGGCCTTTGGGCACAACTCTGGATGTGTGTGTGTGTGTGTGTATAGGGTGAAACCCTGACAACTAAAATAGAACTTTTTACTTATTTACATAAAATAGAGAAATGCAATATTTCTTGTATCTTAGGTTTGGACTAAGAGTTGATGATGATGATAACAAAAAAGTAAGTGGTGTGATTGGTTTTAGGGGCTCTTTACCCCAGGGAAACCTCACATTCTTAGAACAAGCCCAAGATAGCTACTACAAAAAAATACAAGAAACTGGAGAATTGAAGTAAGTTGTTCAAGGTGGAGAAGCAAAAGACTTATGCAGTCAGGGCTAAAGTGTGACTCTGTTTGACCCCAAAGTGGATCATTTAATAACGATAGCAGACACTGTCACATCTGACCTCAAAGCTGACTTTATGGGGCAGACAAGCCAGACAGCTAGCATTGCAGTGGGATTTGTAAGTTGAGAAAAGATTCCCCTGAAGAAAAGTATTTCCCTCTGAGGTTTGTAATTCTGGGTGATAAAGCTATTCCAGGAGGAGGAGAGTGTAAAGTACTTTCTTCTAATTAAGCCACAGTTGAACTGGAGGTGGACAGTCAGTGCAGGGATAGGATTAGGTGTTTGTATCAAAACAGAGCTGAGGGCCATGAGGCTGTGGAGGACCAAGGGGGAGTGAGGAGGGAGCTACTCCCCGAAACTGCAGGGGCACGACAGGCAGTCAAAGTAAGGAATCTGTAAGTGAGCAGGGCCATCTCTACATAGAAATGAAGACAGAATTATGTGCCTACTTAAGAGTTTTCAAAGAGCTGATTCTACCCTGTAACCACCTTGAAATCCCATGGTGCCTCAGGCAGCCTGACAGTCTGCCAAACTAAAGTTTGGAAAAGGTGACAAGACCTTGACAGAATATGAGAGCTGGAAGGGATCTCAGGATCATCTTGTCCAATCGTTTGCCAAGTTCTAGATGAGGGAGCTTTTTTAGATATCCAAGTCCTAGCCAGAAGCCAGGTGCCCAAGAGAGACAAAAACAGCTCTTTTAGTTGAAGGAGGGTTGGGAGGCTAGTGTGCTGTCCATTCTTTCTCATCCCTCTCCCTTTTCCTTCCAAAGCGTCAGTCTGTTCAACCCCAAGGTCTGCATGGTTCTAGAAGGGCTAGCTTGAAAACCTCTGAAAGTCTCAACACCTTATTTTTAGGTGAGCAAACCTAATGCTGAGAAGACAAAGCAGCTTCCTGGATGCCTTGACCCCACTTCTTCTGATGTCTGAGTCAATATTTTTTATGTACTTTTATAGATTGAGTTTTCAACACACTTATCTATCTCTTACATCTCCCATTAACCTTCAGAAAGGATGAGTAAGTTGATGCTACTAGTTCTCTGGCAATAACACTAATTCATCTGGTGCCTCTTTTATGCTAGGATACAGGGAGTTATTTACCTACATTATTATAACCTCACAACCAAATTAAGAACTAAGTTTTATCCCCATTTTATTGATGGGGAATCTGGAGTTCAAATAAATTGACTACCTGAAGATTGCAATTAAGTCGGTTCAGGAGCCAGAATTTGAATGCGATCCATCTGACTCCAAAATCTGGCATTCTTCCCACTGTATCTAATTGGGATTCTGATGCAGTGTTTTCTTTTATGTTCTTGGGTTCCCTTTCCCAAAATCTATCTGCATAAAGAGTACCCTGTAAGTCTAAAATTCAATCCATGTTACATACACACACACACTCTCTCTCTCTTTCTCTCTTACATATCCACACATTGTGATCATATAGGTCTATACTAAAATAAATTTTTAAAAGAACAATCAACTGAACAGTTTTAATCCCCTTAATTTTATGTACTGGACAAGCCAATCAAAATCATTCTAGAGCCCCATGAAACTACAGCTTTTGTACTTGGATGGACAGTGTCCCAAATCCTCATGGAAGGCAAAGGACAAGAGAGAGGTAAAGAGAGGGAAGACACTGCCCTTGAAAACACTGCAGTTCTGAGCTCAGAGCTTAATCCACAGGGGTACCAAGCAAGATGAGAAACTGACCCTATATATTCAGTGGGAAAATCAAAAAGTAGGCCAAGTGCACATTAGGTAATATTAAAGTGAGAGTCTCTGGAATTGTTTTTGCAAATCCCTCATTCACTGGTCTAATTAGGGAAAATGGAGGGTCCCAATATATCAGTAATTTCACACCAGTGGAAAGCGTTGGAGTTACATAAATGTTTACCTAATAATCCAGGCACGGGGTCATGCCTGCCCCTGACCTGTGTGTGAAGGAGCCACTGCCCGAGGTTAGTGAAGTTGCTTCGCAAATCAGAAAATCAAAGCTAGCCACTGGTCATTGGCCAGTCTCAGCATGGTATAAAATAATATAATTCCCATAAATTCCATTTTCCAGTTGCTACCTAGCAGGCTGCTTCTCTCCCACTCAGAACCCACCCTCATGTCGGGCAAGGGTATGGATGCAGTGAACACTGATCATCTATCATTTCTGCCTAGGCAGCTCTAAGATGGGGGAAATGAATTGACCCCTCTGTCTCTTTTTCCCCTTCTTTAGATTTAATTGTCTTAAAATATCTCTGGAAACACATGCAATGAATGACTACAGAAAACAGCATCACTCATCATCCCAATATTTTTGTCCCCAGCTTGTGCAATAAAAATGCATAAGTGCATAGCTCTGTACAGCTTACACAACTCTTTTACTAGCATCAATTAATTACACTCTCATTTGAATCCAGCTGGGAACCAGGCAGTGCTTTTAAGCTGGAGACATAGGAACGAACTCTCAGACAAGTTCAGCAACTTTTCCAAGATCACACAGCTAATAGATTGTGAAGCCAGTTAGATGCCTGGGTCTTCGACTTCTAATTAAGCTGCATTTCCCTTGCTATTCTACTCTACCTCCTTTGTCACCAAAACGTTAGTTTTCTGTGTCTTCTGTTAATTATGTCTCTCCTCATAAACATCCATCTCCTAGCCCATGATAATGTAGTAGAATTTTTTTTTCAATCTTCACTGAGTGATTTTCCAATAATTTTTAAATACTCATCAGTAAAACATTTCGACAAGGTTATTAAGTCCTTTACAAGCATGTTAGAGGGCCACTTCTCCAGCAGCCAAAAAATGCATTAATACATTCTTGTGTGTGAAGTAGGTTAAAAATAATATATACACAGGAGATAATGGAAACATGTTGACATTATTAAGGTTATAACACATTTGAAGTTACCTTAATTGTAATATCGAGCAAATTAAAGATTATCAAGTACAATGTCCCTAAACACCCGGGAGCAGCATCTTTACCCATCTGACTAATTGCCGTGACACTTGAGATCTCAGTGTGATGTTTTCCTCCACACAAGTGCACAAGTGGAGGCCACCGCACCTCTTCAGATAAACAGGCAGATGTGCTTAAATAATAAATTAATTTATCAAAAGAACTCAGACTTGCAGCCCTGATCCTTTGGCTCTGCCACAAACATCCTGTGCCAGTTGAACAAAAGGGAGGTACTTGCGATGTTTTGCTCCACTGAGCATATGTGAACAGGAGAGTTGTTCTTACTGCGTCACGTATATGCAAGCCCAGGAGAACCTGATACCCCATGATACAACTATGATGTAGTGCAGGGGTCGGCAAATTTTTGTCCCCAGAGGGTAAGTATTTCGAGCCTTGTGTGCTGGATGGTCTCTGTCTCAACTAGGCCTACCCCATAAGGTAGTGGTTGGACCACAACCCTGAGGGTCAGGAGAGGGAGGCTCATTCAGTCTTTTGAGTCAACGATGCTGTGTGACTTCAGACAATTCACTTGTGGTCCTCCACCTCCGCCTCCTCTAAGGTCATTTCTGTCTCTGACAATCTGAGACTGGAACTTACACTTGAAGAGCATTTAAGATCCAGAAGATGGTCTAAATCAGAGATGACAAATTTAGTGGGTTGCAGGTTCTGTCTTAGTTTGGGTTCCCTCCAAACAGACCCTGAGACAAGGATTTGGGTGCAATACTTATTTTGGAGGTGACTCCACAAAGCATGTGAAAGTGTGAGGAAGTGACTCTGGAAAGTGAAGACCATTAAAGTGTGTTAGTGGTAGGTCACTGCAGTTGGCAACGGGGACTCAGTCCTGCTTGGAACTCTCTGGGAATCTACCTGGAAATGTGTCAGAATTGTCTCACTGAGGTGGAAAGGAAGGTGGGGTCTTTCCTGATAACTCCCATTTCTCAGTGGTTGATGGTTATTGGGGTGGGGAGTAGCTAGCTCTATGGACTTGTCTACATTTGTGTCAAGTGCACTCCTATGGGAACAGAAGAGCCTCAGGCAGAGAGGTACAGGAAGCCACCTGCACTATCTGAGGGCAGCCTCTGGTGCAGGCCAAGGGATTAGGCTAGGGTTAGGACAACACCTGCTACAGAGAGGTCATGCAGGAAACATGACTGAGGGAAATAGGCCTGCGAAGGAGGCAACAGGGAGTGGTAGGGAGCGTGCCAGATTGGAGAACACACGTCTGGTATAAAGGGATTATTGATTCAGGCAGATTTTATTAGGGTTCTCCAGAAAAGCAGACCCACGATGATATATAGATGATATAGATACAGATGTAGATGTAGATATAGATAGATACAGATAGATAAAGGTATATATATAGATGATATAGATATAGATAGATATGGATAGATAGATATAGATAGATGATATAGATATTGATATAGATATAGATAGACAGAGATATAGATAGATAGAGATAGAGATAGATAGAGATAGACATGTAGTTATAGAGATATAGATATGTATATATAAGAGGAGATTTATTGTAAGAATGGGTTCATGTGATTATGGAGGCTGAGAAGTCCCACAGCTTTCTGCCTGCAAGCTGAAGAACCAGGAAAGCTGGTGGTGTAATTCAGTCTGAATCTGAAGGCCTGAGACCAAGGGAGCTGATGATGTAGGTCTTAGTGGTGTAAGTCCCAATCCAAGTCCAAAAGGCTGAGAACAATGAATGCCAGTGTCTAAAGACAGGAGAAGATGGATGTCTCAGCTCAAACGGAGAGAACAAATTCACCCTTCCTCCACTTTTTGTTCTATTCAGGCCCTCAACAGATTGGATAATGCCCACCTGTGTTAGTAAGGGTGCTCTTCCTTACATAGTCTACTGATTCAAATGTTAACTTCTTCAGGAAACACCCTCAAAAACACACCCAGAAATAACATTTTACCAGCTATCTGGGCATCCCTTAGCCTAGTCACGTTAACACATAAAATTAGCCATCACACAGATGTTTCAATTTTTCAATAGCAGTCAGAAATCCAGATTTTTATGTAAAATGCTTCTTATTTTTACATCTTAGCAACTAACTCAAAATTTTAAACACACAGTGCTGGCTAAGAAAAAAAAACAGTCAGGCTAGCAGGACTATAATAATGAGAAGACAACCCATCCTATACCAATATAAAAGCAAAGAATCAAACTTTCAAAGTGAATAAATGAATGAATATAGGTTCAGCTGCTTCAGAATCATTTCCTTTCCCGTGCTTTATCTCCAAACCTACTTATTTGAGTTACTAGTGCCTACCTTCAGCCACCCACTTACTAAAGCAAGAAGAGAGATGTTTTAGATTTTTTTCTAATCCCCTTTTAATCACCAAGTACTTTTCTGTTTTGTTTTCTGGGTGCCCTTGAATCATTTCCTATCATTTCCATTCCTAATGCCTCTGTTGCGTTCAATCAGGACCCCATCAGTTTGTTTCCTCTCTCTTTTGTGACCTTATCACTTTTACTACTGGCATAAGCTGTAAGCAGATCATCCTGGTGCGAGTAGTGTCTTCAACCTATGTTTCAAACTGTAGGTAAGTTTCTTTCAAACACTGATCTGATCATGTGGCTTCCCAATTTAAAACTCATGGGGCAAGTTCCATTGCCTAATTACTAGCAAAAGCATAAACTCTTGGCGTGGTTTGTAATGTGCATCATTACATTTGGTTCCATTTGCTACCCCTCCACCATTGTGCAGGACCATACCAAGTCACAGGCTGTTCTCCATGGTCTTTTTCCCACTGGCTGCAGTATATTTTGGGGACCAGAACTCCTTCTTCCTTACCCCACTCAAATTCATATGCACACACTGTCTCCATCTCCCAGTAGCCATGAGCTATCTGGGCTTTTCCTGATACCAGATAACAGAAAGACCCATTTTCCACAGAGAATTTGAAGAAATATGATGTCCACCTTCCCTCACAGGGAATAGAATCTTCCCAGCTAGGCTCAAAGGAATAAAATTCTCTTGATGCTTATACATGCCAGTTACCTCTTCCATACTCTAGTATCTCTGGCCCCATACTCCTCCTAATTTAGCCCATTCCCATCATTATGGAAATCCACTTTTCATAACTAACAAATCGGATGGAGACACCCTTGAATGTTTCTTTTTAGGGATCCCATGAGGTGGTTATCTCTTGAAGCTTGGGAGATCTTTGTATTTGTACAACACCTGCCAGTTAGCTGTGTAACAGTCCCCAGATACATTCAGGTGCTCTGACTCTGAGGCACCAGCGTATCACTTAAATCTGTGCATGTCCCCATGCCCCTGCCCCACCCGGGGCCACACATCAAATTAAGAGGAGCATTACAGTTACATAAATCTGACATAGTAAATACGGACAGAGGGAAAGATCTCTCTATCTGATTGTATTCTAATCACAAAGGGGACTGTTTGAGCAAACCAAGACAAAAGGAAATGTGCCATGCTACCAGATATTTAAATACCAACTGTCAGGTGGTAAGAGAACTGTGTGATCCATTATAAAGGTCCTAACAAGGGGGACCCAAAGGTTTAGAACTCAGTCTGAACAACTCAGGCAGCTCTAGAACATCTGTGGCCCTAAAAAAAAAAATACAGAATGCAAGGGAGATTGTAAAAGTGCCAAACCTGAGAACAAAGGGACAAGGAAGAAGGAACAGGTCAAGTGGGTCTGAGATCCTTTGCCCCTGAAGTTGGAACCAAGTGCAGTTCCCCTGGTTCTGTTCGCATGTCCCTTTTTTGGAGGAACCAACACCACATCATGTACTAAGAATGTCCTCTTCATTCTCCACGTGGGTCAGTGATCCAGATGCATCTCAGGTGTCATCCTTGGAAAAGCCTCCATCTCTTTGCTTTCTTCTTCATTGTTCTTACTGAACCCTGCTCAGAACTTTGTAATACTCACCACATTGCTGCTATGCGAACCTTTATCTCTCCACTAGATTTTGAGCCCTTCCAGAGGAATAACTTGAGTTCTATGAATTCCCAGCCTCTCAAATAACTGACCTTCAATAAATGTCTGTGGAATAAAGGAGTAAATGAACCTCTAGGTGAAAGGCCACTGGCCCCTCAGGGCTAGATTACTCCGTAGGAAACCAAGCACATGGTTAGGATACCAGCAAAGCAGAGGCACCAAAAAATTAGAAAAATATTTTGAAAGATTTTATTTTATGATCTTATTAAAAAGTACCATGGGGAAAATCTCAATGTTATTAGATTTTCTTACTCTTGTTTTACAGTTCAGAATTGCTTTCATATTATTTTGAATTACATACGGAGGTATATCATCTTTTCAATCCTTAGGTTCTTAAAAATCTAAATTCATCCCTGAATCTTCTTTTTTCTTTTATCTTTCAACAGTTTAACCCATTCACAAGTTATCAAGCAATCACTGTATAACAGGCCTATGTTAAGTGCTAGAAATTTAAAAAATATTATTCATTTATATCTGGTTCAATATTGTACTTTAATATTATACAGGTTATATTTTCCTCCTGTCTTTTCAACATTTCTAGGAAGACCATCAAATATTTTCTTCTAGATTACCAATCTTTCAAGATCTTCACTCTAAAATTTTGCCTTGTCAAGCATCCAGACTCTAACAGGGAAGATACTGCAAATTTGTGAATGTATTTGATGGTGATCACAACTTTTCCCAAAATATAGGAATACATCTGTCATAATAAAGCATTTAAGAACTCATTTTGGCTCTCTGAAATATTTATTGCAACAGACCCAAACTTGCTCAAATTTTTTGCTTTTAATTTGCTCCCCCAGAAGCATAACTATTTGTTATTATTGCTGAGGAGAAAGAAAATGATGCAGAGATATCAATGGAAGGGACTTGTTTCCTTTGGTGCCTGGAGGAATGAAAGAAGATATGAGATAGTAATCTACGACCACCATGCTTGTCTGCGTGCTAGTGAAGAATGCTAACATTTTTGTCAAGTTCTGTTGATTAATGGATCAACCCTTTTTGGTTGATAGAGGTTCTTAAAAATGTGCAGGTGTTTCTGTATGGGAAATTGTTTTGCTTTGGTGAAGGAAAGAGAGAGTTCAGAGAAAGTTTTTTGATCCCTGACAATGTGCCCAAAGGCACATGCAAGAAGAGGGTACCCAACCCTATTCCTTCTTCATGGGAACGTGAGACTAGAGTATCAGTTATGGTTTCCAGTGGGATGATCATAGTCTCGAAGTCATGTGGGTTTCCCAAGCTGCTGCATTCATTAGCTCAGATCCAGCTGGTTCATTTCTATGTCCTAAAGTTCAGAAGGCAGAGAGGATGCCTGCCCAAGCTATCCAGGGTTGGGGAAAATGAGGCTTAAACCACAGTTTAATGCCTTTTAAAAATAAAACCCTGTTCCCAGTACTGGTTTAATGGCATACATGCACACTAATGTGGAAAAAACAATAGAAGAACAGAATTTTCATTCACTTTGCAAACAGTAAAACCTGATAGTTTCCTTAGGATAGCTGCCTTTTACCTCCCGTATTCATTCAGATTTGTTGATCTCAAGACACAGATTAAGAAAGTATAGATCCAACTTTGTCATATTTTTTTGTAAGATGTAAAGGGTGGGTAAGATGACAGTCTGATTATCCTAATAATCTGCTCCCTTATATCCAGGGGAAGTTGAAATTGGGGAAGATGCTAGTAATGGTCAAGGAAGAAAAGGGAAGAAAGGCAGTTTTTTTAGTGCCTACTATGTGCTAGCCACTGTCCTCATAATCTCTGAACCCTTTGGTAAAATTAATGCTTATTTTACTGGTGGAGAATTTATACTGGAAGAAGTTAAATAACTTGACCAAAGACTGATAGTTACCTACCAACAGAGAATTCAGATCCAGGGATATATGACTTTTTCCCCCATATCAATACCACCTCTACTGAGCCCAGGAGTGATAACAAGTTATGATACTGAACAGAACAAACAAATGAACACAGGCATGCAGCTGAGTTCTTACATCTTGAGGCTTTTTTCCTCTTTCTCTTCCCTGTCTCTCTTTTCACCTTTTTTTATATTTGAAGTTTACCATTCTTGGTATTAATTCTAAAATGTACCCAAACTCTTGACTCTGTTCTCTCACAGAAGATGAAATGACTCTTTTTCCAGAGACATTAAGTTGGAGGCATGTCAATCAGGACGAGTGACAGATGATTTCTTAAGCTAAGAAGAATGGCAATATATCTTTGGGGTCGAATATACATATATTTGGGTGGGCAGGACTACTTACCAGCAACTCTTTTTTGTTTATTTCTTTCCAGCTTTATTTATTGCAATATAATTGACACATAACATTGTATAAGTTTAAAGTGTACAATGTGATGATTATATTATCACAATAAGGTTAGTTTACACTTCCATCATCTCAAAGAGTTACAGTTGTGTATGTGTATGTGTTGAGAACTTTTAACCATTGCTCTCTTAGCAACTTTCAAACATATAATACAGTATTGTTAACTACAGTCACTATGTTGTACATTACATTCTCAGAACTATTCATCTTATAACAGGAAGTGTGTATCCTTTGACCACATTCACCCATTCTCCACTCCCCACAACCCTGATGACCACCAATCTACTCTCCGTTTCTGAGCTTGTATTTTCTTAGATTAAGTGAGATGGATGAGACCATCCATCTCATCCATGGATGAGACCAATGCAGTATTTGTCTTTCTCTTTTTGACTTAGCATAATGCCCTCAGGTCTCATCCATGTTGTTGCAAATGGCAGGGTTTCCTTCTTTCTTAAAGCTGATTAATATTCTATTATGTATTTATGACAATGTTCCGTTATATATAGATAGATATCTAGACCTCTATATAACAAATTTTCTTTATTCATTCATCTGTTGATGGACACTAGTGTGTTTCCATATTTGGACTACTGTAAATAATGGTGCAATGAACATAGTTGTGCAGATATCTTTTTCAAGACCTCAATCTGATTTCTTTTGGATATATACCTCAAAGTGGAATTGCTGGATCATATGGTACTTCCATTTTTAATTTTTTTAAGGAAACTCCAAACTGTTTACCACAGTGACTGTATAAATTTATACATTCTTACCAACAGTGCACGAGTTCTCTTTTCTACACATCCTCACCAACACTTGTTATCTCTTGATTTTTGAATGGCAGCTGTTCTAACAGGTGTGAGGTGACATCTCATTGTTCTCTTGATTTGCATTTCCCTGATGATCAGTGATGCTGAATATCTTTTCATATACCTATTGGCCATTTGTTTGTCTTCTTTGGGAAAATATCTATTTAGTTCCTCTGTCCACTTTTAAGTTGGATTTTTTTTGCTATTGACTTGTATGAATTTCTTATATATTTTGAATATTACCCCCTTATCAGATATGTGATTTGCAAATATTTCTCCAATTGTGTGCATTATTTTGTTGATTTTTTTTGTTTGCTGTGGAGAAGCTTTTTAGTTTGATGTACTCCCACTTGTTTATTTTTGCTTTTGTTGCTGTGCTTTTGGTGTCATACCCAAAAATCATTGCCAAGACCAATGTCCAGAAGTTTCTTCCCCATGTTTTCTTCTAGGAGTTTTATGCTTTCCAGTCTCATATTTAATCTTTAATTTATTTCAAGTTAATTTTTATGAGCAGTTTAAGATACATGCCCAGTTTCATTCTTTTGCATGTGAATATCCAGTTTTCCCAACACCATTTATTGAAGAACATATTTTCCCCAGTGGACATTCTTGGCTCTCTTCTCAAATATTAGTTGACTGTATATGTGTGGGTTTACTTCTGGGCTTTCAATTCTATTCATGCCAGTGCCATACTGTTTTGATTACTATAGTTTTGTAATATAGTTTGAAATCAGAAAGTGTGATACTTCCAGCTTTGTTCTTCTTTCTCAGGATTTCTTTTGCTATTTGGGATCTTTTGAATTGCTATACAAATTTTCAGAAAGTTTTTTCTGTTTCTGTAAAAAAAAAAGGCTTTGGAATCTCTATAGAGATTGCATTGTATCTATAGATGGCTATAGGTAGTGTGGACATTTTAATAATATTAGTTCTTCCAATTCATGAGCACAGGATATCTTTCCATTTATTTAGGTCTTCTTCAATTTCCTTCATCAGTGTCTTATAGTTTCCAGTGTATAGATCTTTCGCCTTCTTGGTTAAATTGATTTTTATATATATTTTTTATTTTTGATACTATTATAAATGTAATTTTTTTCTCAATTTTTCTTTCTGATACTTTGTTATTGCTGTTTAGAAATGCAACTGATTTTTTTTTTTTTTTTTTTTTTTTTTTCTTTTTGTGGTATGCGGGCCTCTCACTGTCGTGGCCTCTCCCGTTGCGGAGCACAGGCTCCGGACGCGCAGGCCCAGCGGCCACGGCTCACAGGCCCAGCCGCTCCGCGGCATATGGGATCCTCCCAGACCGGGGCACGAACCCGTATCCCCTGCATCGGCAGGCGGACTCTCAACCACTGCGCCACCAGGGAGGCCCTGCAACTGATTTTTGTATGTTGATTTTGTATCCTGCAACTTTACTGGATTAGTTGATTAGTTCTATTGTTTTTTTGGTGGAGTCTTTAGGAGTTTCTATATATAAGAAAATGTCATTTGCAACAGAGACAATTTTAGTTCTTCTGTTCTGTTTTGGATGCCTTTCATTTCTTTTTCTTGTCTGTTTGCTCTGACTAGGATTTCCAGTGCTATGTTGACTAGAAATGGTAAAAGTGGGTATCCTTGTCTTGTGCTTGATTTTAGAAAAAAGCTTTCAACCTTTCATCATTGAGTATGATGTCAGCTGTGGGCTTGTCATAGATGGCCTTTATTTTGTTGAAGTATGTTCCGTCTATACCCAACTTGTTGACAGTTTGTATCATGAGTGAATGTTGAATTTTGTCAAATGCTTTTTCTGCATCTATTGAGATAATCATATGATTATTATCTTTCATTAATGCAATGTATCAAATTTATTGATTTGCATATATTGAACCATCTTTGCATCTTAGGGATGAGTCCCACATGATCATGGTGTATGATCATTTTCATGTGCTATCAAATTAGGTTTGCTAGTAGTTTGTTGAGAACTTTTGCATCTATAGTCATCAGAATTATTGGCCTTTAATTGTAGTATCCTTATCTGGCTTTTGTATCAGGATAATGCTGGCCTTGTATAATGAGTTTGAGAGTGTTCTCTCCTCTGCAATTTTTTGGAAGAGTTTGAGAGGGATTGGCAATAATTCTCCTTTAAATGCTTCATAGAATTCACCAGTGAAACCATCTGGTCCTGGACTTTTCTTTGTTGGGAGTTTTTTTTTTTTTTCTGGTACACGGGCCTCTCACTGTTGTGGCCTATCCCATTGTGGAGCACAGGCTCCAGGCGCGCAGGCTCAGCGGCCATAGCTCACGGGCCCAGCCGCTCCACAGCATGTGGGATCTTCCTGGACTGGGGCACGAACCCGTGTCCCCTGCATCGGCAGGCGGACTCTCAACCACTGCACCACCAGGGAAGCCCTGTTGGGAGGTTTTTGACAGCAGTTGAGCAGGGCAGCATATTTGGCTTCCTGCCCAGGAGGGGCAATAGACCAGGCTCTACAGCCAATATGGCCCCTTGACCAAGGACACAAATCAGACAGAATTGCTAATTGAGGTCTTGGCCAGTTGGGGCCACCTGCCTGGCTCTGCAGGTGGCCAGAGCTGCTGGCTGGGGTCTCTGAATGGGTTCTGCTGCTAGCAGCATGAATAATGTTCACCAAGATCTGAGTGCTAGTTGCTGTAATCCCTACCCCTTCATCTCCATCACTATCTGATCCCCAGTGATAGAAACCTGCAGAGGACCCCAGTGATCCCTGTGATTCAAGAATTGAGTGGACCTCCCAGGAAGTGTCTTGAAATGCTGGGTGAACTGGATGTCTTGGGCTCTCTTTTTCCTCACTGGAGAAACCATAGGACCAAGGGGCCCTCTTAGTGCAGTGCTGAGCTGGCCTGGGGGGGAAGGAAAATGGTGTCAGAATGTAGCCACTCTTGTAATCCTTCTGATGTTGTCATTCTCTCTTTCTCTCTGTAGTCCAGAGAGTGTTTCAGTCTCATCCCTGGGTTCCAGGATTTTCACAGTGGTGTCTTGTCCATGGATAGTTCTTAGTTGGTCTTCTCACGAGGGGGACTAAAGTCAGAAAAGACCTTTGTCACCATCTTGATGACATCACTCTGTTAAGAGTCTCTGCAGCCAGGATGTCCAGGAACCTCACCAGAAATTCATTTTTAGAATGAAGTTGCATCCTATCGTATCTTACCCCAAAATTAAGATGTTCATCCTGACATGTTTGACAGGTGGGCAATTCTGCATACCAATAATAACAATGAGTTATTTAAGGACACAAGCGGAAGAGCCAAAGATTCAAACAGAGATCTGCCTTATTCCACAGATCATGCTCCTAACATAGTTTGCCATATTAATGATAAACCTGATTTTAACCACTTATAACACGTCACACACACACACACACACACACACACACACACACACTTATTCACATGTATTCACACACACACATATGCACATGCATATTTTCCTTCTGAAAAACATCAAGAAGCAGTTTCCTTTTTTATGTTTTTTCCTGAGGATATCTGTAGATCTGTGCTATCCAATAGAGTACCTATTTAAATGTAAAATAATTAAAATTGAATAAAATTTAAAATATAGTTCCTCAGTCACACTAGCCATATTTCAAGTGTTCAATAGCCACAAGTGGATAGTGGCTCCTACATTGGACAGCACAGATATAGGACATTCCCGTTACTGCAGAAAGTTATACTGGACAGTGCTGCTTTGATCTTTTTATTTGACATTCTCTGTAAAGAGAACTAGTAGTAACAGGTAATGGAATATATGCTCGTCAGATGCTACTGTTTAAATATAATACCTTTCTCCATAAGGATGCTCTTACTTTAGCTGAAAAAAATTTTGAGTTCATTCACATGCATATTCAGTCACTTAACATTGTTTTTGAGTATCTACTATTTACTTGGCATTGTGAAGAATCAATTGAATACAAACATAGTTCCTTTCCTACAAGTAGCTCAGAAGTTAATGCTGCAAGCAAACATAAAAATAATGTAATTTCTGTGTAGTCTGGAGCATGTTGTCACAGAAGTAAGCAGTGGGACAACAGAGAAACTGTGACACTGTCACTGATGTTGGAGTCACTAGGGCTTGCCTTCTGTTCTTTGAACAATCCAACAGAACTACCCTGAACAAGTAACTCGATGAGAATTGCACAGAAATCCCTTGCCAGTCCATGATTTAGCTGCTTTCCTCAGACTTGATTCTTTTCATTGCTGCGGAAAATGGCACCAGGCAGCTGCATTAAACACTGGCGAGCTCTATCCCCAAAGCAGGTGGGCATTTCCCCTCTTCCTATCACTCTTTTACAACAGAAGACAAAGTCTTCAAATCACCCTGAGATACAGGAAGCCAAGTACAAACAGACTTAGATCAGACGGGCCTCCCATTTGGCCCCAATAAATCATTTGAAATTAAGAGCACTTCCATTTGGAGCCAAGCAACATGGGAATGCTAGAGGACAAATGTCAAGCTACACGGGAGGATGTAAGAGCTGACCCACAGGCAAGGTTGAGGCCTCACACTGCTCTGCATTAAGATGCCACTTTTATTATAAAAGAGAGTGAGCAATCTTTATCCAGAGTCTGTGTGTGTTGGATTGTGGTTTTAAATAAATAATTCCTAGCTCAATGTTTCACTCTCCCTTGTCTAGTTAGAGTTGCAAAGGGGAAAATAAAACTGCAAAATTGTACCATTGGATTACCCCAAGGAATGATCTTAATATTTGACTTGCAAACTCTGATTAATACTGCATAGGTAATGCTTTCTATGGAAGGCAGGGATAGCAATCCACGTGTTGTTTGGGGAAAGTGGAAGCCAACTACACATAAAAGGAATCTGAAGAGTTCTTCCTGGGGTCAAAGAGTCACAGTGGATATCTGAGGATTCTGCAATACTTCCCTTGTAAAAAGGGAGCCCTGAGCAGCAAGGAGAAGAGAGTTATCCTGCTATTTAGGCAGGGTGCTCAGGTGGGAGTGTTCCCTCCAAAAGACGATGGAGTCTGCCTCACATTTTAGTTGCCACCAGTTCTGCAGCTTATTTGCATATAAAGCATCTGGAATAAGAAAAACTAATTTGAATTTTCTTTTATAAAATGTTAGGAGGATTAAAGGATCAGGTAGCTTGTTCCCTTACAAGATTCACTGGAGGGAAGTCAGAGAATGACATAAATCATTAGGCCGGTCCCACACTGGCAACTGTTCCTATGTAAACCCAGTCTCTAAAAAAGATATATTGATCTGGCAGCTTCCTCTCTGTCCCTCTGGACTTCAGAGTGATCTATAGCACAGAATTCTTTAACTGTAGACACACCTGTGACACTCTTATCTTGCCCCAACTTCTTAGGTCCTCTGATCTTCGACCTCACCACAGCCCTCTGGGGGCCCCCCTGAGGTGTCCTACTTTAAACATCTGGGTAGGTCATCACTACAGTTTTTATCAGGGACCTATTTTCTGGGTTGTTTCTTTCCCATCCCTTGTGTTTTTGGTGAAGACAACATCTGGCGTCATTCGTGTATCTAAAAGAGAAGTTGTTTTTAAGTTTATCTTGTAAAATTCATAACAAAACACAGGTTTACAGATGGCAGGAATCTTAAGACATTTCAGTTAATTCTAACTCCTTCATTTAATAGACAAAAAAAAAGCAACCCAAAACCCAAAGAGGCAGAGACTTCTACAGGGTCATAGAACTGGTTAATGACTGAGTCAAGCTTAGAACTCAAGACTTCTTATTTCTAGTTTATGGTTCTGTCTCTTGTGGTTCCATTTTATTCAAAAATTTTAAACAGATAGTTATTGAGAAACACCTGTGAGAAAGATTCTCATCCTCACTCTGGGGAAATAGAAGGATGATCAATGCACAATCCTGTCCCCAAGGGTTTACGGTTGAATAGAATGATAAAACTATGAACACAAATAAAAGCCAGAGAAGTGGCCTAAGAAAGGGAGATAAAAATACCTCAATAGAAGTTCAGAAGAAGAAAGTGGAGAGGGTTCTAAGACTCTAGAGGATTTGAAAACAGGGAGGTAAATGTTCATTATCATATTGGGTGAGTTTTGATGTTGTTTCAACTCGTGAGACCAGGCCTTCCATTTTTTTTTTTTGAAGATGTTGGGGATAGGAGTTTATTAATTAATTAATTAATTTTTGCTGTGTTGGGTCTTCGTTTCTGTGCGAGGGCTTTCTCTAGTTGCGGCAAGTGGGGGCCACTCTTCTTCGCGGTGCGTGGGCCTCTCACTATCGTGGCCTCTCTTGTTGCGGAGCACAGGCTCAGTAGTTATGGCTCACGGGCCTAGTTGCTCCACAGCATGTGGGATCCTCCCAGACCAGGGCTCGAACCCGTGTCCCCTGCATTAGCAGGCAGATTCTCAACCACTGCACCCCCAGGGAAGCCCAGGCATTCCACCTTTTAAATTAATCCATTGGCCCACTCTTGCTGGTAGGGGACAATGTTCCTTCTGAGGAGGCCATGGTCTGCAAGTGTACCCAGGAATGAGGAGTGATGTAGGTACAGCCTAGTGATGCCTGCCCCTCCTTTTGTCTCCTTCCTTTTGTTTTGCTTCCTGTACCTTCAAGATCATTTCCCTGGGCCTGCTAAAAATGTAAAGTGTCTTGCAGAAGATCCCTTGATTTATTTGTTTGCTGAACATTTTTATCATGAATGGCTGCTGCGGTTTATTAAATGATTTTCTCCTGCATCTATTGAGATGATCTGATCAAATGTTTTTTTTTTCTTTTTTTAGTTTGTTAATATGTTGTTACAGTGATTAATTTTTGAATGTCAAGGCAACTGTGAATAGGTTCTCCACAGAATTTTCCCCTGTTATTTTCCTTCTCCTCACCTTTCCTCCCTCTCTTTTTTCCTTCTTTCTTCCCTTCCTTTTTTCTCTTCCTCTTCCTCCTCTTCCTGGGTTTTTTTTTTTTTAGACTATTTCTCAGGCCATTTGTTTTCATCTTCCTCTTGCTTAATATGGAAAGTTCTCTTAAGATTTCATTGTTTTATGCACTGTGTGTACATTTTCCTTGACACTTATTGTTTGATCCAAAGTCTGTATCTTTTACTATGCAAGGTACAGTTCAAGGACTGTGCATAATAACCTTTTGTCATCTCTGTGGCCCTACAGTGAAGAGAAAGACAGAGACAGAGAGAATGTGTGTGTGTGTGTGTGTCTGTGTGTCTGTGCTCATGGGAAGACTATGGCTCAACTGGGCTGTCTTCTCCCTTTGCAACATGACCTCTGCTTTCTCTCCTGACAGGTTGTTCTCCATCTCGTACTAGGGTTCACTTCCCTATTCAGGAATGTACTTCCTTTGTAAAAGAGATATCACTAAGCTTTAACTCTTTCTCTTATCTAAGCATGGAGGCTTTAAAAATGATGAATTAGACAGATTTTGACATTAGTTTGGTAGGAGGAGTTTCTACTCACAGGGGTTTCTCTTGGTTCCCTGAATTCTACTCACTTTTTATTGAACTTTTATTCAAATCGGGGTGAGTGTGAGTTTGGAGGGAAAATGTTAGGACATTTTTTCAATCACTAAAAAAAAATTCTTCCTCTTCCATTCATAGAAATTGTTTATGAAATTGTGAGATGGAGTGTTGGATGGTTAGGAGATGTGTCAAACAAGATCAGACTACCATATTCTCTTTCTCTCCTGCCACTGTTTGATGTTTACCCCCTTCCTTGTTTGGTGATTTGATAGTCCTTTGGCTTATCTGTTTTAAACCAAATGTTAAATGATTCCACCATGTATTCGGAGCAGTGAATTCTATGGTTGAGCTTCACTCTGACTTCTTTATACTTCATAGAACTTTCTGTTATTTTTTTTATTAGTTTCTGCTTTATAACAAAGTGAATTAGTCATACATAAACATCTGTTCCCACATCCCTTCCCTCATGCATCTCCCTCCCTCCCACCCTCCCCATCCCACCCCTCCAGGCGGTCACAAAGCACCGAGCTGATCTCCCTGTGCTCTGCGGCTGCTTCCCACTATCTATTATTTTTGAAGGTAGAAAGCAGGAATACATGCATTTTTTTACAGGTTCCTATCCTTAAACAATTCAAAATAATACATGCACACTGCATGCATAGAAGGTCTTATAATAAAAAGTTAGGTTCTTCTATTCCACAGTCCAAAAGGTACAATTGTAACAAGTACTTTACTTCATTTTTTCATTTGTTGAATTTAGATGTTATTTATTGATTCTCCACTCCAAATAAGCCACTGAAAAGAAAATGATCCTCATGTCAAAATCTATTGGCATCTTGTCTTAGATTGGGTTCCTTAGGAAACAATTCTGAGAAAGAGGTTTATATGTAGGAAATTTATTGCAGAGCACTCTTGGAAGGGACGCGTGTAAGACAATCAGGATGGGGCAGAGAGAAAGGTTCAGCTGTGAAGCAGAACCTCAGCTCTGAAGCTGGAATGGCCCTTTAGAATTGTCCTCAATTGAATGAAGCAAGGGAGTTGGACATTAGACCCTCATAGACCCAACATTGGCTGTGGGCTGCCTTTGAAGTGGGGGCTTAATTTTGACTGAAGCAACTCCATTTGGCAGATGATGATTCTTAAGAGTGGGACTCACTTGTGAGCCATCAGCAGGTAAGACTCTTAGTTGATGGTCACAAAGAGGGATCTGGGTAGCACACCACAGCATCCACTACACTTCTTTTCTTAAAACACCATTTGGTAATATTTAGACTATGTGCTTCTTGTACATATTATTTGATTCTCTTGTAGTTTCTAATTAACTTAGTTTTTCTTGGTGATCAAGGAAACAGGCGTATTCTAGTCTGAGATGAGCGAAGCACATTTCTACTGTTTAAAAACTACTCCTTATGAAAAAGAAACCCAAGCATCACTGCTATCCAGTATCCAGCATCATTCCCTTCCTCAGCCAATTTTCATGGGAAAGGATCACTCATGGCTCAGTTTGAAAAATAATGAGGTTATCCCCAAACTGACACTCATCAATAAATTTTTCATCCAAAGAAGGGACATTCTGTTCACACCACCATACATAGTTCATTTTTTAAGTTGTTAAGCATAGATTGGTTTATTTTAACATGATTTAGACATCACAAAATCTTTTCCAGTTGTATTAGAAAGGCAATTATTCCTCTATTACAGATGAAGAAAATGAGAAACATGGAGATTAAGAGTTAGTTAGAAATTTTTTAAAATAATAATTTCAGCAGCTAAAATGGTTAAAAACAAAACTGCACCCAAGATCTGGCAGCCCTACTATGTGTTATGGCCTCCCTTCTTTATGAGTGTATTGGGATTTTGAGCACAATTAATTAAAGAAACTCAAATGTCCTATTAGTGAAAGGGTTAATAGTTGTGAGGGTTGATGTGTATGCTTTTAGCAGAAGCAATTGGCCAAATAAATATATAATTTTTCTATTTCCATATTGTCCAAACAGCTAATTCTTTTCACAATATTGCTCTGTTTGCCTGGAACTCTCTATCTCCTGATCTAATCTGCTTCTTTTCAGCTTTTAAAAAACATTGTCTTCTCTACTTGTGTGCTGTCGCAGTGAATCTTAAAGAGTAAAGGATAAATTGGAAGAAAATATACATGAACCATGTATCTATATGTATATAGATACATGTATATATATCTTTATCTTTGAAAAACATCTGGCTGAATACACATCAAATTATTTGCATTTTCTATCTTTTGAACATGGAATTATGGGACACTTCCATTTTCTATTTTATACTTGTTTATGTTAATTTTTGTGCATATTTTCTTGCTGTATGATTATTGAGGTGTTTTAATTATTTTCCCTGAACTATGAAGGAAAATTATGGGGTAGGTAGATTTACTTTTGTACTTTATTAGAGAGTGTAAGAGATAAAAGGTGACTGTCTTTCATTATTAAATGAAACACAAAAGCATTTTTACCAATTGTTAACGGGTATTCAAAAATATTTCTTGGTCATATGACTACTCATATTTAAATTTCTGTAAATTTTTCTTCATTTGTATTATTCTCTTCTCTGTACTCTTTTCTTTCAAATAATAAAAAATATTTCAAACGAATTATGAAAATAGTTTTGTGGATATAGATTTTTATCCCACATGGCTTTGGCTATTTTTCCTAATTTCTGAGAAAAGATTGGAGTTTGAACCCTAGCTTCTCCCCTGAGGATATGGTTATCAACAGATTTTGGAGAGAGAAAAAGAATGATATTTAAAAGGAAAATATGCTGGATTCTACAATCAGACCTGAGCATTATCTCCCACCTGCCCAAGGATAAAATGGTCTTTCATACTATTTATAATATTTTACTTTCCTCTACCTACCAAGAAGGGGCAAAACATATGACTCGGATCATTAAGGTCTCCGGAGACTTGGCTACTGAAGGGCAAAGGCCTGAAATTGGATGACCTTTTACTTTAAGGAAAATCTTATATTCTTGGGACTCTTCTTTTTTAAAGGAAAACAATAAAAATCTATAATTAAAATTTATCATTCTTAACTAGGCATTACAGCCATAGAAAATAGCTAATTATTCACTGTGGGTGATATTGTAGAAATCAGATTTGCTGATTAACAAATAAACTAACAAAATATTTCCAGAAGGTTTTCTCATAAACCTGTTAAGAATTCATTTAGCCTCAGAAACCCCTCCAGATCTGCAAGTTACTCTGAGGCCTCTAATATAATCCTTTCAAACACATTCTTAAAATCCTTCAGCATGCATTGGTAGTTATCAAATATACTTAAATATTTGGCAAGAAAATTAAAATATGAAAACTAATATAGCAATTGCCCCAAACACACAGTTTTCCAAGGAAATTTTGATGATTCAGAAAGAAATCTATGAAGGCTCTTTGGTACTTAAACGATAGGCATGCATTCTGACAGTGCTTTTTATAAAAATAAACGTGTCCAAGAATATAATAAAAATAATCTGTATAAACTATCTATATTTTATCTGAAAGACAGGGGACAGGAAGAGCAAAGTTATCTGCAGGACCAACTTCTATTAAGTAAGGTTGATATATAAAATTCACATTCATAAGTGAAGCATTTTATGGAGTACTTAATCAATTTACAAAAAAAAAAAAAACCTCACCAAAGAATTTTTTTTAAATAACTGTACTCTGTTAGTGCATTGAAAATATGATTCAATTTAAGAAGATAATTTTTAAGTTTAACTTTTTAGGAATGCAAATATTACATGAAATTAAACCTACATGATTATTTTAAATGTTAATTTTCAAGATGGCCACACTTACATGTATGTATATATGTATAGAGATGTGGCAGTGGCAGTATTTGTTTTATAATTCACTGGAGAAAGTAAACTTTGGGATCTTTAACAAATTCACGTGGCTATACTACACATGCTTATTTATGGCTGCAGAACAAATAATTTCCTACTCTTTTTCTTTTTAAAAATTAATCACAGCAATTCCATTTGAATATAAGTAAAAAATGTAACCAATATACATGGAATTATATGTCACCCTTAACTGTCACCTCTGTTCCTATGTTTTCCCTAAGGATGCCAAAGGATTTTTTTGTTCATTAGATCAGTTTGGTATAGGAGTTTCTTCTATGAATGTACACCCAGTAATACATAGTTGTATATGGCTTTATTTTGCATGATTTTTTTTAAATGGCATAATACCATATTTGTTCTTCTGCAGTGCTTTTGTCACTCAACAATATGTCCTGATAATCCTTTCATATCATTTACATAAATTGACCATATTCAGTCCAAATTACACATAAGACCCCATTATATAGCTGTATTTTTTCCTTCTCATTCTGATGAGAATTTTCTCCCTAAATGTTCTTGTCATCACAACAGTGTTGAAGTAGTCATCACTGCATTGGCCTCTTTTTTTATGCACACATACACGTGTTTCCCAGGGTAGATCATGAGAAGTGGAATTCCTGGGTTAAAGGCAATTCGTTCATTTATTTAATTTTAAAGGATTCAGAAAGACCCCTTCAAAGTGGCTGTGTGAATTGATTTTTCATCAGTAGTGTTACAAATACCCAGTTCCTCACATTTTACTACCTCTTCATATTATTGTTTTGCAATTTTTATCAGTCTCATTGTACTCTTTAGCATTTCCCAGGTTAATGCTGCTAACCGTCTCTTAAAGTGTTTGTCATGAATGGTCTGTTCACATTCTTTGCTCATTTTTTTTTTTTGTTTTTGTTTTTTACAGTTGTGTTGATTGTCTTTTTCTTAGTAATTTTTAGAAGTTTAAAATATATATTCTGGTTTTTAGTCTATTCTTGTTTTTAGTCCTTTTCAGTTAAAAACAATGAAAACACATTATCCCCAGTGTGTATTGTAAATTTTCTTAGTTTTCGTTTTTTGTATCATTTGTCTTACTGAAATTTTCTTTAAATGTAGAATATAGCAGAATTTTCCATAATGGCATTTTCAATTTATGTCTTGTTTAAGAATACATAACTTGTTCTAAGATTCTAAACATATTTTGCTGCAGTTCCTTTGAATAGATTTATACATATTTTTTTGTAAATTTAGACCTTTAATCTAGTTGGGATTTTGTTTTATTTTTGTGAATGGTAAGAAGTAGGTATCTAAGATTATTTTATATTTTATAAATATTTTAAATTTTTTAAAAGAATAATTATTTGTCATCACACCATCTTTTTCACTGCATGCAAAATATATACTATTCTCACATATATATAGATCTGTGTCTGGGATTTCTATTACTTTTCACTGATCAGAGTTTTTATGCATCAATACAACTCTGCTTTAATTGGGGAACTTTATAATATAGCACAATATTTGGAAAAAAGGGAGCTCTCAATATTTCCCATTTTCCAAGAGATCTTGGTTATACTTGTATTCATTCTCTTTCATATGGATTTACAATTAGATTCTCAAGTTGCAGGAAAGTCATAATGGAACTTTGAGAGGAGATTAAATTTATGATTATGTTGAGGATAATTGACATTTTTCAGTGTTGAGTCTTCTCATTAACCTGAATATCTCCTTTTCATTGGGGGTAGTCTTTTAAGAAGTTCTAGATTTATTTTTGTTATTTTCATGCACCTATACTATTCAGATTTTCCTTACCATCTTGAGCCAATTTTGGAAATTTGCTTTTCATATTATTTTTATTTTTATTTTTTTGTGGTACGCGGGCCTCTCACTGCCGTGGGCTCTCCCGTTGGGGAGCACAGGCTCTGGACATGCAGGCTCAGCTGCCATGACTCACGGGCCCAGCTGCTCCACGGCATGTGGGATGTTCCCGGACCGGGGCATGAACCTGCGTCCCCCACATCGGCAGGTGGACTCTCAACAACTGCACCACCAGGGAAGCCCTGCTTTTCATATTATAACATTCACTTCATCTAGGTTTTGAAGTTTATTGGCATAGCATTCATCTCTATATCCACAGGTATGTGCCTTAACATGGTTGCCCTGTACAAGCACCATTCCTTTTGAACCAGACACTCCAAAAATGGGTTTATTTTACTGGGCTCTTCAGAGAACAAACTTTTCATTTTATTGGTTAATACTTATGATTTATTTTTTGCTACTGTTTTTCTATTTCTCTACTTTCTGCATCTGTCTTTTATCTTTAGTTCTACTTTTCGGAAGTTTTGTTGATATTTTTCTAGTTGTAGAAAAATACAGTATTTTAGTTCATTTATATTCCTACTTTCTCTACTTCCAGTATATGCTCTTGAAGTTATAAATTTGCCTTAGGCATTTTTCTGGTACCATACCACTGGCTGATATGTAAAATGTGCAATGGCATTTATTTATCATTTCCTTTTCTCTGTAACTCTGGGTTTTGTATATGTAATTTGAAATTTGCATAAAAATTACAAAAATAGTGCAAATAACTGCATAATACTTCTTGTCCAGATTTGCCAGTTGTTAACACTTTGCCTCATTTCCTTTATTGCCCACTATCTGTAGATATTCATACATAAGCATATGTATGAATCTTTGTGTATATACATAGATGTACATTTATATATGTCTATGTATGCATATATTGTATATATTTTTTAAAGAATTTGAGAGTAAAGTACAGACATCCTATGCCTGCAGTCCTAAGGACTTCTTATATAATCACAATTGAATTTTCAAACTTTGAAATATAACATTGATTTAATTTTATTATCTAACTTTAAGACCGTATTCAATTACACTAATTGTTCAAATATTCCTTTTATTTCTGGTCCAGGATGTAAACCAAGATTACTCATTTCATTCAGTTGTTATGTTTCTCAAAATTCCTTTAATCTGGAAAATTTTCTCAGCCTTTCTTTGTCGTCATGGCCTTGAAATTTTTGAAGAGTAAAGATCTGTAAATGAAGCTGTCGTTAGTAGGTTTGTCTCTCACGGAGATATGGATTAACAATTTTGAAACTACTTCTTAAGCTTGAGGAAATGAGTGAATATATTGTGGTTAAAGGGGACCAAGTTTCTCATTGACAGAGAAGTCATAAATATGAGGCAGAAGACGAGAGTGAATCCTGGTCTCTGGAAGGGCTTAGAAGCCATGGCAGTCGTAGATTAGTGAGCGTGCCTAGTGCTGGGTTTTTAAATAGAATTCCTCACGGAAGGAACCAGGGCTCTTGGGGAAGTGGGTAGTTCCAGAACTGGGGCAGGAAAAGCATGACGTGAGCGTGGAATATCTTGGACGAGAAAAGAGTGCTCAAAAAATGATGGAGTCATGTCAAAAAGACACAGGAGCTACCTTGAAGGGTTCCCACTGGCCAAATTTAGAACAATTTTGAGGTCAAAATAATGAGTATAACAAATTATATTCTACTGAATAAAACAAGAATTCAGAAGTTAATAGAGATATAAATAGATAGATGTTAGATGGAAGGAAGGAAGGAAGGAAGGAAAGAAGGAAGGAAAGAAGGAAACCCTTACAATAAAATGCCATTTATCGCTAAGTTGTTTATACTTTGAATTTTATTTTTCTTTAATTGAAGAGTTCTTAGAAGTTGTCATTTTCAAAGTCCAGTTGAATAGGTTTGGATGGTGAGGTATGGGTATGGTGACCATGATGGGAGTGGCTTGCTTATTGCAATTAATTTTTGATTTTATTAAATTACAGTCAATGGATGTGGTCCAAAGGATTTTTACTTTTTTGAATATGTGGAGATATCATATGTAGCAAAATGTATAATCAAGTTTTGTGAACCTTCTCTCCATGTTAAATACAATTCTGTCATTTAAGTATGTATTCTCTCATTTAAGTATGTAACCTTTCATTTAAGCTACAAAATTATATGCAACAGCACATATAACTCTCTCTATACATATAACTATACATAAAACCAAAAAGAGAACTTATTTGTATCACAGTAGAAGAAGTCCAGGGCAGGTAGTCCACAATTATGCAGTAATGTCACAGTTTCATTAAAGTCCCAGGCTCCATCAATGATTCCATTATTCTGTTTTCATCAGGTCCCTTTCTTCCTGATAGCTACCTCTGTTCCCAAGATAGTTCATTTTTCCACTTCCAGCCTCATAACATTCCCCATGCAAGAGGAGGAAAGAATGGAACTTTGGCACTTCTATCAGAAAGGCTGAACACACTAAGTAATTCTGAGTAGCTGTCTGCATGTATCTCACTGGCTGGCACCACGGTGAGTGGCCACCCTACCCATGGGTGTGGCACTTAGGAGAGCTTAGGAGAGAGATCTCAGAGGCAGAGACTCTTTGGGCAGTTGGTACACAGTGGATGTCACTTGCAGCTTTGGGTTGGATGAAATGAACTCTCCCAAGGACAGTATGCAGAGAACAAATGATTTGGGCCTAGGATCAATACCAGTGATGAAAGATGAGCAGAGGAAAAGGAATCTGAAAAGGAAATGGATGAGCCAGCCAAGGGGATTGGGGAAAAAATAGACTTAGGAATTCTGGAAGCCAAGGGAAGAGAGTATTTCAAGAAGGACTAGGAATAAATGATAAGAATTGCAGAAAGATAAGGATGGAATCATATATTTTTGTCCTGGTGTCCATAAATATGTGATTTTTCACCTTACCTTATGTTTTTCCTGCATGCCAAGGCATGAACAAGAAGGCATCCCTCCCCATGCTAACATGCTCCCTGGCACACGAAAGGTCAGCACCAAATTTAGATGTTGTTAGATCTCATTCTCTTCTTTTTCATAATTTCCTCAGGAAACGTAAAGAAAAATCATAATAGAATTTTTGAAAAGGGAGTCCAAGTTCATTTTCCAGAACGAACATTCTGTGAGCCATTTTTTCAGAATGATCACTTCCGTGGATATGTCTAAACAGCAGCCCTTTGGGGCCATGCAGAGGGCACCATTTCTTTGCTATATTTTGTTCTCTTCTTATCACACTCAGCTCAACAAAAACAACAGCGGGGGAGAAAAAAGGAGGGGTGAAAAAAACCCTTATCTGCACAGTTATGATGAATAGACTTGATTGGGCTCTCACACAGCAGGCAGGTGATGGCCATTGCCTGTCTATTTCAGGACTAAACTTTAGACTGGCCACAGGTGTTTTTCCTTTTTTGGCTCTGAGGCCCTGCCATCATTAAGTTTGCCTGAAGCAGCAGACAGCTTCTGGGAGACCAAAAGATGGGGGAGGCTGGGTGCAGAGACAATCCAGCTGACATTTTAAGCAGGAAATGCAACCATCTGAATGTAAAGAAGATAAACCCTGTCTCTACTCAGACTGTTCACTAAGGGGAAATTGAGGTAAAACAAAACACAATTCAGAAAAGGGGGATACTAGAGCATGTGGCTTTGAGATCGCCCTTGATCTTGCCATGTTACTCCTAGGAGTCCCTTCTCCTTCCCTAGAAATATAGAAAGAGAGGAGCACGATGCTTTAAGATACTACTGGAAATTCACAATGTGGTGGAAATGTTTTTTCTTTATTATATTTAATAATTATTTTCCAATATGTACTCAACCTAACAACACAAACAAACAAAGTGAGCATTGTGGAGTTTCTCATTAGTACAGGTAGACTCTACTACTGAATATTGTAAATATCCGGGAAGTATGATTTCTAGGATGCTGGAGAACACATTTTGCCTCATCTTCTCAGCTTCTACCCCCAGAAACTTTTCATCTGTCAACTGGTGTTCTAATTCCCTAACACAAGCCAAATGTTTCAAATTTGAGTTCAGGTTTGACATACAAGGTAATAGGAAATTGACTGCATTATCTTAAATTTATACTAGGATATACATGAATGACAAGGTAGCCTGAAATCAGGTTTTGATAATAGATCATCTCTAGAATTAGAAAAGACAAGATGATATCACAGAAGTGACAATTGCGAAGGCAACTATCACTAAGAATTTTACATGAGTCTGGACTTTCTTTATCGTGATGAGTTTGTAAACTTCACCCCCGAGGATATATGAGTAAATATATGCAAAATGCACATTGCATTTCTGAATATGAAGATTTTTAAACCAGAAGAGGAAAAATTATGTGAAATATTTAAAATGAATACCATTGCTTATATAATTCCTCAATATAGCTTAAAAGTACAGATTCAGAGACTTTTTAAAATATAGGGATCATAGTGAAAGTAGTTTTGTTTGCTTATTTGTGTTTTTGCTTTTAAAACAAAAAGTAGATGGATTCTTTTCTAGTTGTTAAAAGCCAGTTTCTGGGGCACACAGAATCATGATTCTTGAAGATGATAGAATCTTTTATTTAAGATGACCTTAAAATTTTATGAGCGCCCAATCACTTATTTTGTGATTGAAATGTGTTTTTAAGAAAATCAGAAAACATTATCCACGGTGATATTCCTGTAATTTTAGGGAAGAAAATTATGCCCTAAAACATTAGAACAAATACTTTTCAGAGATCAGCCCAGCAAATTGTCAGTATTGCCAAATTTAGAGCTGAGAGATTTGTCTTCTGGGTCCCTGTCCTAATCTGCTGGATGGTCTTCTTTTTTAGTTATCACATAAAACCATTCATGTAGCTCCAGAGAAAGGATAATATTTTTTATCAAGTGAGCCAGAGACTTTCTGGCAACCATTTTCTAAATTACCACCAAGACTCTGTTACTGCAAGGTCATCCACCTCCACACCAACCCAATGGCGAATTGATTTCACATCACATATATATTGCTCTTACAGAAGCAATGAGTCTAGCTGACATGACATGTTATAATAGGAGTAGGTGATGTTTATATGACTGTGTGTATTTGCATGTGTTGTTTCCTTTACAGGGGCAATGATCCCAGGGGGAGCTCATAAATGTAGGTTGTTTCTTCTACTCAGATGCTGCTGAAGGACCTCCACATTTGGAACCTGGGATGGGTTTTCTCAAGCTGGAATCATTTAAGGATTCTCAAGGGGAAACCTGGATGCTGATCGGCTACCACAGGGTAAACAGTATTGGACTTGCATGTAAAATCATTGCTTGGAGGAGCTAATGATGATAAACAGTCATTGACTTTGAGTTTCATCCCAGAATATGTGTGCTGGGCTAATGGATAGTGGAAAAGGATTAAACAGTTCAAGTATGCATTCCAATAGACACACATACAGGCTCAGCCTATTAGGAGACAATGTCCTGGTACAGTGTGTCACTCTGATACTTTCAAGAGTGGACAAGACAGGCATATTTTTTGGAGTTTTCAATACTCATACTTATGAATTATAGAAGTATACAATTCAGCCCCTTTGAATGGATTAAGAATAAAACTAAAATGAAACAAATCATGGTTATAAATTAGCTGTCTGTTTTTAAACATAGTAACAGGGATACAGAAGAAATGTCTCCTCCAAAATATACAAGCAACTCATGCAGCTCAATATCAAAAAAACAAACAACTCAATTCAAAAATGGGCAAAAGACCTAAATAGACATTTCTCCAAAGATATACAGATTGCCAACAAACACATGAAAGAATGCTCAACATCATTAATCATTAGAGAAATGCAAATCAAAACTACAATGAGGGGCTTCCCTGGTGGCGCAGTGGTTGAGAGTCCACCTGCCAATGCAGGGGACACGGGTTCGTGCCCCAGTCCAGGAAGATCCCACATGCCGTGGAGCGGCTGGGCCCGTGAGCCATGGCTGCTGAGCCTGCGTGTCCGGAGCCTGTGCTCTGCAGCGGGAGAGGCCACAACAGTGAGAGACCGGCGTACGGAAAAAAAAAAAAAAAAAAAAACTACAATGAGATATCATCTCACACTGGTCAGAATGGCCATCATCAAAAAATCTACAAACAATAAATGCTGGAGAGGGTGTGGAGAAAAAGGAACCCTCTTGCACTGTTGGTGGGAATGTAAATTGATACAGCCACTATAGAGAACAGTATGGAGGTTCCTTAAAAAACTAAAAATAGAGCTACCATATGACCCAGCAATCCCACTACTGGGCATATACCCTGAGAAAACCATAATTCAAAAAGAGTCATGTACCTGGGCCTCCCTGGTGGCGCAGTGGTTGAGAGTCCGCCTGCCGATGCAGGGGATGCGGGTTCGTGCCCCGGTCTGGGAGGATCCCATGTGCCGCGGAGCGGCTGGGCCCGTGAGCCATGGCCGCTGGGCCTGCGCGTCCGGAGCCTGTGCTCCGCAGCAGGAGAGGCCACAACAGTGAGAGGCCCGCATACCGCAAAAAGAAAAAAAAAAAAAAAAGAGTCATGTACCAAAATGTTCATTACAGGTCTATTTACAATAGTCAGGACATGGAAGCAACCTAAGTGTCCATCAACAGATGAATGGATAAAGAAGATGTGGCATATATATACAATGGAATATTACTCAGCCATAAAAAGGAATGAAACTGAGTTATCTGTAGTGAGGTGGATGGACCTAGAGACTGTCATACAGAGTGAAGTAAGTCAGAAAGAGAAAAACAAATACCCTATGCTAACACATATATATGGAATATAAAAAAAAAGAAAAGAAAAAGAAAGAAAATGGTCAGAAGAACCTAGGGGCAAGATGGGAATAAAGATGCAGACCTACTAGAGAATGGACTTGAGGACACGGGGAGGGGGAAGGGTAAGCTGGGACAAAGTGAGAGAGTGGCATGGACATATATACACTACCAAACGTGAAATAGCTAGTGGGAAGCAGCTGCATAACACAGGGAGATCAGCTTGGTGCTTTGTGACCACCTAGAGTGGTGGGATAGGGAGGGTGGGAAGGAGGGAGATGCAAGAGGGAATAGATATGGGGATATATGTATATGTATAACTGATTCACTTTGTTATAAAGCAGAAACTGACACACCATTGTAAAGAAATTACACTCTAATAAAGATGTTTAAAAAAAGAAAAAGAAAAAGAAATGTCTCTATTTCCATTTCTCCAATAATAGTTTTGCAAGAATATAACCTTCTTGGTGACCGATTTCTGTGGCACTAATAGGAGGAAGGCTCAAAATTATGGGAAAATCCATCATGTTTATTAAATAAACCTGATTGAAGCTTATGCTGCTCAGGGAAGTGTGCCTAACTCTAGGACTTGGAGGAGAGAAGGAATGGTCCTACCTGTCCTCAGAGCTTAGAGTCTAACAGGGAAGATAGTAAACACAAACATAATAAATGATAAGAGTGTAGAATAAGAATCTGTAAGTTCAATGGAAGAAGCTCAGGAAAAAAGCTATGGGAGTTGAAGACACACAAAGGGGCTACTTGCAGTCACTGGCAATCAGGGAAGACTTCCTTGTAGATGTGAGATGATAATGTTGCTTTAAAGAATAGGTGGGATTTGAGTATGTAGAGATGAGAGAGGGGAGCTCCAGATGAAGAAACTAATGCACCCAAGGTCTTGGAGAGCTAGGTGGCAAAACAGCCAAGATCTGGAAAGAGAAAAGTTCAGTTTGACTGTTTTTTTTCTTTTTTTTAAAAAAAAAATAGCTTGTAACTGTATTTGTTTAGGATGCCTAGTGAAATGTATCTGGTTGAAAGAATATTTTTTACCTACTTGACATACAAGATAATGCCTTGATGAGAGAGAGCAAAGGGTTATGGAGACCCTACAGAGCAGCTAAGTTCATTAAGGAAAAGGAGAGTTGGTGTTTGCTTGGATGGAGGGTGATTGAAGTAATGACTCATGCGTCCCAAAGAAACCTATTGGGAAGTAAGTTTGTTAAGTATGTGAGATGCTCCACTGCCAAACATTTGTTGGATACATTCTTTGGGCCTCTAAATTTTATTCTATTATTCATCAAAAAATTTTCATTTCAGGAAAGGCACGCCTGTTTTTGTTGGCTTTCTATGGGATTATGGGTCATCTTCAGAATGTTTGTCTTTCAAGGTTCAGCAGCCAATACTACCTCCTTCATGAAGTCTAATTTCCTCAACCCTTCCCTGCAAGTGTCTACCATATTGCCTATCAGACACAAATATAATCCTTTTTTAGCCTGTCTGCTTCATCCCTGCTCCCACCCTGAAAGTGGCACTTACTCATCCCCAATATCACACAGTGAGTTCTCAAATAACGTTGCTGACTGGCAGAGGGAAAGTGAGAAATAAAAAATAAATGATTAAAGGGATTTATTTTTAAATTGCTGTAGTGTTTGCTATTCTATCATGAGCCATATGTGACTATGTTGATTCTATTTCCCTTTCTATAAAGAACTGTTGATTTGACTGGCTAACTCTTCTTAGGGAAATAGGTATCTATAGAGTATGTGCCACCCACTAAGCCCACCTACCACAAGGGGCTTTAGAATCTGTGTACTAAGTGTGTGCCCCTACCCCAATGCTTCACCCAGAGTCAAAGAAAAGTATCTACCTATGAGACTTGGAATTTTGGTGTGTTGGGGGTAGGGAAATACTGAGATAGGTTGGCGTAGAAATACTGCCTAATTTGGACAGTATCATGCCCACTTTTTCAGAAGTATTTCTGATGTTTTCACAGTCAATTTTGGTTTATTCACTTCCTCATGCCTGCTTTCCTCCCTTTTGGTTTTTGTGACCACTATGATTCTTGGTGTCTTCTTGACTCTTCAATAATGCTGACGGCCTACAATTTTCTCCTCTGCTTTTTGAGTATCAATTTTTTTATAGCAGCCTATATACTAGCTCATTAATCAGATAGTGTAAAATCCAATTAGAGACATTGGAATCCAGAAATACAAGTGTTAAGGAATGTATTTCTTGATTGACAAGGAAGCCAAATAGACCCATCTCTTTAGAATCTTAGCAACAATTAGCTGCCTTAGTTTCATTTTTTGTGACATAAAAGATCTGGTTTATTGAGAGCTCTATTGAAGAAGATTTCTATGATATGCACCATGAGAAAATATCTTCAAACTAAAATGATTGTTTTGCTGTAATAAATTGAACCATATGTACACTATGTTATTAAATCTTTTTTCTTCAAGGCATAAATTGATATTAAAGAACATTTAAGTCATAACACATGGTTATCCAGGCATGAACGAGGCAATAACCCATATAAGTTGTCAAGGTGAAGCCAAAGCATTTATTAGAGGTTTGTGTTGTTTTTGAAAAGTGTATGGTTGGATAAACATGGATTAGTGCTATTATGCTGCTACGATGACTCAAGTGTGTTTTTACAGTGTCAGTAATTTTTATGTTTAAAAATCACTGGTGCAGTATATTAGCTATAATTTATGTTTATCATCTTGTGTACTCTAATAGGTTTCAACAAACCATTTAACACTTCAGCTTGTGCATATACATTACTTAATAGGTATTTATCTTAAAAAAGAGATACTTAACGGGACTTTCAAAGCTCGCAACTTCATGCTGAGAGAGAATACTGCAGTGTGTCACATTAACTTTGTTTTCCCTATTTGCAGTTAACTTTGAACATTCTGGCCACTTGCTTCTTTGTTCAATGTGCCACCGAATGACACAAGAAGAATATAGTCTGTTAGTGTCCTTGTCAGCAGGAATGACATCAAGTTCTCCCAGCGTCAAGTGCCCGTCACACTTGCTAAGTAGGGTGGCTGCATGATATAGCCAACACAGCTGAAAATATGACAAAGATCCAGCCATCAGTCTCCACATTGGGGTGCCCTTTCAGAGAAGCTAGTTTACTTCTGACTGTAGCTGTATCTATGAGGAGTTTCATGAACTATGTGACCTAGACTCTTGTTTTAGAAGAGTCTCCAAGAGAACCTTAGGGGCTGAGTGTATGGGAGGAGGGATGGTGGGGAGTCAGTTGGGACTTCCCAGTCACAGGAAGTTTGTTGCAGCAACACAAGAGGGGACTTCATTTATCATGACACTATTGATCCTTCCAGATAGTGCTATGCTTATTGTTTTTGCTGCAATGATGACCTATTTCTCTTTTGGATATTCTAAGTAGATGAATTACCGGTGTTTAGTCTTTTCATAAAGGAGATTGATTCCCTTTTTAAATGTACCTGGAGTTGTTGGTGCAGTGATACAGTTTTGGTCTTTTTTAAAGTTAACTACTTTTTGGCTTACTGACAGTCATGACAGATATGGATTTGGAAGGGAAATGCTCATGAAACTCTAGTTACCATATAAATAAGGGGTGCCACTTTATTCATTTGTGACATGGCTGGATAAGTGTTTGGAATCCTGAAATTATGAATATACTGATCCACTCAGTAATAAATTTTTAGAAAGGGACTATAAATTCTCTCGAGTCAATCAAGCCCATCAGTTGGCTGAGTTAGCAAACAGGGAGGATTTATTACTCACCAGAGACAAATCAACCAAGATGGACTCTTCAGTATTGAGAACTACTTTTTCCCGTGTAAAACTAGTGGTGACGCTTTGACACTTTATCAGAGAGAAACATTATATCTTCATGATCATTTCAATATTGGCAACCTCTGCTAACTGGACCCAAAATTGTTTCCTAAATATTTCAAACTTCACTATTTTCATGACAACATAAAAATTATATGCTAAACACTATGGATAATTTTTCAATGAAGAGAATTAGAGGGAGAATCTCATTAGCATCCTGAATGAATAGTTAAGTTACATCATTTCAAATGGATCAAGAAGGATAATGGTCTAGCCCAAAACTTCCAATGGAACTTTCTAGAATGATTCATTCTAGAATGAATGAAGTTCTCCCAGTAGAACTTTTGGAATGATGGAATGATGCATCTTCTAGGTTTGAGCTATCCAGTACATTAGCCCCTAGCCACATGTGGCTGTTGAACACTTGAAAAGATCAACCTGAGATGCTAGTGCAACTGAATAACTGAATTTTCAACGTATTTAATTTTAATTTTGATGTAAATAACCACAGGGGGCTAGTGATTACCATGTTGACTAGTGGGAACATTAGCCCCTTTAAGAAGAAGCTTGAAGAACTATTTACCTGTGGTAGTACTGGGTTAGAGCAGAAGAAGTAGGATGGTGGCGGGCAGGTACCCTCTTTTAAAAGGCAATTTAGGACAAATCAGAAAACATAAGAAGGGAGAGTGAAGCCATATAGATTTTGAAATCTAAATAGCAAGAGATCTTACTGTAGAGTGAAGTTAACCACATATGAAACTTAACAGCTTTGCAAGTGGGTAAATATAGCATTGCATTTTATGAAACATAAAACAGATGAGATATTTTTAACACACATATTTAGAAAATAGAGAGTATTTTAAAGTACTTAGGTATCAGTATTTGATGTACATCATGGTTATCCTCTGGCTGACACTTTCCCCTTTCCTCTCTCTAGTCAATCCTCCCTGCAAGTACCAAGGTCATATTACTCACCTGCCTAAAATTCTTCAGAATGCCACAGACAATATTTGTATCTCCTGTCAACTCATATGTTGAAATCCTACCCCTAGTATGATGGTTTTAAGAAGCGGGACCCTTGGGAGGTAATTAGGTCATGAGAGTGGAGCCCCCATGAATGGGATGAGTGCCCTTATAGGAAAAAACACAGAGAGCTTGCATTTCCCCTCTCTCCCTCTCTCTCTCCCTCTCTCTCTTCTCTGCCATGTGAGAACAAGAAAACAACTGTCTACAAACCAGGAAGAGGACTGTTGCCAGATACTGGATCTGCTTAGCACTTTGATCTTTGACTTCCCAGCCTCCAGAACTATGAGAAATAAATGTTTAAGCCAGTTTATGGTATTCTGTTATAGTAGCCTAAGACAAAGTGATTCTCATCACCTCTTAGTTATTGCCCAAGATGTTGAACACACCAACTTTTACCCATGACATAGAAAAAAAAAAAAAAGAATGAATTCCCTAGGGTTGGTCAGAAGGATTCACCCTTAGCCCAGAAACTGTCTACAAAGCCTGATTTAAAATTCTGTCTTCAACACATTTTTCCACAGAAGCATGCAGCCCACACATAAGCACACTTTTTTTTTTCCTACGGAGGCAGTGGCAGAACACATGAACCATATACCCGAAGGCTGTGGAGAGCATCAAACAGATTCCCTTGACATCTGACTTTCCTTTGGGTGTGGTCATTAGAGGTGCCCCAGGAGACCAGAGGATGGCAGGAGACGGAGGTCTAGGTATTCATCATTAGGGGTCCTTGCCGGCCAGGCCTTGCGTTCGCAGTGATGATTCCTCCGGTGAGGATGTCGGGCTTATCAGGCAGCCTGCTAGAACAGGTGATTCTAGAAACTGCTGCCTGCACCGTCCCTTTCAGGTCCAGAGGAAGAAAAATCTCCCCATAATTACTATCTAGCCTTAGGTGATTTCTTTCCAACTGTTGGTTTCTTCATGGTACCCGAAGTCCTGACAGATAGTTGCTACATTTAGGGGGATCTTACCCAATGCCAGGCACTCCCCTAAGGGTTTTTCATTCAACACTCACTTAATTCCTACCATAACACTGCATGTCCTAAACTAAGGCCTTTTAGGGGTTATTTGGCCCACGTTGTGAGTGAAGCTGGCTTAGGGTAAGAGCACAGACTTTGGGATCTGACTGCCTGGCTGTAAATTTTGGCCCTGGAACCTGTGTGCTCTGGGTTCTAAGCACATTTCTATTGGTCAGTCTTTTCAACTATAAAAGTGATGAAAAATAGTACTTACTTCAGAAGGTGGTTGTGCAGATGAAATAGGTTAATTTATGTAACACACTTAAAGAACTTGGCTTATAGGAGATGCCAGTGTGTGTTTGCTATTATTATTTATGAGTCCAAAGCCCATTTACTACATTATACTCAGTGCTATCAGAGAGACCATACTGTTTCTTTAGAGTGGAAGTTCCCTGTCACCACTTTTAAATAACTGTGTGGTGTTCTCTATTTTATACAGGGGATAGGCTGTCATTTAAACATGAAGCTCTTATGTTTAAAAAGCAAAATATGATACTTCTTTTTTTCATTGTCAGAAAGACAAGTGTCAACAGCATCACAGGAGAAGTTGTGGAAGCTCCCTTGTTGTGTATTGAATGGATTATAAGAATACATAAGACCAGAAGGCTTATGATTCTTTCATTTACATGTGGAGAAACATGTGAAATTTGGCTACAGTCTCATTGTTGTTCTATTATTTTAAAAGGGGGGTTCTTTTTGGACATTAGTATGTTTAAGGTGTAGATAAACATCTGCCTTGGATGACAAGTAAAGTGAAGCTCAAATCTGAAAACCCTTTCTTATTATCCCAGAATTAATTTGTACGTACTTGGTGAACAGCCATAAACTCTGTATTCTTTAAAGGCAAAGAAGCCAGTAAGCTGAAGAAAACATGGGAAGATCTGGATCAAGCAATTCTAGAGACGAAGAAGCATGGAGAAATATTCTGCCTACCATCTTGGGCTTTTGTTAATTCTAATGTCATGCCAAAACAACCCTGTGACCATGTAACAGAAAATTACAAATTCTTAAATCTAAAATATGTATCTTTGCCTCTTAATCCAAGATATCAAAACTTATAACTATCTAAAAAAATTAGACTCTTAAACTTCATAGTTATTGTCTTAAATCCATTTTTTACTAGACAAACTCCCACGTTGCCCCTTATTGTGCTTTACATATAGAAGTCTTCAGAACCATTGCTGAACAAATAGTTAAATGAATAAAATGCTATGAGTGTTTTACTACTTTAATTTATAAATCTCTTAAAATATCAGTTTTCTTAGCAAATAGGTGGCACTCAGTGATTATCAATTACTTTTACCTTTATTCCCACTTTATTTATTTATACATTCATTCAGGCAGGTATTCACTCAGTGTGTCTTGCACTTGCTAAGCGTCCAGAGCGTAAAGGCAAATACTTCTTGGTAACTGTTCTCAAAATGCTCACCAGCTATGGACCTAGAGATTATTACCCTAAGTGAAGTAAGCAAGAAGGAGAAAGGCAAATGCCATGATACCACTTATACATGGAATCTAAAATATGATACAAATGAACTTATATATGAAACAGAAACAAACTCACAGACATAGAGAACAGACTTGTGGTTGCCAAGGGGGAAGGGGGCGGGAGAGGGATGGATTGGGAGTTTGGGGTTAGCAGATGCAAACTATTATATATAGAATGGGTAAACAACAAGGCCCTACTGTATAGCACAGGGAAGTATATTCAATATCCTATAATAAACCATAATGGAAAAGGAAAAAATGCTCACTGGCTAGAAAGGGGAGCAGTTGGCAAAATAATTAGCATGCTAATGACTTAGAGGTTCCATGACTGAAACTTCATGGTCAGAACAGGCAGAGCCATGGATATATAGACATACAATTTCCCCTCCTGACAAAGGCAAGGCTTGGAGAGTGAACAAGTCACAGAATGGACCTCAGGTGGGGAAGGCTGAGTGTGAGCAGGTTTAGACAGCATGAATTTGGGGTGCCTGCATGATATCTAGATGACAACTCCAGGTCGGCTGCTGGACACAAAGGTTTGGAGTTCAGGAAGGAATGCCAGCCTGGGGACCCAGGAGTCAACAGCATCCAGGCAGGTGTTAAAGCCAAGGGTGTGGAGAGATTCCTCAGGGAGACCCTTGTACAGGAGGCGAAAGACCATTTCCTCAACAGAAGGTGGGGAGATGTCACCCATGAGAGCCAAGACCATAAAATGGAGTCTATGCTGCCAGGACACCTTTAAAATCTCTTCCTGAGAGTCAGGTTTTTTTGTTTGTTTGTTTGTTTGTTTGTTTGTTTGTTTTTTCTGTACGCGGGCCTCTCACTGTTGTGGCCTCTCCTGTTGCGGAGCACAGGCTCCGGATGCGCACGTTCAGCAGCCATGGCTCACGGGCCCAGTGGCTCTGCGGCATGCGGGATCTTCCCGGACCGGGGCACGAACCTGTGTCCCCTGCATCGGCAGGCGGACTTCTAACCACTGCGCCACCAGGGAAGCCCTGATAGCCAGTTTTGTTTTGTTTTTTTTTGTTTTTTTTTGCAGTACGTGGGCCTCTCACTGTTGTGGCCTCTCCCATTGCGGAGCACAGGCTCCGGATGTGCAGGCTCAGCGGCCATGGCTCACGGGCCCAGTCGCTCCGTGGCATGTGGGATCTTCCCAGACCGGGGCACGAACCCGTGTCCCCTGCATCGGCAGGCGGACTCTCAACCACTGCGCCACCAGGGAAGCCCTGAGAGCCAGTTTTGAAAGAGTATCATCCATATAAGGAAGCAGTGGGAACAGGGAGGAAAAAACTGTCTGAATTTTTCTGCTAAGTAAGTAGAAAAACAGAGATTCAAACCTAGAATCTACAGCTCATTCTGTATCCCCATGACAGCCATGGGTCAGGGACTCAGAAGAACATCTGCGTACAGTATATGCTAGGCTGTTAGAAGCAGAATGAGAGGTTTTGTGAACTTAAAGATGGGTTTGAGGCTCACGGTGGGAGAGTGATTTGTAAATATATAGATTAAGTTTTCCCATAAAGTTAGGTTGGAAACCAAGAATGAAAGTATTTACTAAGAATGTTGATGTAAAACTACCTTGGAAAGGAAAGGAGTGTTATTTACTTACATAAATATGGCTCCAGGTTTGATTCCGCTTATTAGGCAGCTGGTAAAGAAGGTGTGTCATGGGTAATAAAGTATCTGGAGGACAATACCTTTGATGAGCTGTCTCCCAGTTTGCATCCCCTGATCTCTACCCCAGTGGGTCGCTGCAGACAGCCACTGGATCTCCATGGTAGCAAAGCCCAGCACACAGGTCTGAGCTGGGATGTGAGCCTCAAGAAGGGATCTGCTTTGAGTTTCCAGACATCTTTCCTTGCTGACTTATCATCTCTGTGACCTCAGATAATTTCTGTGAAGTCTTCAATTTTCTCATCTGTAGAATGAAGCTTCAATTTTCTCATCTAAGCTTCAACTTTCTTATGTGTAGAATGAAGACATAAGTTCTTAGCTGTTGAAGATTCCACCTGATAATCTGAGCATTATCAGAATGGGGAATTTGCTTTACTTTGCACTGATTCCCAGCTCCTAGAAGAATAGGCACTCCATAAATATTTGTTGTGTGAATAAATCAATGTATGTACACAAAGGATGTAAGGGTGTCTAGAATATAATAAGTGCTTAATAATTACGAATTGGCTTCCTTTCCCTTCCAGGAATTAGCAAGGGCATTGCCTCTTCCCATCTCCCAAGCTCAGGTGAGTGTCCTTTCATCTTATAATGTTTTCACATTTTACACAAGTCCATAAATTAAGGAAACACCACTGATCTACTTCCTTGGACATAGAAAACTCTGCCTGAAAATGGACAGAAAAAGTATCATTGGATGAAATCTTGTTGCAAACCAATATTCCAGTGTTCCATGTGGTTTTCCAGGACTGTTAATAGGAACTATGTTGGCAGTAAAACAACTTGACAAGTCTGAAAATGTTGGGGAATACTGCCTTAAACAGTTTTCTTTACTCTGGGACTTTTTTTTTTTTTTTTTTTTCCGGTACGCGGGCCTCTCACTGTTGCGGTCCCTCCCGTTGCAGGGCACAGGCTCCGGACACGCAGGCTCAGCGGCCATGGCTCATGGGCCCAGCCGCTCCGTGGCATGTGGGATCTTCCCGGACTGGGGCAAGAACCCGTGTCCCCTGCATCGGCAGGCGGACTCTCAACCACTGCACCATCAGGGAAGCCCTACTCTGGGACTTTTCAAAGCCCTTACTATTCATATGCACATGTCTGAATCCTCCATCCAAGAGCTTCAACATACACAGCTTCCTAGCCACATTTGATCAGAGGACACTTTGGTCTCAGCATATCTCAAGGACCTTGTATTGGTACAACTCCTTGGGAAATGTGTTTATCTAATCATTAGCTAGAAGGGCAGACGCAAAGCAAAAAAGATTTATTTTTATAGGAGAGTAAAACGCTTTTCTTAGGTCAGGGAAGGCTTATTTAGGAACGAGATGTGGATTTCTCACAACCCAAGACAGTCATCGAGGAAATTTCATTTCAATGAAGCATTTAAATGAGTGAAAACAAATAAACATAAAATAAGTATATAATAACACCTTGGGAAAATTAACCATCTCTCCATTTAACATCTGTCACAGATAATCGTAGCAACTAGATTGATTATGGAACAGGAAACTGGAAGTTTAAAAAAGAAGCAGCTGAGTTTGCTTATATCACCTGCAAAGGGACTACTTTCTTTGGCAGATTAATATTGCACAAAGGTTTGAAGTTTCATTAAAGAAGCCTGGTTGGATGATGTTAACAGTAGGTTACAGAATGTGTGTGTGTAATCAGACAACACATTGCATTAGGCTATTAGAAAGTATAATGGTATTATACATGCATTCTGGATTGTGTTATGCCTTAAATGACATCTTTTCACAAGGAAACTATATAACATTGTGGCATATGTGTAACAATGAAAATATAATCAGCACATTAATTATAAAATGACAAGTAGATTCCTATGAATCATGATTTGGTGTCAGTTGGGACTTTTTTTCCTGTGCAATTTTATAATACTTTATTGTCTACTGTAGTTTTGAAAAGTATACATGTTCGCATTTTCTGAAAGGCCTGATTGTGTATAATGGAAGAATTTTTTAAAGGAACAAAGCCAAATAGCACAACAAATATCTTAAGTTGAATTCTTTTTAACTTAAATTCTATATCAAGGGGTGTCCACACCTGCAGATTATACTCCTTTACATGTAAACTTCCTGTAGAAAGCAGGGCAGAGTTAACAACTGGATCAACTTGGAGAGTTTTTTTTTTTTTTTTTTTAAGCAATTAGTTTTATGTTCTTTTAAAAAACTGCTTCATTATATTTTGTACATCTGTTCAGGGGTTTGATGATGATGTTGGTAAATTTCCAAATAGTTGTAAAACCGGGGAATGCCAGTTAAGCAATAATATAACCCACCTGTGGGTGGAAAAGAGGCTTTATACAATAACAACCCCCCAAATTCCTTTAACAAAAGAATTAATTCTGCTCTGTGAAGAAATGGTTCTCCTTCAGGTGAGGACATCAGACACTGTATTTTTAAAGAAGATAGGCTGTAAGTAGTTCAGAAGAGACTGACCAAAATGATAAAAATTTGGAAAACAAGACCTATGAGAGAAGGTTAAGAGCATTGGAATATTCATTCCAGTCAAAGGGGGCTGAGGGGAGATATAACTGTCTTCCTAAAAGTTAAGTGATGTTACAAGCAGAAGAGATATTAATTATCATTAGTAGAGGAAGAGGGCAGTTAGAAGAAAAGAACTACATCTGTTCTACTTAATATTTGGAACAATTATTGTAATACAAATAATATTCATATGATGGAGTTAAGTGCCGGGAAAGTCTAGGCTTTGCAGCTGTAGAATCAAGAGTGAGTTTTTCTCTTTCTGACTTACGTCACTCTGTATGACAGACTCTAGGTCCATCCACCTCACTACAAATAACTCAATTTCGTTCCTTTTTATGGCTAATATTCCATTGTATATATGTGCTACATCTTCTTTATCCATTCATCTGTCGATGGACACTTAAGTTGCTTCCATGTCCTGGCTACTGTAAATAGTGCTGCAATGAACACTGTCATACATATGCTAACACATATATATGGAATCTAAAAAAAAAAAAAAAAAAAGGTTCTGATGAACCTAGAGGCAGGACAGGAATAAAGACGCAGATGTAGAGAATGGACTTGAGGACACGGGGAGGGGGAAGGGTAAGCTGGGACAAAGTGAGAGAGTGGCATTGACATATATATACTACCACATGTAAAATAGATAGGTAGTAGGAATCAGCCGCATAGCACAGGGAGATCATCTCGGTGCTGTGTGACCACCTAGAGGGGTGGGATAGGGAGGGTGGGAGGGAGATGCAAGAGGGAGGGGATATGGGGATATATGTATACATATAGCTGATTCACTTTGATATACAGCAGAAACTAACACAACACTGTAAAGCAATTATACTCCAATAAAGATGTTTAAAAAAAAAGAGTGAGTTTGTAGCAAATCCTTTAGAGTGAATTTGAAATACTTTGAAATCAGTCTGTGGTCTGGCAAATGGGTTGGAACTCAGCTCTTCTGTTGAAAATGACAGTGTGAATTCTTCATTGCTATAATAATTTGTTCAGTCCAGAAGGAAATATGTATCAGGGCATTCATAGATCCATAAATCCTTCCTAAGGGAAAAGCATCAAAATTCAGCATAAAAATATTTTAAAATATTTAAATTACAAATTACTGATGTTTTCAGTATGGAAGCATAATTAACAAATACAAGAGCTTTGTATAACTTTGATTTTCATTGGGGAAACCACACTATTGTCAATCCCAGACCATATGGTCCACGTAGAGTTCATCCCACTCTCAACTCTGGGCATGAGTGTGGGACAAGGAGTGTGCATTACATCCCTGGTCACAGTGATTGTTTCAGGAAAGGACATTGAAAGCCAGCCTTCAGTCTTGTGGTGGAACTATTGAAAGGATGAAATCCTCTTTGCTTTGTTACTTCTCAGCTGGTAGAAAGTAACCTGGAATTGCTGGAGATCATGCCAATGCATAGAAAAATTTTCCTTAGGATGAAGAGGAAAAGTAAAGCAGAAAGATGAAGAAAGAAAACAGGACATTCATAGGATAGTATGGGAAGCCCTGGTTGGATATTTACACATTAATAAGGAGTACAATTTAATGCTCAAAAGAGACTTCCAGATTTTAAAAGCTGAAATTTAAAGCAAACTTAGTTCATCAAAATATTTGTATAGAATTCTTCATGTGTTTATATGTATACATATTTGCATAAAAACTTTAATTTTTCTCGGTTCCGCTTAGGGATAAAGATTCTGCTTATGGACAAGTATGAGCTATTTGCCCTTTGCTTTACTTTTGAAGAACAAACCAAAATTTAAGTCCGTATGCAATGTTTCTACAATCAGAGTTTAGAATATGTTTTAAACAACTGCTTAGAACAAACTATACTAAGAAAGGAACTATCAGACTTAACAGAAGCTATCCTGGCAAACAATTATTTTCATTGGAGCACTGACAATTATGTAAATGTGTCTGGAACTGCAGTGGGCACCTAATTATGACACCTAATTATGCCAATTTATTTATACACATCCTTGAACATTTTATTTATAACTCCCCCACTCATTCAAAGACAAGGTAAAGTAAGAAGGCATAATCCAGAGATAACTGCCTCATCCTTGCGATATGAACACAACTCATCTCTATGACCCTTGACACTCTGGGGTGAGCCCTGCTCATGGGAGGTTTCACTTTTCACCTATCACTTTGTGATTTCAGGAGGTGAGCATATGTGACTGTGGCTCTGGCTGAGGCAATGATGGCCTTAGCTATCCTAGATGACATACCTAGCAGAGGGAGCTATCCCATCACATCTTACTTAAGCAAAAAAGTCACCATCAATCATTCTTTCTACTACATGTGAGCAAATTATTCTATTCTAAACCACAAATAGAGTGCAAATAACCAAAGAAGTAAAATAAACATCATCACCGTATCACAGGGTCACTTTCTGTCGTTTAGATAGGATTTTTCTCTTTTCTTTTTCTGTCCTTTCCTTTCTTCCTTTTCTTTTTAGAACCCAATGACATTTCTTGGAATTAAATGTCATTTCTTAACTTTGGTAGATGAGAGTTATGACCACCTATTCAGATCAGTTCCCTAGGGGCTCTGCCTCTAAGTGATTTATTGGGGGAGGGATGTCAGATAGGGGAATGAAGGAAAACAGGTGTGTCAAAGGAAGGAACAAAGCAAGGAGGTGAACTCTGTTAGAGACCATCCCCAGTCTGACCAAAGGGGGGCGCTCTGGAGCATGAGTTGTGCCATAGGGTCAGTCCCTCCTTGAGGCAGAAGAGCTGGTGTTTGGTATCCCAGGGCGATCTAGTCCTCTGTCTACATCGGGGGGCAATGGGGGTGGGGATGGGGGTTAGGGATTGGTAGGCTCCCAGGCCACGAAGTTCCCTTTTGACCCCCGAAGTTCCGGGGACATTCGCCCAGTCTACACTCCCAGCAATGGGGAACAAGAACTGAATGAAGCCCAAACAGCAACCTCTGCAGGATCCCAGCAAATGGGTGGCTGGCACATCACCCAGATTGTCCTAAGGAGTTTAAAGATTGCCCCTTATACCACCAGCATGGGCTTCAGTTTGAGAAATGTGAAATGAAGCTATAAATAAACTCTTTCTGTATTCTTGAAATGCTGAGATGATGCCGAAAAATGCTAAAAATATGGGAAATTCTAGGCCTTTGTTTATCTATAAAATAAAGAGATCAGAAGATATGTTCTCTGTCACTTCTGAGCCCTTCCAATTCTAAATGACTTTCAAAGGACTTTTTCTTTCCAGAATGTCTGCCTTACTCTAGTATTCTAAAATATCTAATTTTTGCCAGCATAGTGCATAGCTTAGGCACCCAAAGTAGTATAAAGGAATCCACCTAGGTCTCAGGTTGCATCTAGACACTTGAAACTCAAAGTGCGGTCTATAGACCAGTAGCATTACCAGGGAGCTTATTAGGAATACAGCCCCCAACTCAGAACTATTGAACCAAAATCTGCCTTTTAACAAAGATTCACAGGAGATTCACAGGTATTTTCAAGTTTGAGAAACACTAAGATATAGAAACTTGTTAAAATAAACTGATCATAACTTGACAAGCCCTTCAAATTTAGGGTCCTTTGGCTAGAGACAGAGTAGGGAAAGGGACTGGTAGTTAAGAATTGAACTCATTAAAATCTCCCCAAACAGCTAGAATTGAACCATTTTCTGACCCAGGTGAAAGAGGGAAGGCTGTCTTGAGTGGGCCTATGACTAAATCACTCATTTTCATCTCTGTATTCAACTGTGAAAACATTTGTGTAAATTATGAGTCTTTGTAACCTATCACATGCATCTTCTTGCTCCTATTTTGACAAGTCGGGGGGGGGTGATTCTGAAGGAAACTATTCCACAGCCTCTACTAAAACTTAGAAAGTCTTACTTTCATGGGTTACAGTAAGCAGGAAACCAGATTAAGTTTTGACTGCCAAGGAAAGGGGGAGGGAATTGTTCTCATTCAATGGTTACCAAATCATCAATCGTTCTAAATGAATCCTCTTTCCTCACACTTGGGAAGTACCAAAATGCACTTGAGAAAATGTCCTGGAGAAAATCTAGGATGTAAAAGCTGTTATTTGTACTCATAGGGGTTATCACCTCAAGAAGTTAATATTCCACACCCAGTGATCAAGCTTAGGATTGCCAGGCGAGTTGAAGTTCTTTACAGTCTGTAATATTTGGCAAGATTCATGGGGACTCGGTAGGCCTAAGGGCACCCATATATTCCACACGATGCTTTTCAAAATATTATCAACTTTTAAAAAGATGCAAATATGCATGAGAGTTATAAATTCTCCTGTTTTAAATATCATGCTGTCCCTTTGGGAGAATCTCAGGGGAATAGATAATTACTTCTATATGGGGAAAAATGAATCACAACATTTTTTGATGCATATCTGTATTCTTTTGGCAGGTCTCTGGCATGAATCGCAGTAAATGGATGAAATGTTTTCTGAATTTTACTAGCACAAATATACTATACCTCAAACTCAGAAAATATATGTAAGATAGGGCAAGATAAAATATTTCTGCTCCACCCATTCTATTCCTCTCAAAAGTATAATATACAAAACAGTAGAATAGACCAATATTCCATCTCACTTGAGAAAGATACCCAAGAACAAAGCCTTCCAGTGATCAACAGCCTAGGACAAGATCTATTCAGGGTGGAAATAGACTATTAGCATTTTAAAAAATTTCTAAAAACCCCTTAAGCTCTTAGATAGATCCCATGGCAGTCTCTTGGTTTTCCAACATCATGTATCATATGTCTTTTACTTGGCTAGCTTTCTGAGGGAGTCTAAAAAGGAATAAGACCTTGTGTCTGTTCTTAATAATGTAAAAGTTTAATGGAGGAAACAAACACTCAAACCAATATTTAATTTTAAATCAGGCATGTCTCTATTAGATAAATGAACAAAGCACTGTAGATGTATAGAGAAGGAGGAGGTCTTTCTGCCGAGTCACAGATGGCTTCCCGAAGAGGACAGTCTTTAGGAATGAGATCTCTCCAGGAGGAAGAGGGGAAAAGAAGCTTCCTAGATTAAAAGCAAGACTCGGATAACAGTAACAACAATAGCTCATTTTTGTTGCAAACTTCCCACGTGCCAGAACCTGTTCAAGCACTTTTCTTGTATTAACTTACTTTAATCTTCACAACATCCATAGAAACTACCTAACAATATTAGCTACACTTAATACATGAATAATTGGGGGCCCATGGATATTCATTTGTGAAAAATTACACTCATAGTCATGGAAATATGTGAGAGTGGTGTTTCCAAGCACAATATCATGTCAAGTATGATGGAAGCAACTTGAACGTGGAGGCAAGAAGGGGGTGCTCTTCAAGCAAGGTCATGGGCGACCTTGTCCTCAGGCTAAGCAGCCGGGACTTTATCCTGTCAGAGATGACGATGACATAAGGGTTTTGAAGCAGAGTGAAACATAAGACTAGTTTTTCAGTGAAAAATTAGTGACCATGTGGAGAACGAATTGGGAAAGTGTCAGACTTCCTGCGTTGCATTAGGGGACTGCTTGTATTGTTAGGCATGAGAAATAATAAATGTTGGGACACAAGGTAGTGAAATTGAGAGGTATTTCTGAGGCACTATGGGTAGGTTTTGAGGAATCATTGATTGGTGGGTTCTTTGGTTTACATAAAGGGGTTCAAGATGACCCTTAAATTTCTAGGCTGGGTCTCTAAATTAGACAAATGTCTAGATTGAATATCTATGTTTCCCCAAATAGGAGATGGAAAAAGAGGAGCCAGTTTTAGAGACACTATGTAGATGTTTTGTACCTTTGGAGTTGTAACTGGAATGACTATGGAATATCCTGATCAAGGCTTCCAGCAGACAGTTGGAGATAAAAGTATGTATGTCTGCACATATACACACACACATACACACACACACACACACAGATTTGGGGGCTTTTGGGGGCTAGACACTCTGTTGTTTATCTAGTCAGTCTCTCAGTTAAAAACGTTATTGTGGATATCACTTGCAGGGTTTGGGTTATGATTGGTACACCTCTTGTGGCTGCTGAGAGAGGCAGGAGGATGCTCGTGGACATGGACATTCAGTGAGTCTTTTAAAGACTGCCTTGTGGCTGATATGGTCTTGGTGTTCTGGCCTGGTGTTAAGTCTGAGCCTCTGACATGGGAGAGCAGTGTTCAGAACATTGGACCACCAGAGACCTGCTGGCCTCACATGATATCAATTGGTGAGAGCTCTCCCAGAGATCTCTGTCTCAATGTTAAGACCCAGCTCCACCAAACGGACAGAAAGCTCCAATGCTGGATGCCCCATGTCAAACAACTAGCAAGACAGTAACACAATGCCAACCATTAGCAGAGAGGCTGCGTAGAACCATAATAAGTTCACAGACACTCCAAACACAACACTGGATGCAGACCTGCACACCAGACAGACAAGATCTAGCCTCATAGAACAGAACACAGGCACCAGTTCCCTCACAAGGAAGCCTACACAAGCCACTGAACCAACTTTACCCAATGGAGGCAGAAACTAAAAACAATGGGAACTGTGAACCTGCAGCCTGTGAAAAGGAGAGCCCAAACACAGTAAGTTAAACAAAATGAGAAGACAGAGAAACACAGCCAGTGAAGGAGCAAGGTAAAAACCCACCAGACCAAACAAATGAAGAGGAAACAGACAGTCTACCTGAAAAAGAATTCAGAGTAATGATAGTAAAGATGATCCAAATTCTTGGAAATAGAATGGAGAAAATACAAGAAACATTTAACAAGGAATGAGAAGAACTAAAGAACAAACAAACAATGATGAACAGCACAATAAATTAAATTAAACATTCCCTGGAAGGAATCAATAGCAGAATAACTGAAGCAGAAGAACGGATAAGTGACCTGGAAGATAAAATAGTGGAAATAATATGGCAGAGCAGAATAAAGAAATAAGAATGAAAAGAATTGAGAACAGTCTCAGAGACCTCTGGGACAACATTAAACTCATCAACATTCGAATTATAGGGGTCACAGAAGAAGAGAAAAAGAAGGGTTCTGAGAAAATATTTGAAAAGATTATAGTTGAAAACTTCCCTAACATGGGAAAGGAAACAAGCAGTCAAGGCCAGGAAGTGCAGAGAGTCCCATACAGGATAAATCCAAGGGGAAATACATCAAGACACATATTAATCAAACTATCAAAAATTAAATAAAAAGAAAACAATTTTTAAAGCAGCAAGGGAAAAACAACAGATAACATACAAGGGAATCCCCATAAGGTTAACAGCCAATTTTCAACAGAAACGCTGCAAACCAGAAGGGAGTGGCAGGACATATACAAAGTGATGAAAGGGGAAAAAGTACAACTGAGATTACTCTACCCAACAAGGATCTTATTCAGATTCAACGGAGAAATTAAAAGCTTTACAGACAAGCAGGAGTTAAGAGAATTAAGCACCAGCAAGCCAGATTTACAATAAAGGCTAAAGGAACTTCTCTAGGCAGGAAACACAAGAGAAGAAAAAGACCCACAAAAACAAACCCAAAACAATTAAGAAAATGGTAATAGGAACATATATATAAATAATTACCTTAAATGTAAATTGATTAAATGCTCCAACCAAAAGACATAGACTAGCTGAATGGATATAAAAACAAGACCCATATATATGCTGTCTAGAAGAGACACACTTCAGACCTAGGGACACATACAGACTGAAAGTGAGGGGATAGAAAATGATATTCCATGCAAATGGAAAACAAAAGAAAGCTGGAGTAGCAATTCTCATATTAGACAAAATAGACTTTAAAATAAAGACTATTACAAGAGACAAAGAAGGACACTACATAATGATCAAGGGATCAATCCAAGAAGAAGATATAACAATTGTAAATATTTAGGCACCCAACATAGGAGCACATCAATACATAAGGCAAATGTTAACAGCCATAAAAGGGGAAATTGACAGTAACACAAAAATAGTAGGGGACTTTAACACTCCATTTTCACCAATGGACAGATTATCCAAAATGAAAATAAGTAAGGAAGCAAAAGCTTTAAATGACACATTAAACAAGATGGACTTAATTGATATTTATAGGACATTCTATCCAAAAACAACAGAATACACTTTCTTCTCAAGTGCTCATGGAACATTTTCCAGGATAGATCACATCTTGCATCACATATCAAGTCCTGGTAAATTTAAGAAAGTTGAAATTGTATCAAGTAACTTTTCCGAACACAATGTTAAAAGACTAGATATTAATTACAGGAAAGAAACAGTTAAAACAGAAACACATGGAGGTTAAATAATCCACCACTAAATAACCAAGAGATCACAGAAGAAATTAAAGAGGAAATCAAAAAACAGCTCGAAAAAAATGACAATAAAAACACGATGACACAAAACCTATGGGATGCAGCAAAAGCAGTTCTAAGAGGGAAGTTTATAGCAATACAATCCTAACTCAAGAAACAAGAAAAATCTCAAATAAACAACCTAACCATACACCTAAAGCAATTAGAGAAAGGATAACAAAAAACCCCACAAAGTTAGCAGAAGGGAAGAAAACATAAAGATCAGATCAGAAATAAATGAAAAGGAAATGAAGGAAACAATAGCAAAGATCAATACAACTAAAAGCTGGTTCTTTGAGAAGATAAACAAAATTGATAAACCATTAGCCAGACTCATCAAGAAAAAAAGGGAGAAAACTCACACCAACAGAATTGGAAATGAAAAAGGAGAAGGAACAACTACACTGTAGAAATACAAAGAATCATGAGAGATTACTACAAGCAATTGTATGCCAATAAAATGGAAAACCTGAAGAAATGGGCAAATTCTTAGAAAAGCACAACCTTCTGAGACTGAACCAGGAAGAAATAGAAAATATAAACAGACCAATCACAAGCACTGAAATTGAAAGTGTGACTAAAAATCTTCTAACAAACAAAATCTCAGGACTTGATGGCTTCACAGGCGAATTCTATCAAATATTTAGACAAGAGCTAACACCTGTCCTTCTCAAACTCTTCCAAAATATAGAAGAGGGAGGAGCACTCCCAAACTCATTCTACAATGCCACCGTCGTCCTGATACCAAAACCAGACAAGATGTCACAAAAACAAGAAAACTACAGACCAATATCACTGCTGAACATAGATGCAAAAATCCTCAACTAAATATTAGCAAACAGAATCCAAAGGCACATTAAAAGGACCATACACCATGATCAAGTGACATTTATACCAGGAATGGAAGGATCCTTCAATATATGCAAATCAACCAATGTGATACACCATATTAAAAAACTGAAGGACAAAAACCATATGATAATCTAAATAGATACAGAAAAATCTTTTGACAAAATTCAACATCCATTTATGATAAAAACTCCCCAGAAAGTAGGTATACAAGGAACTTACCTCAACATAATAAAGACCATATATGGCAAATCCACAGCCAACATCATTCTCAATGGTCAAAAACTGAAACCATTTCCTCTACAATCAGGAAAAAGACAAGGATGCCCACTCTCACCACTATTATTCAACATAGTTTTGGAAGTTTTAGCCAAAGCAATCAGAGAAGAAAAAGAAATAAAAGAAATCCATAACAGAAAAGAAAAAGTAAAACTGTCACTGTTTGCAGATGACATGATACTACACATAGAGAATCCTAAAGATGCCACCAGAAAACTACTAGAGCTAATCAATGAATTTGGTAAAGTAACAGGATACAAAATTAATGCACAGAAATCTCTTGCATTCCTATACACTAATGATGGAAAATCTGAAAGAAAAATTAAGGTAAGGAAACATTCTCCTTTACCATTGTAACCAAAAGAATAAAATACCTCAGAATAAACCTACCTAAGGAGAAAAAACACCTGTATGCAGAAAACTATAAGACACTGATGAAAGAAATTAAAGATGATAGAAACAGATGGAAAAATATACCATGTTCTTGGACATTGTTCTTCAACATTGTGAACATGACTATACTACCAAAAGCAATCTACAGATTCAATGCAATACCTATCAAGCTACCAATGGCATTTTTCACAGAACTAGAACAAAAAAGTTCTCAACTTGTATGGAAACAAAAAAAACCTGAATAGCCAAAGCAATCTTGATAAAGAAAAATGGAGCTGGAGGAATCTGACTCCCAGACTTCAGACTATACTACAAAGCTACAGTATTCAAGACAGTATGGTACTGGCACAAAAAGAGAATTATAGATCAATGGAACAGGATAGAAAACCCAGAGATAAAACCACACACATATGGTCACCTCATCTTTGATAAAGGAGGCAAGAATATACAATGGAGAAAAGACAGCCTCTTCAATAAGTGGTGCTGGGAAAACTGGACCCCTACATGTAAAAGAATGAAATTAGAATACTTCCTAACACCATACACAAAAAATAAACTCAAAATGGATCAAATATCTAAATGTAAGGTCAGACACTGTAAAACTCTTAGACTAAAACATAGGCAGAACCCTCTATGACATAAATCACAGCAAGATCCTTTTTGACCCACCTCCTAGAAAAATGGAAATTAAAACAAAAATAAACAAATGGGACCTAATGAAACTTAAAAGCTTTTGCACAGCAAAGGAAACCATAAACAAGATGAAAAGACAACCCTCAGAATTGGAGAAAATATTTGCAAATGAAGCAACTGACAAAGGATTAATCTCCAAAATTTACAAGCAGCTCATGTAGCTCAATATCAAAAAAACAAACAACCCAATCAAAAAATGCACAGAAGAGCTAAATAGATATTTCTTCGAAGAAAATGTACAGATTGCCAACAAACACATGAAAGGATGCTTAATGTCACTAATCATTAGAGAAACGCAAATCAAAACTACAATGAGGTATCACCTCATACCGGTCAGAATGGCCATCATCAAAAAATCTACAAACAAAAAATCCTGGAGAGGGTGTGGAGAAAATGGAATCCTCTTGCACTGTTGGTGGGAATGTAAATTGATACACTCACTATGGAGAACAGTATGGAGGATCCTTAAAAAACTAAAAATAGAACTACCGTACGACCCAGCAATCCTACTACTGGGCATATACACTGAGAAAACCATAATTCAAAAAGAGTCATGTACCACAATGTTCATTGCAGCTCTATTTAAAATAGCCAGGACATGGAAGCAACCTAAGTGTCCATCAACAGATGAATGGATAAAGATGTGGCACATATACACAAGGGAATATTACTCAGTCATAAAAAGAAACAAAATTGAGTTATTTGTATTAAGGTGGATGGACCTAGAATTTGTCACACAGAGTGAAGTAAGTCAGAAAGAGAAAAACAAATACCGTATGATAACACGTATATATGGAATAAAAAAAATGTTCTGTAGAACGTAGGGGAAGGACAGGAATAAAGATACAGATGTAGAGAATGGTCTTGAGGACACAGGGAAGGGGAAGGGGAAGTTGGGACGAAGTGAGAGAGTAGCATCGACATATATACACTACCAAATATAAAACAGATAGCTAGTGGGAAGCAGCTGCATTGCATGGGAAGGTCATCTTGGTGCTTTGTGCCCATCTAGAGGGGTGAGATAAGGAGGGTGGGAGGGAGACGCAATAGGGAGGGATATGGGGATATATGTATACATATAGCTGATTCACTTTTTTTATACAGCAGAAACTAACACAACATTGTAAAGCAATTATACTCCTATATAGATGTTAAAACATTTTTAATAAAAAAATAAATAAAAACATTGTTGCAGGACCTGAATGCTTCACATATTGAAGATCCTTAATAAATCTACAAGCGTTTGTTGAAAGAATGTCTGAATTCTATAGCCAAGGAAAAGACAAACATTCTGTGGCTTCAATCCACATTACAACTTGCCTTGATATTTCAAGGAAAAATTATTGCCCTCTCTTCCAAATCTGAAATGTTGGTTGATGGGGTGGTAAAATTTGTTGCTCTTCTTTTCATCATATTTTAGGGTTTTGCAGGTTGAGGGCAAGGTAAATGGAAAAAGTTCTTTCATTGAGTGGCTGTAGAGAGGATATTCAGAAAGGTGTAGAAATTAAATTTACAGTTGATGTAAGTTGGATATAAACTTTTAGACTACTGCCTATGTGAAAAAATCTGCTTTATCATCTACAGTTGTTCTAAAATTTCTTGAGAGCTACCTTTATATTTTTATAAAAGCCACAGCCACATCCCAGAGCCTCCCATTCCTTCCTGAATGGAAAGTGATCGTGGGCCAAATTTTGCCATTCAACAAATATTTTATTTTTAAAGCAGATTTGCATTTTATTTTATTTTATTTTATTGGGTTTTTTTTTGCTGTACACGGGCCTCTCACTGTTGTGGCCTCTCCCGTTGCGGAGCACAGGCTCCGGACGCACAGGCTCAGTGGCCATGGCTCACGGGCCCAGCCGCTCCACGGCATGTGGGATCCTCCCGGACCGGGGCACGAACCCATGTCCCCTTCATCGGCAGACGAACTCTCAACCACTGCGCCACCAGGGAAGCATCTCAACAAATATTTATTTTCTAAAACATCTCATAAGGAAAGACCCCGACAGATTTTTTAGAGCTTATCGACTCTTTGGATGTCCTAAAGATGGGTGAATCTCATGGTAAAAGCTATTAAGTTTTTAAAAATACATTCACTTATACTAAATATAGTTGTAGCCTGGAGGCAAGGCTTATTTATATGATGCTTTTCACTCTTGTCAAATATTAGTTGCAGTCCCACACACAGTGCCAAATAGAAATGAAAATCTGGTATTCTGAGGCAAGGTTTTCTTTTCCCTCTTGTCACTCCTCCACTTCAGTGTATGTAAGACATCCCTCTTGCAAGTTGCTGGGAGACAGTTCTCCAGACAGTGTAGCTTAACTACTATAACAGCAGTGAGAGTAAGGCTCAGAAGAAACTCAAAAGATAAAGAGGAGAGAGAAAGTGGCGTAAGGGGGAAACTGATTCCAATCGAGGCCAACATCCTGAAAACAATAATAAGAAAATCTTAGGGGGGAAGAAACCTTCCAGAAAGAAGGAATGCCCAAATGCTTAAAACAAGGCAGAAAATCCTCTATTAAAACAAATGGCATATTATAAAATGTATTCAAGTGGATATGAAAAAGACAAAGAGAAGATAACATGCGACAATTGGATATTTGAGGAAATCCACTTCCTGCTGAAATATGAAAAGGAAAAGAATGTACTCTCTTTAAGGAGAAAACTATCCTTGTAAAGGATATGCCTACTGGGTTCCCTGTCAAATCCATTGTAGCATTATTTCTTCAGACTTGGTTTCTTATCATCTACACGAAGAGGGTCTTGCTGTTTAGACTTTGGTCTTAGTGGAAAGAACAAAGGATTTGAATCAGACTATGTGGGATGGACGTCCAGACTCTGCCACTTTCTGCAAGTGTAATCTCGAATAAATCTCTGAGACTTTAAATCTCTGTTTTCTCATCAGACAAATGAAAAAAAAATAAGCCTCACCCACTTCTTATGAAGTTAAAATATGAGCAGCCAGGAGAAGGTACACTTTGCCTTGTTGGATTCCATTTGAAAAGGTTCTCTCAAGTGCCCACTGCATCACTGACAACTTAAGATTGACAACTTAAGAATCCAATAAGATACCTGAAGAGTTTTTCCAAAAAGCAGTTTACAGCAACCTGTGCTGAGAATACCGTAGAGACAACTAAAGGGGAAAGAAAGCGTGTAGGAGCATGCCCTCTGCTCCTTAAACTAGCCTAGAGACTGATGAAACAGTTCTTCTTTGGGTCAATGGTAACACAGTGTTTCACTCTGAAAGGTAACAAGATAGAGTGTGCATGAAAGCACTTGTAAAGCAGTAGCAATTTTTTTAATAATAATTGTGTTTTATTGGTGAAGAAATGCCATAGTTTTGAAGATGGGAAATTAACAGTTTCAAAGACAGATATAATGTGTTTGTACTATACCCAGCAGGTCTACACATTTACATCTGTGCCAAATGAAATACCTTTTTCATCTGTCTACCTGCCTTTCTTGCTCATTTAGAGCTTTTCCATACTAAAGTCCCATCCTTTCAATGAGGTGTTAGTTGTTCGTTTCATTTGGCTTGATTTTTCTTTCTCTTTACTCCCTTTTGGGGTTGAGGAGTGATTGGAGGACATAAATGGGCAGTCTAGGATGCCATCTGAACATCCTGTTTTATCAATTTAGAGATTTGGTAGGACCTCATGTTCAGGCCCTAGAACAGGTACGGTTTTGGTTTCAAAGTAAGTCATAAAAACATTAAGAAGCGCTGAGCAGTAGCTCTCTTTAAATACAAGACATTGTTTCTGAAGTTTCCAGAGCCATGTATGCATGTACCATGTCATGCTCGCTTTGGGCAGTGTGCATCTCTTCACTGGAAGTCAGATGCCTGAACCCCTACTTGACTTGAACAACTGAAGCTTCTATTATCGTCTTCATGGATCCAGAGAGGCAAGAACAAATAAAACCCAAACAACTGTCTCCATCAACAGGGAATCTTTAACTGTGCATCATGTGGCAGTGGCATTATCTTAAGACAATTATCCAGTGTATAAATGTTTATTGCCTTGCTGTTTTAAGATGCACAATATAAGATTAACAATCGTGGTGGGTTTTTTTTTGTATAAATGCAATATTTCTGCTATTGTGTTTGTGGAATTCAGCTAGATAATAATTGATTCCGTGACAGGGATTGGCTAATTTGCCAACAGTATAGTATAAAACACATTTATACAGTCAATTACACCCAAGTGCATGGCCTATTTGCTTTATAATTTCATAAACTTGCCAGCAATTTAAATAAAAAAGTTCCATTAAATTATCATATCATGTGATGGAATGATATTGCCAAGTATATTAAACCATGTGTGTTCAGCCAGAATTAATTAAATATTATTACTTTTTTCTTATTAACACATTGAACTTACCCTTCCTACTCTCTTCTCGAAATAGAAGCCTATTAGTGAACAAAGTAAACTTAAGGGCAAAGTTTAAACATTTTCCTGAGGGTGTTTCATTAAGAACCCTGGTTCTTTTGTTTAAACATTTGCTCTTGGTAAATGTGCTTGTATTGTGAAAATATTTTATGTTCTTAGATATGAATACTGGAAAAGTTTAAAGAATATCTTTACTTGAATTATTCAGGTATTCAAAAAGGGAACATTTACATCTTCAGCTTAGAGAAAGTCATGATACAAATTATTTCAATATTAGTTGTTTATAATTCTATTGTTATTTGTAACTCCATGAATCTAACCTTAGTAAGGGAAAGATACAAGACTGGATAGTTTAACAATTCAAAAATGAATAAAATATAATATTTTCTGATACAGAAGATACCTGTTTCATATGAGATAAATTAACCAGGCCTCCCCAAGGGACTCATAGTTCAATAAATCTGCAGTGAACACCAAGAATTAAACTCTTAATATCAAGGCCCTTGTTTTATTTTATGAAAAGCAAAACATAGAGGTGAACTTCTCCTGGACACATACTAATTATGCTAATAAGGTGCTCATGATTATACACTCACTTTGACCTTTATTCCCACTCCTGTTTTTTGGTCCATATCATAATTTACTAGGTTGCCCCACACTGTACAGGATCCTTTGGGATTACAAGGCTTTGGTTTTTTTCCTTCTTTTTCTTCTTCTTGCTTTTTTATTGAGTGTTTTGATTTTTATTTCTAAATAGTGTAGGTTATTTCTCTCATTTAATATATAGAAGCATAGTTTTATTCTCTTATTCATAAAGCAAAACATGCATATCAGTAAGAGGTAGACTATGGCCATCAAAGGATGAAGGGACATGAGCTAGAAGCAGAGCATGAGCTCACAGAATTTTTTAAGAGCTGGGCAGTAGGACCCACAGCAAGAGTCATGCCATGGGAATGGTTGGGTTTCATGCCATCTCTTCCCCTACAATGAATCTATAGCTAATTCCTCCCATGCCTTTGAGTCACTCTCTTTCACATCAAAACCCTGGGAGAAAGAGTGTCATGTGTGTGCCATATTGTTCTGGGTGAAAAAAGGAAGATCTGGCCTCTTCAATACCTTAGTGAGGGTGGGTACTGGCCACAGCCAAGAGGCTCATGGCAAGGATCCCCTCAAAAGGAGGATTAAGGTGAAGAGAGAAAAGTGAGTGTTCGAATGTTACACATGCATCCATAATACACACAATTCCTGACTGAAGTTTTCTAATGGTGAAAAATTGAAACAATAGGAAAGTAAATAAAATTAAAAAGTGAAAATGCCTTCATAATTGGAATACCAGAGATCAACAATTTTAATGGCTTAGTTTATATCTTCGAGTCTTTTGTATTTACATATATAAATATAGCTTGGTATGTCATATTATGCATATTATTCTGTAACTGTTTTTAAACTTTAAGTATTAAATACTAATCTTTTTCATTTTAATGTATATAGATTAGTCCAGTCCATTTTTACAGCTTCCAAATATTCCATTGCTTGGATTTTCAAAATTCATTTAACCAATCTTCTATGGATGGATACTAAGACTATTTTTTATTTCCCCACTATTGCAAATGTCTTTGCACATTCATCTTTGCCTTCTTCTCCAATTATTTCCTTAGGAATAATTCTCACAAGTGGAACTTTCAGGTCAAAGGGTATTCTCATTTGAAATATTTTGCCAAATTGCCCTACAGAAAGATGGTGACAATTTAAAACCCCACAAACAGTATGTGAGATACAGTCATCAACATCATCAAAGTCTTCATGATTTTTCCTTCTTAATCACCAGAAAGGTGTGAAAAAGACCCTACATTTAAACATAAAGATGTATAATTACTAGCACTTACCTTAATAAGGCAGTGCCTGGAATTGGGTAAGCATAACTTTAACAGTCTCCTCAGACACAGCAGAAAAAAATATGGCAGATATTTAATTATCGTAGTTGGAAGAACCTACCTTGAATAACAGTGTAGACAGGAATCTTTCACAGACTGTATATTTTAACTTGCTTCCTCTGTACTTTGTTCAACATAGTATTACTTTTTCCATAGAGGTGACTTTAAATTTATATAATTGTATACATCAAAGCTGTGCGTCAGCCAGAATTTTGCTTATTTGTGGTGAGATAAGATAAAGAGACTTTGCCAAGAAAATTCGAGTTTGGATGGTCATCTTTTCCCTTTTACATGATTGCTGAAATCCCCCTTATTTCAATAATCACTCAGATGAATTCTGGAATTTTTGGAATCCGTCTCCTTGAAGTTTCTTTGATGCTTATCTTGAAAATTTATAGTATTTCCAAAGCATTTCAGAAATCAAGGAAACTGTCCTGACAAGAGGAGACTGCAGGGGACTTCCCTGGTGGTCCACTGGTTGAGACTCTCCTTCCAGTGCAGGGGGTGCCGGTTCGATCCCTGGTTGGGGAGCTAAGATCCCACATACCTCGCGGCCAAAAAACCAAAACTTAAAAAAAAAAAACAGAAGCAACATTGTAACAAATTAAATAAAGACCTAAAAAAAATTTTTTTTAAAAAGGAGAGACTGCGTTAATGCCAAACCCAAAAATGTGAAGATTTTTGCTTATTCGAGTGCGTGGTGGTTTTGAATAAGGCAAAATCTATAATCTTAGTAAATATTACACACTATTATTAAAGAAGCAAAAAGGAATTGTGCTGGAGTTAATTAAGGCTTTAAGAAATGCCTGCTTTTATTGGCAAAAAAAAATTTTTGTTGCAAGAAGAAAACTAAAAATTAAGAGGATGTTTGGCAGCAATATTGATATGCTAATGGATAAACACGCAAATTTAGAAAAAACTAATCAGCAAAGACGTTACTAATGGAAATGTACAGGAAAATGGCTAATGCTGTATGCAAACCCGATATCTACAAAATTAAGAAGAAAGCAGTTCTGTTTTCATAATTGTAACTTGAGAGTCAGGTCGCCTCTAACTAAGCTTTGCTACAGGAAGATGCTGACATACTTGCTGGGTGCTAGGTGTGTTAATTCACATAGACACATAAACACACATAAACATATATATACGTGTCTTCATGTATATATGTATGTAATTATTATTGTATCCCTAGGGTACTAAGATTTCAAGTCTCCCAGTCTCATGGGATGGGGTCCAGGTGGTAATCCCCTTAAAAGCAAAGCAGGCAGGCAAAGACTTATTTCTTAGGTAAGCAGCCTCTGAATTTGATGGACATGAAGTGGTAACTCTTGACAAATTAACTTGATAAATATAATTTTTGTTCTGCAGATATGCATATATTTTCTGAGCAATTCCTTTTCCTTGTTTCGCCCTCTAAACTTAAAGATAGGCACTTAAATACCTCCGGGCCCCAGGCTAGTAGTTTAAATGAGTTAAGTGGTCTAGGTGTAAGATACTAAGGAGTGGTAGAGATTGAGGAGGAGGAAAAAAAAAACTGGAGAACTAAGCTTATCGGAACAGATAATTCTCATTTCCAGTAGAAAAATTCAAGGCCAAAAGGAGCCCCTGGTGATGCCAGATCTTCTGATTTTATACGGTAAGCTGGAAATATGAACTTTTAAATGAAATCTCCCCATATTGAAAAATGGTGAATCAGTCCACTTAGGTTTAAAGCCACTCCATCATAAAGTTTTCTCCTCTCGTTCTCATCCCCCTTGGTTGATATCTAAATTCTAGGGGTACATGAAGTGTCATGGCATTGGGGGAGGATTCTCATCCCAGTGTTCAGATGCTCTGCTCCCTGGCCTTGGCCAATATATACAACTGCATCATGTTTTCAGGGATGACCAGCCCTCTGCGTTGTCATCTGTGACTAAGAATGCGAATGAATAGTGTGGCTTTTTTTTTTTTCAGAGAGCTTCCAAACAGTTCTTCCTCTCTGGCCAGCCTGTGTGATTGCTATCTAATTTGGGCTGGTAACAGTAATTAACTGATCACATGTCCTTTTGTAACTCTACTTTGGGTCAGGGTCTTGGAATATGATAAAGATATAGGCTCTTAATACTCCAAAGTGTTGATTTTCTTAAAGGTATTACCTGTTTGCCTTGGAATTACAATATCTTTTTTAAAGTTCTTGTCAATTTCTTTTTTTCATTTTTGTAGTAGCAACCATGTCCGGAGGACAATGTGGGTCATTGCTTTAGAAGGTATTCTGGGAGATGATATTGATTGCTACATGAAAATATTATCCCAACTACTTAGCTATCATTATAATGATTTTATTTTACCTTAGAGATTCAAATATTTTATTAATAATTGATAGTTACCTGTGAGTGTAATGAAAGAAGAGCAACTTGGTTCAAATAAATTCTTATTGGAGTTGACAACCGAAATATAAGCAAGAAACCAATTAGTGAATGTTAATTGTCCCTCCTTGATATCTGCACCTTAGGTTTTACTACATTTTATAGATATACTATATCTATAAAAGGTCTTCCTCTGGAATGTAGCTTTTTCGGGGTACATCCCAATACAAAGAAAAATATCCCCACTAGGATGACATTCTGAGAGTTACACTTTACCTGTCACCTCCAACTTTAAGCATTAACATCTTTAAAAAAGACAATTGTTAACTTTTGTCATTGATTGGAATCAATAAAAGTTGTAAAGGCAACAGCCAATATTTGAAAGTACTTTAGTTGTTACTCTGGTTGGGTGGAGGGAGATTGTCATTATTCAAGGTTAAATCTACCTTCCTTTAGGTCAGAATTCTTGCCTGGGAACTTCTCTACCAGCTGGAGGTAACATTGGGGTTTTCAGAACTAAAACAGGATTCACTGCTCAAAAACACAGAGAGAAAGGGATGAATTAATGTAGAGCCTGTAAGAGGGAACTGAGCCCAACTGCTGGAAGAACAAAAAGGAGGAAGAAATTCAAAATGGTCATTGCTTGGGTCAATGGTCAATATCAAGATCACTCAGCCAAAAGGTCAGGTGCTGGGAAGAAATAACAGCCAAAGTAAGTCAGAGCCATAAGAAGTAGTAGGACATATACACACTACTATATTTAAAATAGATAATCAATAAGGACCTACTGTATATCACAGGGAACCCTGCTCAATATTCTGTAATAACCTACCTGGGAAAAGAATTTGAAAAAGAATAGATATATGTATATATATATAACTGAATCACATTGATGTACAACCGAAAGTAACACAACATTGTAAATCAACTATAGTTCAATATAAAATTAAATTTTTAAAAATAATAAATAAAATGCTGAAAAAATAATGAAATAAAAAATTCACTGAGCTGTACACTTAAGATGTGTGCATTTTATGTAAGCTGTAGCTCTATAAAAAATTAAAACCAGTAAATTAAAAAAAAAGAAGTATTAGGAAAGGGGAAATTTAAAGAACCACCTTGAGCTCTATTTTAGTTTGGGCTTCTTTGAAAGCAGAGGCAAAACAAAGAGTTGGATATACGTCATTTATTTGGGAAGTGGTCCCAGGAAGCAGGGATGAGGGACCAGGGAGAGCAAGATGGGAACTAACTAAAGTAATAAGACTATACCTTACTGAGCTGTATATTGCTGTGAGCAGTAGGGGCTCAGTTCAGCTGGGGAATTGTGAGCAACTATGTAGAAAGCTTTCCAGAATTGTTCCTCCAAGGGTGAAAAGGCAAACACCCACTAACACCCACCCCTCATTGGTTGAGAGATTATCCTAGGAATGTTACCTCCCCTCACTTCCAGGGAGCATCTGCATGCCTTTTGAGCATCCGTTCCTGCCTTCAGGTAAAGCCCTAGGACAGGAAAAGCAGAGACGTGCTGAGTTAGTTGGTGGACTGAGGTGGGCTGTCACCAACAAGCACACAATTGCCCATCGTGGCTTCATGGATTAAGAGTTGGGCTGAGAGGATGTGACACAGGACACAAAAAATGTCTGATGCCAGCATCACATAGCTCTTGGGTCTTACCCTTATAAAATGGCAAGTTTGTGGTGTGTGGTTAAAAAGTCAAAGGAAGTGATGTGAAGAAAGCCTCCCAATCCACGTGTACCCTTGGTCAATATCATTTTCAGTGTTATGCTCTCAAGCAACCTCATATTTAGATGACACAATGGGTTCCCCTCCAGTATGACTTTTCCTGTTACTGTCTCACATCAGATGATGAAAATCTTTCATGCTGCCCCAACCCAAAAAAGAAAGTTAGAATAACTGCTCAGAATCTGGTCACTTTCCATATCTTGACCCAGTAGTTTGCATATCTCAAAAATCCTTCTTTGCTTTTCCCCCGTAGCTAGCTAGCTACATGCCAGAGTTGTTTGTCTCTGCCTCTCGTGTTATCTTCTTGGCCTCTCTTAGGACAGATTACATCTTCTTCTTTCTCAAAGCCTCATCTTTCTAGAATTTTTCAACTCTGTCATTTCCTCCCAATCTATCTTGAGAAGACTTGTTCAATCCCTCTTTGACAAATGTCCTTATTACTTCATCTATGTAATTCTAGCATTTCTGCCTTGAACCTCTCCCAGAACCTAGCCTTTAATTCTAACCCATGACTAGGCCATTTTCTGGTCATCATTTCTCTAGGTGTTGAATTGTAAAAATGTAATTGAGTAACTGAACCATCCAAATAAATGTGTTGTCTGTAACTCATGCAAACATAGAGTTTCTATGATTCTGAACTAGTTACCCTACCAAGTTTGTCAGAGTTGGACATATTTTCCCAATTATTTGTATTTTTCTATTTTCTCATATCCAAAGGGTAAGAGAACTTGTTTTTGTTTAGTTATTTTTTCGATAAATAAAACTTATATTGGAACTCTTTTTTTTCTCTTTAAACAGTTCCATTGCCCCCCCTCTTAAAAGCATGACTAACTTTTAAATTTTACTACTGAGTACCTTATTCAGTGACTCTTTTCAAACTTGATTTGAAGAAACTTAAACAAACAGTATATACCCAGTAAGAGTAAGAAACTCAAAGAAAAAGGAAACCAGGCCAGAGGAGAGATGAGAGAAATGATAAAATTGGGCATAAAGATCAATATGGCCCTATTGAAAGAGCAAATCTGTATGAGCTGTCTAGCATATCTTCATAAAGAAAGCCTGATGATTGGCCTATCTCCTGTATTATTAGAAAGGGGAAGGCAAATTAAATGTTTAGGGGAAACATTTTTTTCTGACACTAAGTTCTAGTAAATGCATGGGACCTGACCCAGGCTGAAAAAATGGCATGATAAATAACATCATGACTTAACATTAAATCAGTGTGGAGAAACAAAGAGCAAATAGTCTGGTGTTCAGATAGAGCTATCCCTTGGTTTAAATTCATCCACACAGAGAATTTAGAAAAATGTTAGAAGTGTGATGTAACATCTACTTTTAATTTTCTTCCCTTTAAAGCAGAATAGTACAAGCTTATTTCAAAAATAAGAAATCATACTAATTTAAACTTCATTCCTCCTGGTATCTACTTACATCACCATTGATGTTTGATATGTATCCATTTCTTCAGCTCATCTTCAATTTCTTTTTCCTCTCTCTCCCTGGTCCCTTACACATATGTATACATAAAGCTTTTACTTTAAAATATCATATGATACACATTCTTTAATTTGCTTTATTTACACAATGTATTATTTCTCTTTTATACTCTATTTTCCAAAAGCATTTTTTTTTCTGGTGCAGCTTTTGATAGGATTTGGAGGGAAAAAGTGAAAATGAACTAAGAGTTTTGTAAGTGGAAAAAAGCATGGGCTTTAGAGTCTGATCAGATGCTAATTATGGACTCCCTTGACACTAATTGGGTGATCTTGGACAAATAAGCTTTTTAAGCCTGGGTTTCCTCATCTGTAAAGTGGGGATGGTAATCGTATACAACCTCTTTTGTAGTATTTTCAGCAAGATTAAATGAAATATGCATATGAAGTGCTAAGAATGGTATCTGTGGAAAGAAAGCACTCATTTAAGGACTTGCAATGTTATCCAAGAGAAGCACTGAGATTTAGAAACTCAACTAGTTGGTGGTAGAGAGGACGGTCCATTGAAAAAATTAAAAGCGCACTCCACCTCTACACAGGTTCTCACAGGGGTTCTGCAGGTACGGCCCCATTTCATTCTAGAAGGATATTTGGATTTTCTCCAGTGCCTTTACAAGAGCATGACTGAGAGACCAGCACTCTAGACCACCAAGTATGGTACAAATAGTTTTGAAATGGGCAGGCTTCAGAGATATTGTTAGCAGTTATCAACCTCACTCTAAAAGAAGTCTCAAAATGGTCCCATGGAAGTGCTAGTCACAATTGAGAAAATTTTTTCACAAAGATGATCCTGGTTGACCCCCACAAAGGCTCTGTAAAGTATGAATTTTTTTTTTTTTTTTTTTTTTGCGGTACATGGGCCTTTCACTGCTGTGGCCTCTCCCGTTGCGGAGCATAGGCTCCGGACGTGCAGGCTCAGCGGTCATGGCTCACAGGCCCAGCCGCTCCGCATCATGTGGGATCTTCCCAGACCGGGGCGCGAACCCGTGTCCCCTGAATCGGCAGGCAGACTCTCAACCACTGAACCACCAGGGAAGCCCAAGTATTAATTATTTATATGATGATTCTTATTTTACAGAGGAAGAAAGGGAGGTATGGAGTAATCTGATACTTGAGTGAGGACACAGAGCTAGTCCAAACTAGATCTGGAATTCAAACCTGGAAATCTATAAAACAGTAAAAACCTATGGCCATGTCATTATGCTATGGAGAATTTGAATCATAATGCCAGGCTAATGTGACTTTTTAAAGTCATGATGTATTTCAGAGTGAAATTGATCAGAAGGTAGATTAGTTGGTACATATGAAGAACTCCAAGTAAAGATCTAAGCATATCAAGTCCTAAAATATGTATTTGTCATTCTGAAACCTTTTGATGATTTACATTTTCACACGTGAATTTAGCATGTTTTTCGACTCTGAGGATACAGAGGTCAGTAAGATATTCAGTGGCTTGTCAAGACTGTCAGCTCATTGAATTCTGTGGTCCCTGCTCTGGGTAGTTCATGCTGGTATAGAAGGCAGCAGTTTCCAAAGTGGTCCCAGTGAGAGTGTGTCCTTTCTGGCTGTTTGCAAGTGCAATTCCAGGTGTTGATTTTTCATCTAGTTGTCCCTTGCTAGTTTGGTGTTGTGTTGCCCTAGAGAGGGTTTCTCTGTATGATATCCATGGAAGACAGGATCAGTAGACAGTTGGACATTTTCTTAGGTCGCATTGCTCTTGGAATTCCCTTCTCCAAGTGCTTCTTTAGTCTGACTGTGTTTTAACTCAATACAAAATATACCTCACACCGATGAACTGTAAAGTGCAGGGATCTGGAGTAGAGAGCATATCTGGAAAGGTGTTCCTTCCTCCTTCTTTCCTTCTCTACTTCCCTCTCTCCTCTCTCCTCTTTACTTCCCCTCCCTCTCTCCCTCTATTCCATTCCACTCCAGTTAACTCTAGTTTAACTTCTCTCCTCCCTTGCAATCTCCCTCCCTCCCTCCCTTCGCCCCCTCCTCTTCCCTCTCCTCTCCTCCTGTCCCACTCTTTGCATCCACGCCCCCTTCTTCTCTTTCTCTTACTGGAACACACACACACACACACACACACACACACACACACACACACCCTTAACTTTTCCTTAAGACCTCAGAGCAAACTTGCTGGAAGTGCTTAGGGCTAAATTAAAAGTGAATAAACGTTTCCTTTCCTGAGAACTTTAACTTTTACTTTTCAGTTTAATTTAGTTCCTGAATGTTAAAGACGGCATATTTGATATCTGTAAATCGGTCTGTACACGTCTGTGCATGTGAATATATATACATGAGCAAAGTGGAAAAAAAAAAAAAGAGAGGAAAATATCTCCCAAACTTCTGCTTTGACTGCAAGATTAGAGGTTCTAACTTCTTGATTATTCCTTAACAAGAACATTTTAGAGAAATCAGTATCTTTTGTCCTCATTCCATATAGATTACTGCAGTTTGCAGACAGCCCTTTTTGCATATTATGTAAATAGAAAGTTACATTAACAACACTGTAGGTAATGTAGGAACATTTTTTTTAATTTCTCTTTTTTTCTTGTAGAAAGAGCTTCTGATTAAGAGCCGGGAGTGCTGTTCATCCTTAATTCCTTGCTGACTCCCCAAGTGCTGTCTGGGATGTCTTAACGACTTTCTGGAAAACCATGAGTGCTTCCATTTGCATCCAGCACCCCCAGTCCTGAAGAGATCACAACTTGACCCAATGGAAGGCATAGCCTTTTGAATATATCCTGCTCTGAATTTCTTAGGTGAGGGTGAAAGCACTAGCACTGTGGCAGGAGGTGGGTTGTCAAAATGAAATCTAGTATTCAAAGTTAGTATTTTTGTGATCGTTGGGAATCTGAGAGGTGGTAGGAGGAACAGACTTTCAGAGCGCTTCAGAGCTGGAGAAATAGGCTCTAACTCCAACAGAGAACAGGAGGGAGTGGGAGAGGGAAAGAGTGCCTTGATGCTCTTTACCGGGTGTCAAGTTGTATATACACAAATAGAGGCAGCGCTTTGGTCCATGCATGTTATGAATGGTGCAAAATGTTAGAATAATGAAATGCTATTTGATACCTTGATGGCTGATGACCGCATTTGATAGGTGCACGGAGAGACACCTAAAGGTATTACAAAATTCACCTCCAAGGACAAGGCAACAAAAGTTACAAAAAGCTTCATATTAGTGGGTGACCTTAATTGCTAGTGGAAACAAAACAGTCCGCATGCAAACTCAGTTGGTGGCCCTGGCCCCTGCCTCACCAGAAATGAGAGATAGAGTCCTGCCCCAGGACTGGCTTTCTCAAGGTCCTTAAAAACCTTTGTATGTGAGTGATCCACCAGCTTTTCTAAGAATGTGACTTCCACCTCAATGCAGAGAAGAAAGTTGCTCTGTAGAGCCCAGTAGAAGTGTGTGATTATAATTCACATTGCTACCAAAAAAATTAAACACTCCTATCCGTTTATGAGACTGTCTGACCTTAAGAAGTCATAAAATTTCTCTCCTTGAACAAATAGAGTTTATAATGTTTCTATACTATCAGTGTGGAATGGATTCCTCCATGCTCTTTTTGGAAATGTTTGTCGTGATGGCAAGTGACACAATTTACTTATTATTGTGGCAGAAGTTTAACGTGATTGAAAGCCATCAAAAGACACAGCATCTGAATGTCAAACATGACTTGTATCTATAATTCCAGACAATGATTTGGATGCCTGTTGACTTTCTTTCTCACCCACAATGATTTTTTCCCCTTTCCACTAAGTGGCACTGTGTTATTTGCATTTTTCTGTTCAGGTCAAAATATCCAAACATTTGGAAAGCTGGTCTGAAAACCAGTTTAAAGCTTTGCTGTAAATTTCTGCTTAATAGGTTAGATGGAGAAAAAAAAGCAGTAATTAAAATTTTATAAGAAAAAAACTTCCACGAAGCTTACTGTTTTCTGTATTTAACTCTTTCCCACTTTTTCTTTCCAACTCCATTAGCCTCCAAATAAGCAACACCATATTATGCATGTCAAAGGAAGTTTTATTTAGACTTATAAGGGCTGATCTATTCCCATACTGTTTAAATTAATGTTCAAAAAAGAATTCAAACCACATTCTAACATTTGGACTATGTAAGAAGGAAACAGATTTTCGGGAAAAAAAAAAAGATGTTGTTTTAGCTAGGCAGGATAGGCTGTAGGAATGCAGACACGTGCAGACGGGATTTCTAAATGTGTGTATTATCTGATAAGATCTGGCAGCTCGTGTGTCAATTCAGAAAGTAAATGAGTGTACAAGCAGAATTGCCTTCTTTTCTTCCTTCCCTCCCTCCTTTCTTCCTTCCTTCTTTTCTACCTTCCCTCCCTCTCTCCCTCCCTTCCTCCCTTCCCTCCTTCCCCCCTTCATTCCTTCTTTCCTTCCTTCCCACCTTCCTTCCTTTATATTTTTTCTTCCTCTTATTTTTTCCCTTCTCCTATGCCTCCTTTTCTTCTTGTAACAGCTTGGGATGGACTTTTACCTCAGCCACCTGCAGCCTAAGGCTTGGAAACACTCTGGCTCTTCACTTAACTGGTTACTTTTCAGACCAAATTAGCTCCAGAAATGCAGGGTGACTTTGAAAAAGGAAACTAGAATCTCTGGAAATAGAATGGCCTCCATTTGAATCAGGGTAACATTTTAAGAATTAAGTTCTCATTACCTTCTCCAAATACAGCACATCACTGACAGAGAGAATGTTTTGGCATCTATACAGTCACCCTACATCAAAAAATAGTCACGGAAAAAACATAGTTACTGATTTTGTGTGTGAGTGATCACTTTTAATTTTCAATACAATAGATTTTTCCAGTTTCTCAAGTGCAGCAAAAACACTGCCAAATAAAGAAACATAAATGCAACCGTGGAAAGGGTTGTGAGACCAAAATTTTTTATGTATCTGTGATTTTATGTTTGCGCGTGTGTGTGTGTGTATGTATAAAGTGAGTTATGTTTGAAATTAATGAATTACATTTCAATTAGCCAGCTTTTAGCAGCAGTTACTTTCTGTGCTGTGTGTTGGCTTCTATTTGTAACACGTATGGCAGTATATTTTTTCTTATAAACGAAGTGTATTTTCTTTTTTTTTTTTTTCCGAAGTGTATTTTCTTGATCAGGAAAAGAAAGGAAATTCGTGAGCCAGGAAAATGTCAGTCTACCTTTTTAAAAAAGATATCATCTTCTAGAAAATAACACCCCTCTCTCTTCCATGTGCAAAATATCACACACTTGCCTTTGAGACTAACTAACACTCAAGAAGAGAAGGGATTTATAGACTTCCTCAGATAAACGGATTACAGGGAGCCCTCGAATGAGGATGAAGCCTGGTTAGGTGGTGGAGAGTCGACATGCATTTCTTGGCAGGTAAGTCCTTTGGGATGATCTTCAAATAGAGAATACTGTATCGGGGCTGTTTTTATTTCTTTACAACAGGCTTGTGAAGATTCACAAACCATTAATGAATCCAAAACAGCCTAAGTATCTTATTTAATTTCATTCAAACTAACTTTTCCCAAACTTGTTCTGTCTTGCATCCTTTTTTGCACACCCCATGAACTATTGCAGTCCCTGTGAACAAGTTTAACAGTCAGGATAGGCTAGGTTATGCTGAGGCAACAAATAGCCTCCCAACTTTCAGTGGTTTATTTCAATAAAGGTTCATTTCCTGCTCATGTACCATGCTCAGCACATCCTTAGGGACCAGCAGGATTGTTGCATTCATTGAAGTCACTCATGGACCAAGCCTGAAAAAAGAGCTAGCATACAAAGGGGCCACTTGCCATGTGAGAGAGAAAAAAAAAAAAAAACAACTCTGGAAAGTCTCATACACACATCGACCAGTAAATGCCCTGGATCAGAGGTGACTCACAGCACTTCTGATCACAAGTAATCAGGGAGAACTAGTCAGATGGTTCCATCCAAACACAAAGGGGTGGGAAATGTAATCCTGACATGTACCCCAAAAGCAGAGATCCTAAAATAATTTAGGAATAGTACTAATGACTGCCATACCTAGTATTTTTCAGAATACATTTTAAGACTCTCTGGACTATTTTAGATGCTCCAAATCCCATTGTTGTTCATTCTTCCAAGATCAAGAAGTGTTGCACCTGGGAGAAATAGAGGAGAGATTGTAATACAAAAGTACAATGAAAATAATTCAATTATGCAAGAAGCACCTTTTTACATTTGAGCTTCATAACAACCCAGTTATATGAGTAGGGTATAGATTTTCTTATGGGAAAATGAGACAAGTGGGATGGCCTTTGTGAGCTGATCTAATATTCAAACAGTCTTTGTAAGTCAGAAGGAAATTTGGGGATATGGGAAATGTGAAAAGGTTCAAAATCTGGGACAGCTGGACCAACAAGAATTATCACCACATTCCAGTTCTACTCTGAATTCTACCAGATTTGTCCAGGACTTATCCAAGTGTTAGGGAGATTACTCAACAGAAACACAATGAGAAATAAAGCTCACTGACAAAAACATGAAGAAATGAAGTTTTGGTGAGATGCCAAGAGGTGACAACTTATTTCATAAATATCTTGAGAGGTGCTGGCCACCAGAAGCAATGAGCACTGACTCATTAAAGAAAAAATTCATATGGTGCCATTGGAGAGAAAATTTTAACCTATCACTTCTGCCTCTAAAAGGACAGCTAAAAGTAAGAGGAAAAAAACAAAAATGAATTCTGCCCTTTTTATGTGTCGTTGTGCTCCTATTGAGGAAAATAAATTCTGATTTACTGCTGTCTGCCTCAGAAAGGATGGAGGCACAGAATGACATTTTACGGCATTTGTTTGGGTTTGTCAGTGTGGGTGGGGGACTAGGCTGGGGGACTGGGTGTGCCATGACAGCCACCAGCAAGCCACAGGCCACCTTACATTACCCATTCCACATCCTACCTCACCTCCATCTCCCCCAGCCCCCAAACCTGCCATAATTAGTCTTGCGAGTTTTACATTGCCACAGTCGCATGCCTGAGGCATTATCTCCTATCTGTGGTATTACACGCTGTAATCCCACAGCTAAATGTGGTAACCCAAATTTCAGAGAGACTCTGCAGCAGGCTTGATGAGATAACCCATCTCGGTATGTGGAGTGCCAGGTCACACGGAGCCTGTAGGCTTGGAGCGCTATGGATGCTTTGTGTAGATTCATCCTACGCACCCTATAGCTTACCCATCCTTCCAGAGATCACAGGAACCCTAAATAGCAAATATGGCATCCTAACTAGAACACCACCTGTTTTGTGCAAGTGTACATGGGCTTCTGCCACCCTGCTGCTTCTCTCTCTCTCTCTTTTTTGGTGTAGAAGAGACAACGTTTAGAGTCCATCTCTATTCTCTGGCTTACCAAATAGACATAAAACTGATAGTTATAGGCTCATTGTCTGTACCCAGCCCAACGGTCCCTAGGCCACCTACACAAGAACAGTGACCTACATACATCTCTTACACATGATGCTCTTAAGTATGCTTGCAGGTGCTGGAATCCTAGGCAATAAAGATCGTTGCTTGACAAGCTTCTTTGTTCCTCATTTCAAAAACTTTTTGTGGTTGTTTGTTGTCAAAAGGCATGTATATTTCCTCTCTCTCTCTCTCTCCCCCCAACATTTCTCTGGTGTGAATTGCTTAGAAACATGCCGGTTCTGACATATGCTTTTACCTGAAAATGTATCTACTCCTGCTGCTTTACTGGGTCCCTTAATTACTTGTAAAAAAAATAATAAATTGGGCAGGTGTTTGCTCTTCCAGTTGATTAATTGACAATGATTTCAGTACAATTGATGGCAGAAAGCTAGGAAGCTGCCAGTTGGAGCTCAAAGAGGAATACACATTTCTTTACTCAGCCATGTGAATCAGCTCAAGAGGAGAATTTACAGAAGGCTCAAATTGCCAGCAAAACTATATGCTTTTCATTCCAGCCTTGGAAATCTCGGAGCCCCAGTGTTGAGCTCTATCATATATATAATTTTTGTTATAAACACGTGAAACTCTGGAAATGGTAAAATGAGTTGAGAAATGTTTTTTCCCCTAAGTGAACAAGATCACCCAGATCAGTCACTATTATGTGTGGCAAGCAGTGCATTATAGCAGGAACAATGATGTAAAGTTGACCATGCTTTTTCTCTGTGTCGGTGATGGCTTAGTTTTCAATTTACCAGCCTCAGAAGCAGCTGCCAGCAGCCTGAGATGGTCTCTGAGTACTGCACATCCTGAAGTATTAGCAGAGCAAAATTGAGGCCATTCTGTGTTCATTGTTTTATGGCTTCAGAGACAACCACACAAGATTTTCAGAGCAGGGACTAAATCAAAATAAAGAGACCTAAATATTCAGAACTAGAGAAACAAGACCAAACACTTCCTTTTGGATTGATATGAAAACTTTCCATGTCTTACAGGGAATCTAGTGATCTAAAGACGACATGAAATATCATAGATTTTGTCATTTTAATTAAGAAGAGTCCTGAGCATAAAGCTTAATTTCAGATGACCAGGTTTCCAGAAGAGAAGTCGTTTGACTACTAAAATTCTGTATGAAATAAGAAAGTGGTGAACTATGTAGAATGAGTTAGACTCAAGGTTTGGCTGGAGTTCAGGCCGTATTTTTATGTTGATCCTTAGAACTCATTCATTCACTCTATTTTTATTTTACAGCTGGGCTTGTAAGCATGAATAATGTAGATACACAAGTAGCATAGAAAGTGAGTGTAACCAGGAGATAGCAAGAGAGAGAAAGAAGAGTCCATATTTCCTGAAAACAACTCCAAATACGAAAGATATTTTCATGCTTTTTTTAAAAGACAATAACAAATAAAGAAGCCTTACCAGCAAAGCATATCAACTCAAAGTACTCCTTGAAACATTTTTTTCTAAACATAGATGTTCGGAGACTACCTTACAGGGAATTACCGTGGGCATTTTATGGTATTTTTTTTTTTTACTGATCAAATTTATAAGAGGAAAATAATGACATTCCAAGGGAAAATAATGACATTCCAGTGAAATTATGACCTCCTGTCACCTTTCAAAATCTCCTCAACATATGAGTGAGATTCAAAATATTTTAAAGGAACATTTCAACAAAACTAGCAAGTGGTTTCAGAAAGAGTGAATATATGAATTCACTCTTAAATGTTTGCAGAAAGGAATTATATTCTCTTTGATGAAAATGATAAGGTATTGAGACTTTTAAATATTGTGCATTTTTCAGCCGAGGGCTCTGAGTCACGTCTTCCTTCGCCGAGACTCCTTTCTTTGGCTATAAAACTTGCTCTTGTTATTTTGATAGTCTGATTTGCCAAGCAGATAAAGGGTTCAAAACTTCTAACTTGTCCTTTCACGAGAAAGAATTTAAAAAAACACAGAAACTTTAGGTTGAAAGTGCTTTTTAGAGAGAGTATGAATTCCCTTCCCTTGCTCCAAGGAAAAAAAACCTCTTCTCACACATGCACCTTACTGAAGGATTTGCATGGTCAACTTCTTTTCAGCTCTCAAAATTGGGATTGGATGTGCATTTCTCTGAAGATTTCATAAGCCACCTTCTTTGCTACTGTAACACTGGGGAAGTAAAGCAGTTTGCTGTAAGTTTCAAGGATCCATGGGCACTAGGACTCTGCACCTGACTCCAATGATGTATTTTTAGCATTAAAACTTTCCTAAGAAAATGCAGCAACTTCCAAACTCTGGCAGTTAAAAAAAAAAAAAGACAATATGTTTTATATAGGTGAGTTCATCGAATTGCCCCAAGAAAACACACACAATGACCACTAGCACAACTTTCCAAAAATAGTACAAATCAAATTTTAAAAGGGATAGAGAACTGGATGCTTGAGCACTTCATGTAGAATATACATGCTTCCTTTTCATAAAATTCTCCATTTCCCAAGTTCTACCTAAACACCTTGATTGCTTTATGGATTAAACCGTGTGTATTCAATGCCTGATCAGGATAGGCTGTGAATCAGGGAAGACACAAAGCATACGGGCATATCCCAGCTGTAAAATTGCACATTCTACCATAAGTGAGCAATCCAGACTACCTACTGCATCTCCTTTTACCAAAATATTGCGTTTTCCCTCCCAATAAAGATGTTTTATAATGGCAGTGAGGTGCCGTAACTCACGGAGGTTCTGCTGCTTACTTGCTCTCTGTGTCCTGTAATTCCCACTCTATCGTGAGAGCATATGTTGTAACTCTGTCATGAATCATTATTTGGTGATTCCACATTGGAATCTGCACTCGGAAGGCAATTTCTCCACCCCCACTGCAAAGATCCCAGCTCATTCATAGACGGTCCATATTGTCTAATGTTTGTCATGTTGTAAAACGATTCCTTAAGTACTGTATCCAGGGGCTTGGTCTCCTATATTCTCAATTAGCACAACCATCCTGAACTTATATAGGTACATAAGGTGCTGTGCCTCTTCATTTTGAAATCACCATTTGTGTTTGCTACATGCAAGAAGACAAGTTATGCAATAATAAGCAAACCCAATAACAAAACGTTTCAGGGGGCAGTGATAAAAATCTCACTGGCACAAATCAGGGGCAAAGTCACCTGTTTTTTAATGCATTGCCCCAACTGTTTTTTCCCAGCTAGTAAATATAGAGGCTGGAGAGTAACGAAATGCATTTTGTTAAAGGAAAATATCTTTGTGATTCTGACTTTCATCAACGAGATTCCAAACTCTTTTCCTATAGGTCGTCTTCTTCCAGATGAATATTTATTGGGCATCTCCTGTACTGGAGGCTGTTCCTACTGGCTCTTAAGAGTTGACTTGGAACATCCCTTCTCAACTGCACATTTAGCAGATGACTCATCATTAAGTTGAAATAAGCCATTGCGAGAGTATTTACACCATGGGAATCAACAAACAACAAAAATCAGGGCTTTCTTGGGGGATGATGGGGGTTAGTTGCTAAACAGTTACCAGCATCTCACTGCCTCCTACCAGTAATTAAGATATTATACAGATGCTGAAGGTGCTGTGTATAGGAGCCTTACAACAAAAGTGTCTAAACTCTAGTTGCAAAAGTAATGTATAAAACATGGTAACAGCAGTCAAAATTATTAGTAGAAAAGATGTCAAGTTGGGAGTGTAACTTACTGGTTAAGGAACTAGGCTTTGCTCAGTTTGGGTAGGTCCTCTTACAATTAAATATAGTTAAATATCCTTCACCAACTCACTTCTCTAAACCTCAATTTAGTACACTGGAAAATGATAATGATAAAAGTTAGCCTCCTTACATGGTTATTTTGGAGTTAATTGAGATAAGGAATGAATGAAGGTACCAGGGCTCGTATCAGAGCCCAATATATTTTAGCCAATATTATTAAGGACAAGCAGTTGAAAAAATTACCAACCTCATCTTAATTGTAGTTACTTGTTTACTTCATTCCAATCAGACCTCTATTTTTTTGTCCTCACACATACCAAGTTCCTCACTGTAAGCCTTTGCAACACCCCTTCCCGCTCTCTGAAAAATCTCTCCCTGGATCTTTGCCTGGTTGCCTCCTTCTCATCTTTCTGGGCCCAGTTCAGATGTTACCTCTTCAAAGAGGACTTCCTAGGTCACTCTTCCTTGGCTCACATTCCTCCCATCCTCCATCTAGTCACTGTGTTCCAGATTTCCTCTCCTATATCCCTGCAGAACTTGTCATCATTAGAAGTTTCTGCTTTATTGGTGACATGTTTACTAACTCTCTTTCTTACTGAATCTAAGATCCATGAGAGCAGTAGCTCTGCTTGCCCTTTTCAACACTTAATCCAGAGGCCCAGGAATGGTGCCTGGCATGTGGTAGGCAGGCAATAAATATTGGTGAATTATGAATAAATAAACGGTGACATTGGAGCCAGAAAAGTTAATTTGCTACTTAGGTGGAGCAGATAGATCTACAATTCTATTTTTAGTCCAATTAAGGGCTGTTTTTGATAATAAAATAGAAATATTTATGGATCCACAGGAGGTAGAGAAGTTCATTAATGCTCTGGATAAGTAACAGAATGAGCAGCAGAAAATCAATTGACAGATTTAATCAGGAAATTGTGAAAACAACCAGATATAGCTGATTTTGCAAGACATGGAAAGATTAGGTTCAGAATAACTTGATTGGGTGAATTTGAAAAAATGTTCTTGCCCTACACACAGCTAAAATTTATTTATTTCTGTGATCTTAGCATAATGACTGGAAATAAGAAAGCAGAATTTAAATTCCCAATCATTAACCACCCTGATTATTATAATTTGGGCTGGTAGGAAATATATAATATGAACTAGACTACATGGCTCTTCATATGCAAGAGTTTCCATAGACTTTCACGCAGGTGTGTGAGCGAGACTTTTCTCACCCTCATCATATTTGTCTGAGCCTGTGAGGAGGGAGAATAGTGGGCACTGCAGAGAGAAAGACAAAATAAACCTGTCTGAATAAATACTTTTAATTTTTGTGGTATCAAGTAACGACTTAAGCATTTCAATGTGAGGAGATATTTTCTAAAGAGCATGAGAAGTTTGGAGAGCTTTAAAAAAATAATTCTAAAAGTGAAGGACATTAATTAATAGAAAAAATATTTCCTACATGATACACTCATACAGTAGAACTAGGAAGGGTGTTATGAAGGAAGAAATAGAATTTTAGCATAGACATGTGTTTCTTGCCTTATTGGGAGAAAGATAGTGTATAAGTGGAAAAGAGAATTTAAATGCAAAGTACATGGAGGTAGAGTGCTTTATGTTATATCTAGATTAAATGCTCAAAGTCCAATTTATTTTTATTTTTCAGATTAGCTAGGATAGAATAGGGGGTAACATATATAATGTTAGCAGGGTTTTCAATTAAATTCTGGATATATAGTTAGATTGAACATTTAAAAGAATTATGTAAAGTTTCAAGTATCAGATGCAGATTTAAAGTCAGCCATTTTATGCACATATACATATTCAGTCATTCCTCGGTATCCATGGGGGACTGGCTCCAAGACACCACCTCCCATACCAAAATCCTCGGATGCTCAAGTCCATTATATCAAATGGCGTAGTATTTGCATATAACCTATGCACATCCCCCCCATATTCTTTAAATCATCTCTAGAAAACTTATAATACCTAATAAAATTTAAATGCCATGTAAATAGTTGTAAATACAATGCAAATACTTGCCAGCAAGTAACAAATTTGAGTTTTGCTTTGGGAACTTTCTGGAATCTTTTTTCTGAATATTTTCCATCTTGGATGTGGAACCCATGGGTACAGAAGGCTGACTGTGTATACACACATACACACACACACATACACACATACACACACATAATCTTCATTATCACCATTTTAGGATGAAAAATTCAGATAGATATATAGCTGCCTAATTCCCATGCAATCTTTTAGGTCTATTTCACTACCTGCATGCAGAATTTTAAGAAATTAGTTTCAGATTCTTAAAAATATAAAAGCTTTGACTTCCTCTGCCAAGAATTCCACAATTATGCTTACATGGTCTAAAATGCAAGCAGTTCAGTAGAATGATATTTTATATAAAAAGAGAGAGGCACCGAATTACTGCACATGTAATCTATTATGGACCAAAATGTGTAAACACACACCACATACAAATTCTTATGCTCACACTTGTACAGAGGCTAATTCTTATCATGGCTAATGTATGACACTATAGCCAGAGATGGATCCTAAATTAGGGTACAACGTGGAGAAACAGCATTTAACAACATCTATGTGCTAGAAAGTTCTAGGTGCTATATATTTTTTATGTCATTTAATCTTCATAACAATTTATATTTATTATATATATATATATATATATATATATGGGGGTATACACACACACACACACACACACACACACACACACATATATATATATATATATATATATATATATCCTATTGATTCTATTTCTCTAGATAACCTTGACTAAAACACAATTTAGTGAAGAAAGGACTCAGATCTCTATTATATAGATGAGGAAAATGAAGCTCACAGAGGTTTAATTATCCAAGATCATAAGACCAGCAAATTGTGGTGTTAGAATCTGAACCTACATCTTTCAATGTAAAAGTCAACGTTTTTTTGTATCTTCTACATGACCCTCAAAACAGGAAAAATTTATTGAGTACTGGGGTGCATGACTAACTATGATAACTTCTTAATTTATAAACTGAAAGGGTAAGAAACATGCCTTAGCTGTCTTGTTGGCTATGTCTAACACAGTGCCTGATACAGAATTTCCCAGAAAACACACATACTCATGCCTCACATCCCCCTTCATATTCTACCCATATCACAAGAACATACACATTCCCTACAATATAAAGAATCTAATTCAAGAGAGTCTACCATTGATGTAAACTTAGGCAATGGCACAGTCCTTGTCTCCAATGTTTGATCTCAGGAGCACCAGTGAGGAAGGCAAGTCTTCCTAACCTCTCTGAGCTTCCATTTTTTTGTTAAACCTAAGTTTGGCCTGCAAAATTATTGCCCAACTTTCAGACTTCAGACATTTTCAAATCACCTTTCTGATGTTTGCCTTATTTGCAAAGCATCAAAAGAGGATGTAACACTCTGCTGAAAACAAGCACTACTTAACATTGATCCCAACTGCAGCAGTAGTTTTGGCATTTTTTGAACACTCATTAAGATGAATGCATAAGTGTGAAAAAATTAAATTGTCTATGTAAAAACTAAAATCATACAGGACCACCTGTGAAATGAGTACTACACTTTGGGGAAAAAAGATCTAATATAGAACTTAAATTCTTGCCTAGTTCTTTCTCCATATGTTTTTAAATTGACTACTGAACACTGGGGAATTGTATAATTTACTCCAAATATCACCTTCCTATTAATCCTTCAAGATCTAAAATCCTCTAAATGTGGTGAGAGTCTTCTATATTCCAACCTTCTCAGAGCTGGTCCTGTACCCCTGCAGGATCCAGAGTCAGTAAAGTGGTCAAAGGTACATGAGAATATGCATGTTTAAAACTTCAAGGGGTCTTTTCTAGTGGTTTTTTATTCAATTATTTTTTACCACAATCCACATTATGAAATGCATTTACATTGTGACACAATATAGACACATATATGTATGTAGTACATAGATACAATTAAAGTAAAATTTTAATAAAATGTGCTTACAATTTTTCCATTTTATTCTATTCTGTTTTAGTCTATTCGTCTACTCTATTCTATTTCATTTTTTAAATTGCAAATTACCACTTACCAAAATTATTTTATAACACTCTGTATTAATTATCTGTTGTTGTGTAACAATTTTGCCACAAACTTAGCAACTTAAAGAACACACATTTATTTCTCATAGTTTCTGGGTCTGGGATCCATGTATGCCACAGCTCTGTCCTCTACAAGTCTGGAATCAAGGCATCCACCAGGGCTGAGGTCTTATCTGAGATTCGACTGGGGAAGGATTCATTTCCTCTCTCATTTGGTTTTCGGCAGCATTCAGTTATTTGCAGGCTGTGGGACTAAGGGCCCGTTTTCTTGCTGGCTATTGACTGGAAATTGCCCTAAGTTTCTTGCCATGTCACCCTTTCCATAAGGAAGCTCTCAAGTTGGCAGTTTGCTTTTTAAAGCCAGCAAAAGCAAGACTCTTTGCAAAACAAGTACTACAATCTTATATAAGGTGGTCATATGCATGTAATCACATATGCCCTGTTACCTTTACTATATTCTATTGGTCAGAAGCACATTGCACATCCTGTACACACTGAAATGGAAGCAATATTGTGAGAGGTTAGTTCCAGGAAGAGGGGACTTTGGGGGCAACCTTATTAGATCCTGTCTACCACAAAAATTTATGTATCAATCTCTGAAATGAGAAAAATACTGGTCTAACAAATGAACTCTCCCCAGATAATAATCCTGAGCCACTGGAGACCAGCAAGGCAAGAATCATCATTCATAATCTTTGACATTCTATATGATCTTAATTCATATATATATTTCAAAAGAATAGTACCAATCTCAAATACATGTACTTCTCTACATGTTTAAAGGCAAATGTTTTCTCACAATCTAGAAAGATGGACTTTATATAAATTCTATGCAGAATAGTTAAAGAAAAACTTAAAGATAAGTATATATTATCTTAATCCACATATTTATTTATAAGCTAATAATCCCCCCAACAATTTTGATCCCATCATTGTTCTAAAATTTTTAAGAAAATTTAAAAAGTTGTCAACTTAAGTATAATTATTTTGCCATCTACATTTTAAAATAATTTTATTATTTAGAACAATATTTATTATCCACCACCAGTGCCCCAAATAGGACAAGTTCTGAAATGAGGGCTTGAGGAGCTTTTAATTTGTAAATTAAGCATCACAATAAGAAACAGCTTTTCACTCTGTCTCGGTTTTCCAGATAATGGTCATTTGAACTGTCTCTGAGTCTGGAGGTTGCTGTTAACAATCCAAATTGTATTACTGCTGGGCTAGTTAACATTCAAATTAGACTTTCAAAACAGTGTGGAGAAAATGGTCAACTCTTTGATGGGATTTATGATGGACACACGGCTGAGCTAATGAAGACAGTATGTCAAGCCTTGAACAATGATGATTTTAGGGATTTCTGAGATAGCTATTTGGGTCAATGGAGCTGATTTCTTCTTCGGTGGTTGCAAGCCGAATTAGTGATAACCACATTTATAGAGACTAGATTGAAGATAGAGGGTGTGTGTGTGTGTGTGTGTGTGTGTGTGTGTGTTGTGGGGAAGGGGGTGGTTGGGTTAGATAAATAATTATATGAGTAGTCAGACAAAGAGAAAACTTGTCTGAAAGGATATGGATACCCTGGAATTTGGTTGTGGGATTTTTGGTGGGAGTAGGAAGGGTTAGGGAAGAAAATGTGTCAACATAATGAAGAGCTAACAAACATGCATCTTTATGAAGATCCTTGACACTTATATTCCACACGTGTAGAGCTGCTGCTAAGATGAGCTAAGTAAGAGCCATTTCTCCTGCCAGTGTCTAGTCATTTCTTGTCAGAGGTCTTAAGCTAGACACTTCTCCCCAAAGCTCCGATGAGCCCAGCTTCCTAGATTTCGTTCCCATTTAACTTCTGAACACCTAAAATTATGCTTACCTATTTTCATGTCTGAGAAACATATTTATTCTGTAAGAACCATATTTTTAGAGAGAAGGGATGATGTTGAATGCTTGTATTTTTCAAAGACTTCTACCAGCGTTCCAGTTTGAAAGAAAGACTCGGGAAATTAAAGTATTACTCTATTAAAAAAAACCTTCACATTGGAAATTGCACAAAAGAAAAACGTCCCTTTTTAACTGGCAAAGTTTATATTTTGGAAGGTTATTGTTAATCAGAATTATCATTAGAATGAAAATGATCATTTATCAAACTTCCAAAATGTTCAGTTTTATGAAATTTCAGATTTCCATATGAACCATTGAGAACATGGTAGTGGAGTAAAACTCTAGTCTGGCTAACACTTCTTCATGCTATCTCTTCAAGTAAAGTCTCACATTGTCCTTTGAAAAAGATATTGAAATATCATGTCCTCCTTAAATGTTCTTTTTTTAATTAAAAGTAATTACCAGTCCTCTGTTTCTGGCAAAAATGGAGTAACAGGGAACAAATTACCTACCCACATTGTCTACTATCTTAAAAAACATTATTTAAGGTAATTTGTCCAGTTTGTTTTTCAGGTACAACCACTTTAGAAGATAGTTTGGCAATTTCTTTAAAAATAAATAGGCAACTATTTCTATTTGTTTAGAAATTTCATTTCTATTTATTTACCCAAAATGAATGAAAGCATATGTCCACATAAAGACTAATCAGCAATAAAAACCAATGGACTCTTTTTTTTTAACATCTTTACTGGTGTATAATTGCTTTACAATGTTGTGTTAGTTTCTCCTGTACAACAAAGTGAATCAGCTATATGTATACATATATCCCCATATCCCCTCCCTCTTGCATCTCTCTCCCACCCTCCCAATCCCACTCCTCTAAGTGGTCAAAAAGCACTGAGCTGATCTCCCTGTGTGATGCAGCTGCTTCCCACTAGCTATCTATTTTACATTTAAAACCAATGGACTCTTGATACATGCAACAGCCTGGATGAATATAAAAAGTATCATGCAGAATGGAAGAAGCCAGATCATGAAGGATATACACTATATAATTCCACCTATATAAAACTCTAGAAAACATAAATGAATCCATAGTCACAGAAAGCAGATTGTCTGAGACTAGGGTCAGAGGTGAAGAAACTATTAGGGCCGATGTGTTCATTATCTTGATTTTGGCAATGGTTTCATGGTTTTACACATAGATCAAAGTTATCAAATTGAACATTTTAAATCTGTGTAGTTTACTGTTTGTCAATTATGCTTTGATAAAGCTGTTCAATGTTTTTGGTAAGAAATTTTTGTGACTAGAAACTTAATCTAAGCCATGGGACAGAGCACTGTGTCCTTTCCAAGTACTCCTCTGATCCCCAAATTATGATATACCACTTATAGGAGTCCTCCCTCCTTCCACCCAAATTCCCAACTAAAATAGCAAATTGCAAAAGGAAAGCAGTACCATCAGCAAGGAAGTCTGGCTCCCGGAAGACAGAATTTTAATTCTCTATATCATTTGGCTCTTTTTCTAAATGATGGAAAGTTGTCACCTTTAAAAAAACAGTATTTTTCTTCTCCACAGGTAAGTATTTGTAAAGGAAATTGTACTGTCAATATCTGATTGAGCAGATTTCTATTCCCTCTAGGTTTAATGTTTTCCATCTGCAATATAAAAGGAAGATAATGCACAATTATGCTAGTAAGACTCTCTCTTCCAATAATGTTTACATTTCTCAATATCACATTTAAAAAGGAAACAGTGGCACTTGAAAAGTTAAGTAAGATGAACAAAATTGAACAGAGGAAAAATAACTGTCTGAAGACACTCTGAAGATACATTTTAAGACTGTCTGAGACAGCAGCTGATCCAACAGCCTAGCTTTTACAGAGCTAAGCATCATTCAGGTGTAAATATTTGACGTGCAGACTGAAAGGGAAGGAGGAAATTCAATGAAATATCCAGTAATAAAGAATCGATTCATCCTAGGAATCAGGCAAAGGAGCTCCAAAGTTCTATCCCTCTACCTGGGTAAATTCCACATCTTTTCGCTGTGCTTTTTAAATGTACACATATACCTCACTTAATGATTTTTATATATTCCTGATAACTTTGTCCCGAAGGGAAAATTGTTAAATTAAAGAAAGATTTCTTTTAATTTTAAACAGAAAAATGATGGCATGTTCCATCCCAACGCATTATACCCCAAATATATCAATTATATATATATAGATAGATAGATGTAGATATCAATTATCAATATATTTCAAAATATATCAATTGAAAAAATCCATTGTACTGTACACCAATTCAACAGTAAAAGCAACAAAGAGTAACTTGAATGTTAACAAGTAGAGCTTGTACTTCAAATGTAATGGATTGGATTGAAAGTTCATGGCACTCAATACAGGAGGAAGAAAAGACTTAGTAGGAAGTGGTGGGTGCTACATGGTGGAGAAGAACTGTAAAGAAGCCTTTTTTTTTAATGCTTTTTGCATCACTTTCTTCATGAATTGTTTTCAACCTTTTGTGAGCTTATAGTGTTCTTGAACTCAAACTAGTCTCAAAAATAAAGCCAGCACAGAGAAAAAAAAAGTCTTCTAAGGCAAAATAAAGGTGAAGCAAGAGAGCCTTTCAAAGTACACAGAAACAGCCCGTGCACACACACACACACAGATACACACAACCAAGAACAAAAGAGATGTACAAATGGCACTTCCCCAACCTTCTCACTTGTGTATTTATATGCACAGCAAATTATTTTGGGCTCATCCAAGCACAGAAGCAATTCAAATAGATCCAAGTGATTATTTTTCTGATTAGAAACTCTGGTGGCATAAATTGGTGAGTGTATCTTTGCCTAAAGCAATAATGTCAAAATATCATTTTCAATAACCTATTTAATGTCATTTTGGTGAAAAACTGGTTATAGAGAATAAAAAGGAGTTGTCTGAAAATAAGTTGTAGACCTTTTCCAGAGCTATTACCTGGAGAGTTATGTGAGTAACATCTATAGCACACTCAGGAAGGAATACTCAGTTGACCCAACTGATTTTCTCCCCACGTTTTTTCTTCAAGGGTTGGTAGAAGTCTGTATAGTATTTTTAAAATGACCTCAGCCCTGTCATATAAAACGTATCCATCAAAGCTCATCTTATGATTTATTGAATTGGAGTGTCACCAAGTCACATTCTTAAACTTTGGTGTTCTTTCCCCCTCAGTCATGGAGAAGGAATTGTATCAAACCACTGTCATTCTTTCTTATCAGAGAGCATACATTTCAACATTCTGTAACAGCCTAACTGGGAAAAGAATTTGAAAAAGAATAGATACATATATATGCATAACTGAATCACTTTGTTGTACACCTGAAACTAACACAACATTGTTAATCAACTATACTCCAATATATAATAAAACGTTTTTAAAAATAAACCCATACTCTATGATACTTAAAAAACAAACAAACAAATAAAACTTGGGTGGAATTAGAGACTCTGCCTACGGCCTCCAAGTGGTAACTGAAGTCTCATTACGTCTGTTGCTGAAAGACACAGATACATGTGCCATGGACGGTAGACTGGGTGTTCCCTGGAGACAGTGCACATTCATTAACTTAGTGGAACTGGAGATTCACTTTAGTTAGATGACACGTGTACACCATGTGCTCGGCCAGTGGAAGGCTCGTGTCTGAAGACGTTTCTAAAGCCAATGAACTTACATTATTTTCTTCTCACAAAATGGAATTCCAGATGAAGAAAATGAAAGTAATGGCCAGGTGAGTAAGCAGTAGAGATAAAACAAAATTTGAAAAGCCTTTATAGATATACAGGTGTTCCTGTGTTTCCCCCCACTTCTGTACAGAGTATAAAGGGTAGTCATTACAATTTATTGCCATTTGAAAATGATGAAACAAAATAATTGTCTAAAGACAAACAGTCAAAGCACATCACAGTGTCCATAAAATCCAGGGGTCTGGATTTCAAAATCAGGTTTTCTGTTTACAAATTTAGGTCTTCTCATATTGCCATAAACCCCAGAACTTGAAAATAAAGTTAATACCAAAAAGGTACATTTTTCCCCAATCACCACAGTGTTCGCTGATGGAAATAGAAATAACTTGCTTAGAAAATGCATTCTAGTTCAAATAAAACATATTTTATAAAGGCTATGAAAACATGTTAATTAGATAAATTATTTTTAGTCATCTTGCTTTATATTGTTAATTACACATTTAACTTTATTTTTTTAATGCACTTTTTCCCCCTCAAAGAGAAAAGCCATACATGTCCACTAAGGAAAGATTGAACAAGTATAAAAACTATAAAAAAGATAACCGTGAAATTTCTAAAGCATTCTAAAGGGACAAATGAAATGGCATCAGATTAGGAAAGCATGACTAAAAATATACAATGGAGAGGATTGATTAGCTTGGATCTCAAAGTGTGGACCTCAGACCAGCAAGATCAGCATCACCTGGGAACTTGTTGGAAAAGCAGTTCTCAGGTACCACTATAGACCTACTGAATCAGATGCTCTGGGGCTGCGAGCCAGCAATGGGTGTTTTAACAAATACTACAGGGGATTCTGATACAGCTCAGTTTGAGCAACACCGGCTTAGAGAAAACTTAAGGGGATCATGCTTATATTTTAAAATAATTGAAAGGTTTTTAAAAAATAAGACATTTATTTGTTTGTGTTTCAATGTTCAGAACAGTTTCAGTGAATGGTCATTTTGAGGAGGTAGATTTTGACCTAACCCAACTTCCAATTGAATAAAGCTGTCTGGGAATAAGACTGACCCCACTTAAGGCTCACAGGGTATCTTATCTCTAGGCTGAAGCCAGAGACAGGTTTCTGTGTTGAATAGAGAACAAGTTTGAACTAAGGATGTAGGTCTCTGGGGCCCTCAGAAAATGTGCATGGCTCTTTACAGCCCTGCATAGCTAATATTCTGTTTTAAATTCTTCCTCAGTATCCAATGTCTCCATGTTAATGAAGTGAGGACTAGATAATATTAACAATTATTCCGTTGTTGACACCAGGTAATAAAGGAGAGCCCAGAGGTACGCTCTTCATTGCCTTACACCAATGCCTTACTCCTTAGTCTAACCCTTTTATACATTTTAATACATGACCTGACTTGACTTAATAAAAGTCCTCTGACCTAAAGCCCAAGACAGTGTGATAAAAATTTGCCTGAAAGCATCAGCAGCTCGAGTTTCCAGTTCTGGTTCTCCCATCACGTAGTCCTGTACCTCAGTTTCTTCTCTGTAAAATTAAATGGTTGAAATACATGACTGCTTAAGTCCTGTTGAGCTTGAACTTTTACCTACCATATACTGAGTTTCTCTCCTATACACCTGACACATTCAACAACCACCCCTCCAGTTTCCAAGACTCTGATTGAGTAGGATGGCGCCAATTCATATTGCTAATCAGAATGACCTGCCATCTAAGCAAGAAACTCATGATCTTTACAGCTTTGGATTCTTCCCAGGTTCTAGGTACTGGCTCATGATTACAGTACAGTCACTGAACAAAAAGCAATTCCTATAGAACAATTTCTTTGTATCCACACAGGCTCAATATGGAGACTGGCCATGGATGGCCAGCAGATAGTTTCCTTAACTGGAAAAAGTTTTTAAATGAGGCTTGGTGAACTAAGTATCTTTTGCATCATTACAAAGAGGAAAATAGAGAAATCTCCTAACTGAAGAAAGTGAAATCCACTTTACTTAATGCGGACCTCTGTCTCTGGTGTGCAGGTCCTCTGTGTCCAAAGATAATTAGCACTTTATAATGCTAATTATTATAATTATGTCTGAGAAAAAAATCATTAGGGGGTAGGTCCGTTCACTGATTTTCAATTACCCCCTCTATTTAAAAATAAGGTCACTTTTCTATGAAATAGCTTTAGGAGCTCAAAGCAGAAAGAAGGTTATGGAAAATTCTGTGTAGGTATAATCCTGAGTTTTTAATATTCTTATAATTCTGTGATGTGTCTGGGAACTGAAGACGGAGGAAAATAGTGAAGATATTTAGTCTAGGAGACCAAAAATCAGGATCCAGAAGAGCAATTTTTTTTGTGAGAGTTAGACATCAAATAGCTATTTATTTACCATTCACTGTGTGCCTGTGTTAAGCTGTTACCAGATCCTACCTCCTTTAACAATCTTCCACGATTCCATCAAGCAAGATTAGTAACATTTTTTTAACAGATAAGGAAAGGATGATTCCATTTGCCCAGTATCATGTTTATAGGAAGTAGAAAGCTGGATTCTGACTTCAGTTTGCTCACTCCAAAGTTCATGCTGTTAACACTGCACTACTCCGTGTTTACAAGTAAATGCACCATTTCTGTAGGGCTATGGAAATACGGAAGTAATGTATGGGGAAGAGGGGACCAGTTTAGAGATAGAGTCTGCCTTCCTTATCTGTGGGTTCCATATCTGCGGGTTCCGCATTCGCGGATTCAACCAACCGCGGATGGAATTCAATCGCCATTTTATAAAAGGAACTTGAGCATCCTGCGGTCTTGGTATCCGAGGGTGATCCTGGAACCAATACTCCAATACCGAGGGATGACTGTACCTGGAATATAGGTTGTTTGACAGAAACCCACCATCAGGTGTTAGGAGATCAAATCAACAGGTGAGGTGAGAACACTTTCTTAAAGCCCCAGAAGTACAGCTGTACCACGGAAGGAAGAATTTAGGTCATGGAGTGAAAATAGCCTGCGTTTGAAGACCAACTCCATCTCTGCTTTTCTGGGAGACCATGAAAGAGTCCCTTCACATTACCAGACCTCAGTTACTAATTCCTAAAACACCAACTCCTGCATTTGCTACTTTTTCTACTGATCCTACTAGTACTATTACGACCACCATGACCAGTGACTGAGAACTTAATAGGTGCAAGGCAAAGTGCTAAACGTATCATACGCATTATTTTATTAAATACTCACAAAGTGTTGCTACTGATCCCGTTTCACATATAAGAAAAGTGAGATTAGAAGAAGCTAATTAGGGCTTCCCTGGTGGCGCAGTGGTTGAGAGTCTGCCTGCCGATGCAGCGGACACGGGTTCGTGTCCTGGTCCGGGAGGATCCCACATGCCGCGGAGCGGCTGGGCCCGTGAGCCATGGCCACTGAGTCTGCGCGTCCGGAGCCTGTGCTCTGCAACGGGAGAGGCCACAACAGTGAGAGGTCCACATACCGCAAAAAAAAAAAAAAGCTAAGTAACTTGTATATGAACATACTTTATAACATGCATACAAGGTAGACATCATTTTTACAAAGAAACTACCAGCTGAGGAGGAGGAACTGGTCTTTCATCTTTCTAAGATGAACAGTTGTCTTTCTGTTTAATTTTTTTTTTTTAAATATCCCCTTGTGACAAGCTCCAGAGGACAAATAATTTATTTCTTGTGGTGTATGGCTCTCTAAATGAATTAATTGATAGACATCCCATTGTCAGTCTGAGGGATATGGAAATAAAACAGACATGAGATGTCCTGTACCAAACTAATTTGTACTTTAAACACATAAATAATCATTTTTTTAAAGTAAATGTATGTTTACTTTCTCTCCTGCTTCTCTTTGAATCCGAAAGCCTTTGTCTTTGTGGTGTATTTTTGCCATCAGTTGAGAAGTTTGCTTTTGTTTTTCAATAAAATTAAATGGTAAATATTGCTGGGAAGGGGGTGAAAATAACTCTTTTAATCTATTCCTATCCCCACTGATTGAAGGGGAATAGGAAGAATAATTTTAATAATTGTAATAATAATATGATAGCAAGAGCCTCTCTTTCTTTTCAGGGGAAAAGGAAAATCATTTTCATAGTAATACTAAGATACTATTTGCCTTATCACTGTACTGATACTTGTATTAATTGTGCAAAAGCCGTGATGCCTTAGAACAAATTAAGGCCGTGGGAAAAAAACTGTACTAATGGTAATTGTATTCTTTACCAACTATATGCTGCAGAAAAAATAAAGCCAGTTTCCTTTAAGAAAGTCCTTAGTGAAGTACTAAAAATGTTAATTTCATTACATCTCAACCCTTAAGTATGGGTCTTTTTAATATTCTGTGATAAAATAGGAAAAACATTAAAGCCCTTCTACTGCGTGTGACAATTGTCGTGAAAAATATCACTTGTGTGATCATTTGACATGTGAGCTGCACTAGCCATTCTTATTCAAGGACCACCATTTTTACCTGAAAGAATGATGGACAGACAAACTGTGGGTATTCAGAGTTGTATCTTTGGCAGATATTGTCTTGAAAATAAATGGAGTCTGTGGTTTCAAGGAAAACAACTGATAGTATTTATGGCCAATCATAAAATTCAAGCTTGCAAACAACACTGCTTTGACAGCTCCCCAAAATTTAAAGACTTTTCTGATGAGACCAATGATGGTGCTAATATACGTGATTTTTTAATATTCTATAATTAAACTGTTTCAAAAATTGGAAGACCTGCATAACTTTGGAAAATAAGATTTTTCAACACATGATTTTACATAATCATGAATGAGTAAAAGATCCATTTAAGTCAAGATAGACCACTGAATTTTAACTCAACAAAGTACAGAACGTTGACTTCTGATTCCAGTTCGCAACTAACCTTTAAGAAAATACCACTTGTTGAATTTCAGGTAGTATCAAAGAAAAATAGCTATAATTATCTGGAAAGGTCATTAAAATACTTTCCCCTTTTTCAGCCACATTTCTGTGTGAGTCAGGGCTTTCTTTGTATATATTTCAACCAAAGGCAGATTGAATATAGAAGCAAGTATGAGAATCCTGCAGCCTTCCATTAAGCCAGATAGTGAAGAGATTTTTTAGTTTGAAAGACACAATTAATTTTTATAATGTTATTTTCATTAATATGTAAGTTTATTATTGTTATTTTAAAATCAATTAATATATAGCTATTTACAAAATTTTCAGTTTTAATTTCATATATGCTAAATATTAACATATATAATACTCACTAAAACCAAAGACCTTTGGTGAATCTCCATAAGTTTTCAGAGTAAAGGGGTCTGAGACCAAAAATTTTGAGAACTGCTGGTCTAAGGAAATAATTGCATAAACTGCCCTTGGATGTGTAAACTGGTACAAATTTTCTGTAGGGCAATTTAAATTATCAAAGCTATTAACATTTGGGTAACCTTGACCAAATATTTTCACTTGTAGTAGTCTGTTCTTAACAAAGAATTGTAGCTTGGTGCAGACATTAGTTTGTTAGAATTCTCATCATGATGCATTCTGTATGACCAAAAAACATGTATAAACCTCCAGGGGATTATTTAAATAAATTTAATGACCACTTAAGATGAAATATCATGCAACATTTAAAAATATGTTGAGATATATAAAATAATCATTGATGGCATTGAAAATATTAATAATATATGAAATTTAGAAATGATACAAAATAGTGACTATAAAATAAACTTATTTTTAAAAACTAAAATGAAAACACTCTCCTCCCCCATATATTAGCATGTTATATTTCTATATCTTTCTATTTATCTAGGAAACATTAGTAATGAATTTGGAGGGGACTGGCAGATGATGATTAATTTTAAGGGTTTTTTTTTTAATCTTTTGTACCTTCCTAATTATCTACAGAAAATGCACTTAATTGTTATGAGAAAAAAATATTTACAAAAATATAGTGGGTGAGTCATGATTTTCACATTTTTTTCAGTCTTTTATTCCTGAGCTTTGATAGAAGAGGATAGAGAAAATATGTGAACCTAAGGAGCACAGAAGAGCAGTGCATTACTGAAGAACTGGGGAAACAGTATGACAGGGGAAGGAGTGCAAGCTAAGAGAATAGACTTGTATTAATGTCTTATACTGGCTCATTTTATTAGGAGCAGGGTTGAAAATATGAAATTGCCATTTTTGCAGGTCAAAAGTGGTTGAAAATCAGTAATTGAATAAAACTAAATAGCTCATTTTATAGAAAATGTAAGGAAAACAGATTTTAAAGGTAATAGTGTTTCAGTAAAAGGACTTAGAAATTAGTAAAAAAAAAGTTAGAAAGCTAATTATAGAAAGAGGAAAAATAAAATATAGCATAACTTGTGTTAGATAATGTGTGCTATTGAATTTCTGAATTTCAATAAAACACTTCAAAGTAGAAAAAAATGAAAATGCATTATTATACCCATTATACAGTTGAGGAAATGAAGATCAAAGGTTAGATAACTTGCTTGCAATAACACAAGCCCATGCTTTTTCTAAAACCTTTCTTCAAAGTTTTCTCTGAGGCCAACTTGAGGGGGAGATCTTCTGAATAAGCATATGGGATATCTTCACAAACCAGAAGATTGCAGGCAGTTTTTTTCTAGAAAGTCTTTTGTTTACATATCTAAGTTGGTGGAAGACTCCCTGGATGTAAAGGTGATTAAAACTCTCACATGCCCTTAATCAGTAATTAGTTTAGCTCTTAATAAAGTTGGTAAACAAAAACAAACATTTAGTTATAATAAGTTTATTATGAAAAAAGGCCAAATAAGTTTTCAAGAATTCATCACCTGGTCTTTCCAAAAATGACTTTGAGACTTTGCTTGGAAGGGAAAAGTAGTGTGATAGTCTATGAAGTACACCATCCACCACCACCATCACCACCCCCTGCCCAAAAAATAGGTGATATAATGTAACAAGATATAAAAATGTCAACTGTGGTTGCATAACAGAACCAAACAGGAGTCTGATTTAAGCTAAGGAGAAAAAAAATTGAAAGAAAGAAGAGCTGGAAGGAGAACTAAAAGGAAAATAAAAGAAAAATATTGGTTAAAAAAAAAGCTTAGAGTGGATTCAAACCCCTCCAAAAAATTCTAAAAGACAAAGTTAAGGATAGGGAAATCCTATTTTAACGTGAGAAGGTATAATCTAGGAAATAAAGTTGAAAATTCAGAAGCACACTCTAAATGTTGAGTTGAAGAAGGCCCAGAGTAGAGGTGACCTTGAGAAGGGAGAAACCTAAAGCTTTTAGATGAAGCTATCCCAGCACCACCCAGGTAATTATTTTTGGACATAACCTATCCTAGGCATAACCAGAAGAAGCAAGAGCTAGAAATAAACCAATATGGATACAGATGAGTGGAAGTGGGTGAAAAGAAAGAATATCTGATCCATGAGAGCATCCAAATGATGGAGCCACCTTTGTTCTGTCAGTATGAAATATCAATAGGGACATCTTTTGTTTGGGATATGGTAGATGTGACACAATTAAGCAGAAATTCTTAGAACAAGAACTCTCTCAAGGAATTCTGGTGTGTGATGTGGGTTCACCATGTACTCCAGTGGAAATGTTTTTCTACTAAAAGAACAGGATCTCCTGGAATAAGCATTTTATGGAATGCATTTAGTCAAGAACTGATCTGATCTCCAAACATCATTTCATGAATACTTAAATTCAAATTCAAAGAGGTGAAATGACTTTCTCAATGAGTGTGGATGACTCCAAATTAAACCCCAACCCAGATATCCTGTGTGCCAGTTCATTGTTTGTTTACATGTTTTCATTGAGTGGCTTGTGGCCTGCCTCAAACCAGTGCTTTCTCATTTTCATTCCATTGTCTAAATCAGCTATGATAAGAGTGAGCAGTGGAGAAGGAAGTTACTAGTAGTGAGCATTGGTGTGGGGTGGCTTGTCAAATGTTATTTCGGAAAGGGAGAAAGTGAGAAGGCTCTAGGGTATGCTCTTAAAATGATCATGAACATAAAAAGAAAAGTAGGGGAGTTGCTGATTTATTTGGGGGTCTGAGGGGGGACTTGTTAACCCGTGGAAATGCAGACCCCCATTGAAGTTCCAGTTCAGTGGATAAAGTGTCCTTCAGGACTCTGCTCAGATGGTATCTACTACAAAGTGTAGGATATAACACTGATGATGTTTGGAACATCCTTATCCTTTAGACATCCAGCTACTACTGCCCAGCTTTTGATTATCTGTCCCTTGCCATCTTGGAATGATTCCATTCCATTTTGTATACGGACTTCATCCCATTCACTCTTTTCCATAAGAAGCCCAGTCATACTCATGATATCCTGAAGTCAATAATGTTAATGAACACTTACAAGATCTTGGGAAGAAATCACATTGAGCACCAGAGAACATTTTGCCATTTCCTAGCTCCTCTCCCCACCTTCTCCCCCACTTGCCCAAAGCCCAGTCTCTAATTACTAGAGTGACCAAATAATTTATTATTGCTCAAACCAGGGCATTTTGAAATTGGAAGAATATGCTATGAATAATACACTGGAATGATAAGTTTAAATTTGGACCACGTGGAAGAAAACAAAACATAGGTTTTCCTACCAATGTGTGACACTTCCCACTTCCTTCTTGTGGGAAACATAGTTCTGTCTCCTCAGCCTTGAAGCTCCCCTGATTGGATTGGTGGACTTTCCTTAGGACCCCAGCGTATTCTGAAGAATACATTTTTCTCTAACTCATTGTACTTGTTTGATCCTTTAAGTCATCATCAGTGGATTACCTCTCCCCATAAAATAGGAGATCTGGTCTTTTAAAGCAGAACACAATTAACCTCAATATAATCACTTATGTACACAACTATCTTTTCCACAAAACAATAAGTTCCTTTGGAGCAAAGACCATATCCAGCTCATTATAGCAAAATGTTCTACTTGCCTTCCAATATCTATTTTCTCCTTCTTCTATCCTAATAGAACCTTAAGTTTTAGCTAGGCACATGACCACCCAGAATTAAAACTATATTTCTCAGCCAACTGGCTTTGTAGCTAAGAGTAACCATGTGATAAAGATTCATACAATGGAATAAGAGAGCTGGTTATGTACTTTCTGGGCATTCCCTACCTTTGCCAATTCATATTCCTGCCAGATGGCATATGAATATGGTGGTGTAGCAAAGAATATTAGTAATCACCAATTGTATTTGTGGTCCTCCCATGCCAATAAGTTGGAACCAAGTGATTCTCTCTTATGAATAGAATGTGATTGAAGCATGAGTTATGTCACTTCCAGAAAGAACCAATTAAAACCCAATGTGTCTTCTCCATTTATTTTCTTTTGCCACAGGACCTTGGAGTTACTTGACTAGAGTAGACAATGAACCATCTTGGGCCATGCAGTCAAGGTCAACACCTCAGGGATAACAGAGCCAGAGTACAGATGGATTCTGGGTTGCTGACATTGTGGAGATATCATACCACCTCTGATCTATTTACTCCTGAGCATGACATGAGAAATAAATACCCCCATTGTTTAAGCCACCATGAACTTGAGTCAATTTTGTAGCAGTATAATCCATTCTCAATAACATCTTTGCATTTCTTACTGTGTCCTGTATGGTATCTCACTTATCAGAGATACTCAATTAAACATTTGGTGAATTGACATTGAACAGATGAGGAGACGTATAAGAGGGTAAAAGTATTTTGGCAAAAGTGGATTGAGAAAAAGAAAAGCTATTCAAAAAGTCTGAACTTCTGGACAAGATTTTCTGGCATTTCCTGGCATATCAACTGGGGAATAGAGTCCTAAACAAGTAGTGTCACTCTACCAGCCCATGGAGCTAATCACACCTATGAATGGGTTTTGTTTGCCTTGTACTACACTTTTTTAAAAATGTGAATTAGATGCCAATGTTCATAAATAGGAAGAGTTTACATGGAAATCTGTATATCTGGCTTCTTTTGAAAAAAAATGATCTGGCAAATTAGGGCACATATTCTTATATGGTAACAGATTGGCTAGGATTATGGCTGTCCCTTTTAGTCAGGACATGAGTAACCAGTTCATGACGATTATGACATTGTCTCTCTGATGTTGAGGCTCTGTGTCCATTACCATCTATATGACAAAACTTGCTTCATTGTTTTTTAAAAACTTGGCCTGCTTCTATAGGCAACCTTACTAATAACTGAGACTGAAAGCTTTCCCTAAGACGTTGAAACACCTGCCTTAGACATTTGCTTTAGGGGCAAGAACCTAGGGCACAAGGGTTGAAGAGCAAGAATAAAACAAAGTGGGAGGTAGCAACAGAACAGTGCTGCCAACAGAGAGATCTCAGGCAACAAGAATCATGATGGCAGAAGGCATTTATTTGAGTAGGTGTGATGAGAGGACAATGATCCCAGTAGGCATATGACCATCTTATTCTCTGTTCTCTTAGCCCCACCGAAAGATGATGTGGCCCCCAGACCCCAGGTGTAATGTAAGAACCATATGCTGTTGTGCTCCTGTGAGCCCTGCTCCTAGATCTTGATAGAATTCTTGACAACTTGAATGGTTATTTATGCTTCTCCAAAGACTTGCAACACTGAGAGGAAAATAGATAGCCCATACATCTCCCCCCACTCATCCTGGTTTCAATGAGAAATGTGAAGATGGAAGGTGAAATACAAGTGGAGACAAAATGAGATTGTCAGTCAAACACTTTCTTGCTTTCCTTGGTGAGAAAAGCCTGTTGAGTACTTAAGAGAGCAAGAGAAAGAGAAAGATGTGGAGAAGGAAGGAGGGAGGGAGGGGACTTGTATTGAGACAAAGGGAAAGTTGTATTGTTGTGTTTCTCTTAACCTCTTGAAGTTGGTGGGTGTAGAGCCCCAGATTTCAGAGCTAATGCAATATGTATTAGTCCACCACATGGGGAAATCTCTAGTCCCTGAAACAAGGAATTAATAAATCTAGTAATTGTGTCATGTCTGTAATATAAGCTAAGAAAAAAATTGTGTAAATCATTTGATAAATGTGCATGCCCAGATACCATGTGTTCCTGAGCCCTTCCACAGGGATTGGCCCACAAAGTTGTCCAGGCATTTCTTCTCTTCTGCTGTGCCCTCTGTAGGAGGAGCTGGCATGACACAGAATGGTCCTGTATTGAGTGTGGCACTGGTATCCAATTTAATAGCGTAGAAAATCAATTCTCTTTGCTTTGTTTCTTATCAAACCCCTCCCCAGAACACTAGTTCTCTAAGGCAATTAGAAATAATCACAAGCTTGGCAAAATATTCTTTTTGATTTTCTAAATATTTAAATCAAAATGTGGTTCAGTTTTGGCTCTTAAGAGACTCCAGTTTTGTTTGTGAATTTTTTTTAATAAAATGAACAACTAAGCAGTTGTCTGCAGCAGCAGGACTATATATGCACCCAGAATAACACATGCAATATGCCTTGTAAAACATTTCTGAATTTCTCTTTTGACTTTTCTGCAGTATATTGAAGCATGTAGAATTAAAAATCATTGTGTCACATCATCATCATTGATTTTGTACCTCTTCGGTGTGCTAAATTCTACCCAGAGGTACAGATGTGGAGAAGTAAAAGAAATCTGAGAAGTCAAGGGAGTCTGGAAAGGAAGTGTCTTGAGGACAGAATCATATTTACCACAATGACATCAATTTATTTGCTGCCAGAAGATTTCTGTGTCATTTATGATGACAACTTGTATAGGCCTCAGTAAACCAATGAACAACAGAAAGCTATGTCCCCATGTGTACCCAAAGTGATTAATCTCTTGGAGGATGCAGATACGGTAATTTGAAGGTGTCACATATCATAGTCAACACTAGTGATTGTTGACTATATCTTCTTGGATGGACCCTTTGGCAGGACTGACTCATGCTAGTCAGAAAACCACCATTACACATTATTATAAATATGTCTTCTGTCATCAGTAAGTTTTGGGAGCAAAATCCACACCCACAGTCTTCTTAACATTAACTTCATTTCACCTCTTTCTTTCTAGATTATGGATCCAAGAGGGCAAAAGATTTTTATCTTGTACATCAATCTGGATAAATTTATTTGTAGTATCTCATAAGGCAGTGTGTTGAGGCTGCTTCCAGGTGCAGGGCTAAGACTGATTAGCCATATTCAACGTGGTTAAGGAAAAAGAGGGTTGTGACACTTCGCTGGGTCCCTGTTCACTTCTAGAGAATCTGCAGTTGGCTCCTAGCTGTCTCTCTCCCAAGATTCCCTTTGGTATCCAATATCTCACTCTCATACAAGGAAGACAGAGATTAGAATCTTACCAGATGTCTGACTCTCCTAGGTCAGACCCTCAGTGTCCCTGGATAATTATTGTGCTTTATTCAAACTACAAAAATCACTTCCTATAGTAATGTGAAATGTAATAATATATCTTTAAAAATAATGTAAAAATGAATAAATGAAATTTTCTAACAGTCTGGAAAATAATTTTAGCTCTAATGTATAAGGCTAGCTAGAGCTGGAAAAAATGGCAGGGAGGTGGAAAAGACAAGAAAATGAGAGGAGCTGGCTGAACTTGATATGTTAAGTAATAAAGAAGCCAATGAGACATTTGACTATAAGAGTGAAGAGAAAATTTCCAGTCTGAAAAATATATGTCAGGGTTCTCCAGAGAAAGAGAATAAATAAATAAATAAATATGTATGTATGTATGTATGTATGTATATATGTGTGTGTATATATATATATATATATATATATAGTATATATATACATATATCTACATATATATCCACATATATACATCTACATATATATCTACATATGTATATAGTATATATATACATATATCTACATATATATCTACATATATATATATATATATATATATATATATATATATATATATATATATATATATATATGGAGAGAGAGAGAAAGAGACAGAAATATTATAAGTAATTGGCTCATGAATTATGGAGGCTGAGAAGTACCACACACTGTTATCTGCAATCCGGAGACCCAGGAAACCCAGTGGTGTCATTCCAGTCTGAGCCTGAAGGCCTGAGACCCATGAGAATTGATGGTGTATGTTCCAGTCCAAAACTAAGGAAAGCTAATTCTCATTCTCTCTGCCTTTTTGCTTTCTTCAGGCTCTCAGTAGATTGGATGATGCCCATCCACATGGGAGAAGGTATCTTCTTCACTCAGTATGATGCTAAGCTCTTCCAGAGATACCCTCACAGACACATCAAGAAATAATGGTCAACCAAATATCTGGGTACCAGATAACCTAGTCAAGTTTACACATACAATTAACCATCACACATATTAAAGAAATATAAATAGGCTAGAGACCCAAAGCTAGATATGCTTTGAGATGGTAAAAAGTAATACCATTTATATATAGAATCTTAAAAAAAAATTGATACAAATGAACTTACATACAAAACAGAAATAGACTCACAGACATCGAAAACAAACTTATGGTTACCAAAGGGGAAAGAAGATAAATTAGGTGTTTGGGATTAACAGATACACACTACTGTATGTCAAATAGATAACCAACAAGGACCTACTGTATAGCACAGGAAACTATACTCAGTATCTTGTAATAACCTATAATGGAAAAGAATTTTAAAAGAATATATATGTGTATACATATATATATATATATATATATATATATATATCACATATATATATATAACTGAATCACTTTGATGTGCACCTGAAACTAACTCAACATTGTAAATGAACTATATGTCTGTAAAAAAATAAAAAATATTTTTTAATTTAAAAAAAATAAATGGAATTGATAAACATCGTGGAAGAAGATATACAACTGTGATGGTTTTAAAACATGTCTGAAAATTACTTGACCCTCACATCAACAAGTAAAGTCTAATTCTTCACCATTGAATATAGGAAGGGCTGGTCTTGGTCTTAGTGACTTACTTTCAGAGGCTAGCTCAGGAAAGGAGATGCAGCCTTATCTCTCTCTTTTTCAACATGTACCTTTGAAACTCCAAGCCACAAATTAAAATATTATGTTGGAGAGACCAGGTGAAAAGACTACATAAAGTTAGAGAAAGAAGCTGGAAGAGCTGTAACTGTTCAGGCCCCACTACAAGGCCACCAGGCAGCATCAACCCCTGGACATGTAGAGGAACAAGTCTTCAGGTGTTCAGATCACCACTGTCTGATTCAACCATGCAGAGACCATGTGACAACTGCCTCACTGAGCTCAGCCAACCCCAGGACCATTAGATATAAAAATGATGATAATAATTAACATTATAATTGTTTTAAGCCTCTAAATTTTGAGATGGTTTGTTACACAGTAATGGGTAACTAGAGTTATACCTTTAAACCACCTTTTTTCTGAGTCTCCTTCTCTTCATCAAGAATAGAAGAAGGCCATCTCTAAAGGTCTTTACAATTTTGAAATGTAGTGAAAGATCTAGGCTGAAGTTGAAGCTCATGTAGCTGGATAATATTTGAGGTAATTTTGAGGATGAGATTATCCCCATATTCTGCCTTTTCCCTTCTTCTCCTTGAGAGTACAGTCTTCTCTGTCGAACGTTGCCTCAGAGGAGGAATGTTGAAGGACTGAAACCAGACAATGTCTTAGTTGTCTAATGCCCAAGCCTTTAGAAAATCACATGCCTTTTGGAGAGGTAGAAGAAAAAACACAAAGTAGCTTCTTTCTAGAAGCAGAGGAACTTGGAAAAAAATATAGGTGTGGGAGAGGGACAGCCCCCTATACACACACACACACACACACACACACACACACACATACACATACACAAAACTAGAAGGAGAATCCACTGGACTGAGGTTGGAATGGAGGGAAAGGAGAGAAAGATCTGAAGGTGTAAGAAGGCAGGAGGTGCTGTGTGCGTCTCCTTGACAGTAGTCTGAGGAAGCAGCAAGTCTCCAGAGCAGAGTGGTCTGTCTGGACATTGGGATTCTGGAAGCCCTCGAGACAGAGTCCCATATCTGAAACACAGCAAGAAACCCCAGAGAATCACCTTGCAGGAAGGACCTGAATATCAAAAAAAAAAAAGAAGGTTTTTCTTGTCTTCCTGAATCTGTGAATGGCGATTCGTATCCGACACTGGGAGCTAGAAGTGATCAGACATGTCTCAGAAACTGATGAGTTAAGCTTCCAGGATTTGCATTAGAGAAATGTAAATCAAAACTACAATGAGGGAGGAGACCTTCAAGATGGAGAAGGAGTAAGACGTGGAGATCACCTTCCTCCCCACAAATATATCAGAAATGCATCTACATGTGGAACAACTCTTATAGAACACATACTGAACACTGGCAGAAGACCTCAGACATCCCAAAAGGCAAGAAACTCCCCACGTACCTGGGTAGGGCAAAAGAAAAAAGAATAAACAGAGACAAAAAGTAGGGAAGGGACCTGCACCTCTGGGAGGGAGCTGTGAAGGAAGAAAGGTTTCCACACACTAGGAAGCCCCTTCGCGGGTGGAGACTGCAGGTGGCAGAGGGGGAAAGTTTCAGAGCCATGGAGGAGAGCGCAGCAACAGGGTTGTGGAGGGCAAAGCGGAGAGATTCTCACACAGAAGATCGGTGACAACCAGCACTCACCAGCCTGAGAGGCTTGTCTGCTCACCCGCCGGGGCGGGCAGGGCTGCAAGCTGAGGCTCTGGCTTTGGAAGTCAGATCCCAGGGAGAGGACTGGGGTTGGTTGCATGAACACAGCCTAAAGGGTGCTAGTGCACCACAGTTAGCCAGGAAGGAGTCTGGGAAAAGGTCTGGACCTGCCTAAAAGGCAAGAGACCATTGTTTTGGGGTGCAAGGAGAGGGGATTCAGAGCACTGCCTAAATGAGCTCCAGAAATGGGCACGAGCCGCAGCTATGAGTGCGGACCCCAGAGATGGGCATGGGATGCTAAGGCTGCTGCTGCAGCCACCAAGAAGCCTGTGTGCAAGCACACGTCACTATCCACACCTGTCCTTCTGGGAGCCTGTGCAGCCCACCACTGCCAGGGTCCCGTGATCCAGGGACAACTTCCCCAGGAGAACACACAGTGTGCCTCAGGCTGCTGCAACGTCATGCTGGTCTCTGCTGCTGCAGGCTCACCCCGCATCCATACCCCTCCCTCCCCCCTGGCCTGAGTGAGCCAGAGCCCCCAAATCAGATGCTCTTTTAACCTCGTCCTGTCTGAGCAGGAACTGATGCCCTCAGGTGACCTACAAGCAGAGGAGGGTCCAAATCCAAAGGTGAACCGCAGGAGCTGTGCGAACAAAGAGAATGGGAAATTTCTCCCAGCAGCCTCAGAAGCAGCGGATTAAATCCCCACAATCAACTTGATGTACCCTGAATCTGTGGAATACCTGAATAGACAACGAATCATCCCAAATTGAGGCAGTGTACTTTGGGAGCAACGATATATATTTTTTTTTTCCTTTTGCTCTTTTTGTGAGTGTGTATGTGTATGCTTCTTTGTGTGATTTTGTCTGTATAGCTTTGCTTTTACCATTTGTCCTAGTGTCCTGTCTGTCTGGGGTTTTTTTGTTTTTTTGCTTTTCTTTTGTATAGTTTTTAGTGCTTGTTATCATTGGTGGATTTGTTTTTTCTTTTGGTTGTTCTGTTCTTTCTTTCTTTTTTTTCTTTTTTAACTACTTTTTAATTTTTTTAATTTTTAATAATTATTTTAATAACTTTACTTTTTTTTTTCTTTCCTTTTTTCTCCATTTTCTTCTGAGCTGTGTGTTTGACAGGGTCTTGGTGCTCCAGCCGAGTGTCAGGCCTGTGCCTCTGAGATGGGAGAACCAAGTTCAGGACATTGGTCCACCAGAGACCTCCCAGCTCCAGGTAATATCAAATGGTAAAAGCTCTCCTAGAGACCTCTATCTCAACACTAAGACCCAGCTCCACTCAACAACCAGCAAGCTACAGAGCTGGATATGCTATGCCAAACAACTAACAAGACAGGAACACAATGCCACCCATTAGTAGAGAGGCTGACTAAAATCATAATAAGGTCAGAGATACCCCAAAACACACCACCAGATGCAGTCCTGCCCACCAGAAAGACAAGATCCAGCCCCATCCACCAGAACACAGGAACCAGGAAGCCTACCCAACACACTGAACCAACCTTAGCCACTGGGGACAGACACCAAAAACAATGGGAACTACAAATCTGCAGCCTGCAAAAAGGATACCCAAAACACAGTAAATTAAGTAAAATGAGATGACAAAGAAACACACAGCAGGTGAAGGAGAAAGGTAAAAACACACAAGATCAAACAAATGAAGAGGAAAAAGGCAGTCTGCCTGAAAAATAATTGAGAGTAATGTTAGTAAAGATGATCCAAAATCTTGGAAATAGAATGGAGAAAACACAAGAAACGTTTAACAAGGACCTAGAAGAATGAAAGAGCAAACAAACAAAGATGAACAACACAATAAATGAAATATAAAGTTCTCTAGAAGGAATCAATAGTGGAATAACTGAAGCAGAAGAATGGATAAGTGATCTGGAAACTAAAATAGTGAAAATAACTAACTCAGAGTGGAATAAAGAAGAAAAAATAAAAAGAATTGAGGACAGTCTCAGAGACTTCTGGAACAACATTAAATGCACCAACATTTGAATTATAAGGGTCTCAGAAGAAGAAGAGAAAAAGAAAAGGAGTGAGAAAATATTTGAAGAGATTATAGTAGAAAACTTCCCTAATATGGGAAAAAGAAATAGTTAACCAAGTCCAGGGAGCACAGAGAGTCCCATACAGGATAAATCCAAGGAAAAACACACCAAGACACATATTAAACAAAATATCAAAAATTAAATACAAAGAAAAAGATGTTAAAAACTGCAAGGGGCAAACAACAAATAACATACAAGGGAATCCCCATACAGTTAACAGCTGAACTTTCAGCAGAAACTCTGCAAGCTAAAAGGGAGTGGCAGGACATATTTAAAGTGATGAAAGGGAAGAAACTACAACCAAGTTTAATCTACCCAGCAAGGATCTCATTCAGTTTCGACAGAGAAATTAAAACCTTTACAGACAAGCAAAAGCTAAGAGAATTCAAAACAACAAAACCAGCTTTACAGAAAATACTAAAGGAACTTCTCTAGGCAGTAAACACAAGAGAAGGAAAAGGCCTACAATAACAAACCCAAAACAATTATGAGAATTATAATAGGAATATACATATTGATAATTACCTTAAATGTAAGTGGATTAAATGCTCCAACAAAAATGCATACACTAGCTGAATGGATACAAAAACAAGACCTGTATATATTCTCTGTACAAGAGACCCACTCCAGACCTAGGAACACATACAGGCTGAAAGAGAGGGGATGGAAAAACATTCCATGCAAATGGAAATCAAAAGAAAGCTGGAGTGGCAATTCTTATATCAGACAAAATAGACTTTAAAATAAAGACTATTACAAGAAACAAAGAAGGACACTACATAATGATCAAGGGATCAATACAAGAAGAATATAAAACAATTGTAAATATTTATGCACCCAACAGAGGAGCACCACAATATATAAGGCAAATGCTAACAAACATAAAAGGGCAAATTGACAGTAACACAATCATAGTAGAGGAGTTTAACACCATGCTTTCAGCAATGGACAGATCTTACAAAATGAAAATAAATAAGGAAACACAAACTTTAAATGATACATTAAACAAGATGGACTTAATTGATATTTATAGGACATTCCATCCAAAAACGACAGAATACTCTTCTCAACTGCTTATGGAACATTCTCCAGGATAGATCATATCTTGGGTCACAAATCAAGCCTTTGTAAATTTAAGGAAATTGAAATCATATCAAATATCTTTTCTGATGACAATGCTATGAGACTAGATATCAATTATAGGAAAAAAATCTGTAAAAATTACAAAAACATGGAAGCTAAACAATACATGATTTAATAATCAAGAAATCACTGAAGAAATCAAAGAGAAAATCAAAAAATACATAGAAACAAATGACAGTGAAAACACAATGACCCAAAACCTATGGGATGCAAAAAAGTAGTACTAACAGGGAAGTTTATCACAACACAATCTTAAATCAAGAAATAAGAAACAACTCAAATAAACAAACTAGCCTTACACCTAAAGCAATTAGAGAAAGAAGAACAAGAAACCCCATAGTTAGCAGAAGGAAAGAAATCATAAAGATCAGATCAGATCAAAAATAAATGAAAAAGAAATGAAGGAAATGATAGCAAAGGTCAATAAAACTAAAAGCTGGTTCTTTGAGAAGATAAATAAAATTGATAAGCCATTAGTCAGACTCATCAAGAAAAAAAGGGAGAAGACTCAAATCAATAGAATTAGAAATGAAAAAGGAGAAGTAACAACTGACACTGCAGAAATACAAAGGATCATGAGAGACTACTACAAGCAACAATATGCCAATAAAATGCACAACCTGGAAAAAATGGACAAATTCTTAGCAAAACACAACCTTCTGAGACTGAACCAGGAAGAAATAGATAATATAAACAGACCAACCACAAGCACTGAAATTGAGACTGTGATTAAAAATCTTCCAACAAGAAAAAGCCCAGGACCAGTTGGATTCACAGGCAAATTCTATCAAACATTTAGAGAAGAGCTAACACCTATCCTCTCAAACACTTCCAAAATATAGCACAGAGAGGAACACTCCCAAACTCATTTATGAGGCCAACATCACCCTGATACCAAAACCAGACAAAGATGTCACAAAGAAAGAAAACTACAGGCCAATATCACTGATGAACATAGATGCAAAAATTCTCAACTAAATACTAGCAAAAAGAATCCAACAGCATATTAAAAGGATCATACAACATGATCAAGTGGGGTTTATCCCAGGAATGCAAGTGTTCTTCAATATACAGAAATCAATCAATGTTATACACCATATTAACAAATTGAAGGAGAAAAACCATATGATCATCTCAATAGATGCAGAAAAAGCTTTCAACAAAATTCAACACCGATTTATGATAAAAACCCTCCAGAAAGTAGCCATAGAGGGAACTTACCTCAACATGAAAAAGGCCATATATGACAAACCCACAGCCAATATCGTTTGCAATGGTGAAAATTGAAAACATTTCCACTAAGATCAGAAACAAGACAAGGTTGCCCACTCTCACCACTATTACTCAACATAGTTTTGGAAGTTTTAGCCACAACAATCAGGGAAGAAAAAGAAATAAAAGGACTCCAAATTGGAAAAGAAGAAGTAAAGCTGTCACTGTTTGCAGATGACATGATACTATACATAGAGAATCCTAAAGATGTCACCAGAAAACTACTAGAGCTAATTAATGAATTTGGTAAAGTAGCAGGATACAAAATTAATGCACAGAAATCTCTTGCATTCCTATACACTAATGATGAAAAATTTGAAAGAGAAATTAAGGAACACTCTCATTTACCATTGCAACAAAAAGAATAAAATACCTACGAATAAACCTACCTAAGGAGACAAAAGACCTGTATGCAGAAAACTATAAGCCACTGATGAAAGAAATTAAAGATGGTACAGATGGAGAGATATACCATGTTCTTGGACTGGAAGAATCAACATTGTGAAAATGACTATACTACAGCAATCTACAGATTCAATGCAATACTTATCAAACTACCACTGGCATTTTTCACAGAACTAGAACAAAAAAATTCCACAATTTATATGGAAACACAAAAGACCCTAAATAGTCAAAACAATCTTGAGAAGGAAAAATGGAGCTGGAGGAATCAGGCTCCCAGACTTCAGACTATACTACAAAGCTACAGTAATCAAGACAGTATGGTAATGGCACAAAAACAGAAATATAGATCAATGGAACTGGATAAAAAGCCCAGAGATAAACTCACGCACATATGGAGAACTTATCTTTGATAAATGAGGCAAGAATATACAATGGAGAAAAGACAGCCTCTTCAATAAGTGGTGCTGGGAAAACTGGATTGCTACATGTAAAAGAATAAAATTAGAACACTTCCATATACAAAAATATACTCAAAATGGATTAAAGACTTAAATATAAGGCCAGACACTATAAAACTCTCAGAGGAAAACATAGGCAGAACACTCTATGACATAAATCACAACAAGATCCTTTTTGACCCACCTCCTAGAGAAATGGAAATAAAAATAAACAAATGAGACCTAATGAAACTTAAAAGCTTTTGCACGGCAAAGGAAACTATAAACAAGATGAAAACACAACCCTCAGAATAGGAGAAAATAGTAGCAAATGAAGCAACTGACAAAGGATTAATTTCCACAATATACAAGCAGCTCATGCGGCTCAATATCAAAAAAATCAAACAACCCAATCCAAAAATGGGCAGAAGACCTACATAGACATTTCTCCAATGAAGATATACAGATTGCCAACAAACACATGAAAGAATGTCTAACATCACTAATCATTAGAGAAATGCACATCAAAATTACAATGAGGTATCACCTCACACTGGTCAGAATGGCCATCATCAAAAAATCTACAAACAATAAATTCTGAAGTGGGTGTGGAGAAAAGGGAACCCTCTTGTACTGTTGGTAGGAATGGAAGTTGATACAGCCACTATGGAGAACATTATGGAGATTCCTTAAAAATCTAAAAATAGAACTACCATACGACCCAGCAATCCCACTACTGGGCATATACCCTGAGAAAACCATAATTCAGAAAGAGTCATGTGGGCTTCCCTGGCGACGCAGTGGTTGAGAGTCCGCCTGCAGATTCAGGGGACATGGGTTTGTGCCCTGGTCTGGGAAGATCCCACATGCTGTAGAGTGGCAGGGCCCGTGAGCCATGGCCTCTGAGCCTGCATGTCCAGAGCCTGTGCTCCACAACAGGAGAGGCCACAACAGTGAGAGGCCCACGTACCACAAAAAAAAAGAAAGAAAAAAAAAGAAGAGTCATGTACCACAATGTTCATTGCAGCACTATTTACAATAGCCAGGACATGGAAGCAATCTAAGTGTCCATCAACAGATGAATGGGTAAAGAAGAGGTGGCACATATATACAATGGAATATTACTCAGCCATAAAAAGAAATGAAATTGAGTTATTTGTAGTGAGGTGGATAGACCTAGAGTCTGTCATATAGAGTGAAGTAAGTCAGAAAGAGAAAAACAAACACCGTATGCTAACACTTATACATGGAATCTAAAAAGAAATAGTAATAATGTTCTGAAGGATTAGGGGCAGTACAGGAATAAAGACGCAGACATAGAGAATGGACTTGAGGACACAGGGAGGGGGAAGGGTAAGCTGGGATGAAGTGAGAGAGTGGCATGGACATATATACACTACCATATATAAAATAGATAGCTAGTGGGAAGCAGTCACATAGCACAGGGAGATCAGGTCGGTGCTTTGTGACCACCTAGAGGGGTGGGATAGGGAGGTGGGAGGGAGACACAAGAGCGAGTAGATATGGGGATATATGTATATGTATAGCTCATTCACTTGGTTATAAAGCAGAAACTAACACACCGTTGTAAAACAATTATTCTCCAATAAAGATGTTAAAAAAAAAAAGCCTACAGGATTTGGAAGAGTTTTGTTTTGTTTTGCTTTGTTTTGTTTTTGCCTTGTTTGGGAGAGGAGAGTGTTTGCCTGAAAGAGAGTAATGAGAAAGCTCATGGGGAATAGGAAAAGAAAAAAGAGTATTTCTTGGAAGACCGTCTCCTTTCTTAACTCCTTAGGTTCATGCAGAGGTTAAAAAGAATGGAAGGGGTGTGTGTGTGTGTGTGTGTGTGTGTGTGTGTGTGTGTGTGTGTGTGATTCAGGGACATGGAAGCACAAGCCACACCAGTGCCCATTTCACAAAGGGCCATGCAGTGTGGGGGACAGCCCTTTTCCCTTCTATATGAATCAAACAACTTTGTTGTAGGAGAGAAGTGAGAGGCAACACTGCTGAGGGTTCAGGAGGCTCTAGCAGCCGTGACAAGGTGAGACACTTACGTACAAGGCTTCTAGAGCCATGGACCACACAATAAGAAGGAAGGATAGGGCAAAAGATCCAGAAAGGACTATCTAAGTGTTCATATGAAATTTTCCTGAGGATCTCCAGAAACAGTGAATGAGACATTGAGGGGCTCGAGTTTTTAAGTCATGCACATTGAGACAAAATACCAAGGATATTTTCTGTTTGCCATAAAAGTGACAGGATACTACCTTTAGAGTGATAAAGTTTTGAAAAACTCAGGGTCTACAATCAAGTTTTTGGAATCCAGAATAAGCATTTTAAAACGGTTCTATGATCTAATTGGCAATAAAACTAAGCTTCTGTTAGAGCACGGTGCAAATCTAATTCTATGATTCTTGGTAATTGTGAAATTAAGTTTAGTCAGAAAGCTTCATTTCCCTCTATTTCTTAAACCATGATCTAAATAAACACTGCCTTTTAGAATTAATCTCTCTTTCCCACGCACACTTATAGAAGTGTGATTGTTTCTCTATAACGGCAATTATCACAATCCGATTTGGGTTAGTCTGTTACGTTTATGGCTGCCTCCCCACGAGACTGTGAGCTCCTGAAAGACAGTGACCTTGCCCTTTCATTATGTGCTTCTCACAACTCCCCTTAGAAAGCTTTGCATGTTATATTCATCCATTCACTGAAAACATATATAGAATATCTGTTTGGGGCCTAACACTCTCCTCCATAAATGGTTCAGCAAATTGAAAACAAAAAACTTCTCTTTTGTGGTAACGAAGCTATCAGAAAAACTAAGATGCTTCTCCGAAAACGTTTTTTAAAAGAAAGGAAATTATAAAAAATCTGTTGGAAACTTCCCTGGTGGTCCAGTGATTAAGACTCAGTGCTTCCACTGCAAGGGGCACAGGTTTGATCCCTGGTCAGTTTAAGATCCCTCATGCCACATGTCCAAAAAAATCTGTTGGATCACCTTTAAATATTTTATTTAGGATGTTTGCCTCTACATTCAAAAGAGAGGTGGACCTACAATTTTCAATTTTTGTACTAACTTTGGTATTTGTATAAGGTTTGTATAAGACTTGTACCTTATGTTGAAAACGTTGCATTTTTTTTTAAAGATCTTTAATAGTTTTTACACCTTTGTATCTGTTTTTTAAGTTTAGTCGAGTTCATTGGTAAGACCATCGGGGTCTAACATGTGAAAATTTTGGAGACCATCACTCCTGTCCTCATAACAAAAAAGCTGAACAAACTAAAAATCAACAACTCTTCTTAGATCCATCAGAGAATTGAGACAACAGAGCAAACCGCTGCCCCCAAAACTGGAGAGAGAGATAAATACAGTGAATCACTGCTTATTGGGAACAGAAGTCACAGGGCCTAGGAACTGGTAGAAACACATAAGTGGTAGTCGACCAATTGCTGGAGACTGAGCCTGGACCAGCTTAGAGATAAAGAAGGAAAAAAAAGGCTCCTGGAAGCCCAGGAGTAGGAGGATCCCCACACTTTTGTGAGTTTTACCCTCTTGAGCCTCACCAGCTTCTCACAGTGAAGATCAGAGAAAAATCCCCTGCTGCTTCTGGCAGAGGAAGGGGAAAAGTAACTATTTTGAAATATGCCCAAAGCATTCTGTTCTCCTTAACAAACTCCTTCCTTCCAGAGAAATGATTTTACCAGACCCTAGCTGATACGCGATGAGGGAAAAGTCCAGCTCCGTTTCCTTCTACTTTTCATACTGGAGAAGGGAAACGTACAACTCCAGTGCCTTCCTGTCTCACTGAAGGGGAGAAAAGTTAACAAGTAGTTGTAAGGTTCACAGGCCAGGGCACAGACCCACAAAAAGACAGAGACCCAGTAACAGAGTCATAGAACACTTTCCCTTCACACTTACTGCCACATCAATAGAACTCCTTCATAATAACAGGGGATTATAGCTGAAAGAATTGTAATGCTCAGATTTTACTTAAGAAAGAGACTCTAAGAAAGACCAAGGGCCAGCAAAGGATGCAAAAACAAGGTCAGTAAAGGAAATGTTAACCTCTGACACCTACAGATACAGCAAACAGTAAATGCAACCTAACTCCTAGCCAAATAAGTATAAAACCTGAAAGTAAAGGTCTGTTCACTCTAGTGTTTCTGTTCAATACATCATGTCCAGCTTTCAATAAAAATTATGAGATATGATAAAAGGTTAAAAAGACAAACAACACAACAAAAAACCCTACAGTCTCAAGAGGCAGAGCAAGCACCAGAACTAGACTCAGAAATGACTAGAATTTTAAATAACTATAATTAGTATACTAAGAGCTCTAATGGAAAAGTAAAAAACATACAAGAACAGATGGATAATGTAAGCAGAGAGACAGAAAGAATCAAAACTAAATGCTAGAAATAAAAAAGTCTGTAACAGAAATGAGGAATGTCTTTGATGGCTCATCAGTAGAAACAGCTGAGGAAAGGATCAGTGATATAAGATATGAAGATATGTGAATATAAATATCACAAGCTGAAAGCAAAGAGAAAACAGACCAGAGAAAAGGAACAGGTATCTAAGAATTGTGGGACAATTATAAGAGTTGTAAGACACATGTAATAGGAATACCCGAATGTAAAGAAAGAAAAGAACATAAGAAATATTTGAAGCAACAATGACTGAGAATTTTACAAAATTAGTGACAGACATCAAACCTCAGATCAAGGGCCAGAGAACACCAAGAAGAGAATGTAATAAAACTGCATCTATGCATATTATATTCAAACTGCAGAAAACTAACAAAAAAGAGAAACTTTTGAAAAAAAAAGGCAGAAGGAAAAAAGTCTTTACTCACAGGAGAAAAAGCATAAGGATTACATCAGACTTCTGTTCAGAACCATGCAAGTGAGAGTGAAGGAAATATTTAAAGCATTGAAAGAAAAAAATAATCATCAACCTAGAGTTCTATATCCAGTGAAATTATCCTTCAAACATGAAGAAAAACTAAAGACTTTCTCAGACAAAAATTGAGGGAATTGGTTGCCAGTAGACTTGCAGAAAATGTTAAAAGAAGTTCTTCAGAGAGATGGAAAATGATACAGATAAGAAAGTCTACATAAAGGAAGGAAGAGCATTAGAGCAGGAATAAATGAAGGTAAAATAAAGTATTGTATTTTCCTTATTCTTAGTTTCTCTAAAAGAGAGCTGTTCAAAGTAATAGTAGCAACAATATATTGGATAATTATTGCTTATGAATAAATGAAATGAAGGACAACAGAGTTAGAAGGTATGAGAGAGAGAAATTGGACACACTCTGTTAGAAGATCCCTGCAGTACTTGTGAAGTGACATAGTGTATTCAAAAGTAGGATTAGGTTAATTGTAAATGAGTATTGCAGAATCTAGAGCAACCACTAAAATAATTTACAAACAAGTGTAATTGATATGCTAAGAGAGGAGAGAAAATGGAATCATATACTGATTTACAATCAGAAAAAGTAGAAAACAATATGAAGATAACAGAGTAACAAAGGATAAATGTGACAAGTAAAACAGGGTTAAAAATATGGTAGACATCTATCCAACTGTATGAATAATCACTTTAAATGTGAATGGTCTAAATGGTAAAAGACAGAAACTGTCAGAGTTGATCAAAAAGTACATGACTGCTCAGTAAGAAACTCACTTTAATTATAAAAAAAATAGATAGATTAAAAGTAAAAGGATGAAGGGGGACTCCAGTGGTGGCTGGGGTGAGTTCCCTGTAGCGCTTATCCAGCAGCCAGCACCCAGGCCTCATGGGCAGCCTCTCATGGGGTGCACCAGGCTGTGGAGTATGGTGTGCAGCCTGCCAGTCCTTGGCCACACCTGCTTGTGTGCCCCAGCTCTGAAGGGACCGCCTGGCCCTGGAAGCGATTCTGGTCAAAGTGAAGCCAGATGGGCTGCAGCAGTGGCTCCTTGGGATTGTGATCCAGGGCTTTGAGAGCAGGGTCCTCGAGCTGGTGGGGACGAAGACACTACAGGCACCAGACAGTGTCTTGGCTGAGGCCTACCACTACCAGGAGGAAGCCCTTTTACCCAGCCCTTATCAGCTATATGAGCTCTGGCCCCTGGTCCCTATGGTCTGGCAAGACCCCCATGTAGTCTATATCACAAGGGCCATGACAGGAAACAGCAACTCTGCTGAGGCTGCCCCTGACACCATCAGGGAAGACTCCAGGGAGACTTCAGCCTCCACATCAGAAGACACCAAGAGGGGTTAACACACGAGGACTGTTGGGAAATGAGGCTCCCAGAAATGGTCTGGGCTGATTCATGAGTCTGTGGGAACATCATCCAGGCCAGTGCCTTTTGTAGGGGCACAGAGGGAGATCCATCTGTGGTTCAGAAGCAGGGAGCTGGTCGACTGGGGAAAGGAAGGCAACCACAGCAACATCTACTCAGCCCAAACCCTCAGGCTGCTGTGACTCCTTAGCATCCACCCAGGACCAACTACCTCTGTTGGAAAGAACTTGAGCTCACACCCATGCTCTGCCCATCTGTCTCAGACCACTTCCCTGTCCACCTTCAGCTTCACCCCAGAACAGAGTGGTTAGAGCTACCAACTTTATTTGCCTTTCCATCTCCTAAACTAGAAAGAAATTGGACGAAATTCTTTCTGTACCAAAGTGCCGGACAAATTTTTGAGTGTTTCCAGATGTGGTCTCTGCCACTTCTCATTCCCCAAAGAGGGGAACATTAAAATTCACTGTGCTGTGAAAAATTTTTAAAGTAAAGGGATGAAAGGTATACAATCCTAATATGAATCAAAGGAAGCAGAAGTGGCTATATTGATGGCAGATGAACAGACTTCAGAAGCAAGGATAACTTTCAGGGGTAAAGAGAGTCATTACATAATGATAAAGGAGTCAATTTGCCAAGAAAACATAATAGTACTTAATGTGTATGTGCCTAACAACAGAGCATCAAAATATATGAGGCAAAAACTGACAGAATGTCAAGGAGAAATAGACAAATTCACTATTATAGTTGGAGATTTCAACACTCCTCTATCAGTAACTGACAAATCCAGGAGGCAAAGGAAAACTCTATATTGTTAAGATATCAGTTCTTCCCAATATGATCTAAAGATTCAATGGAATCTCAAACAAAATCCCAGCAAGTTGTTTTGTACATGTTGACAAACTGATTCTGCAGCTTATAGTATATCAAAAAGAAAAAGACACAGAATTGCCAAAATAATATTGAAGAAGAAGTCTATAGACTGACACTATGTGACTTCAAAACTTACTATAAAGCTACAGTAATTAAAACAGTGTGACACTGGTAAAATAATAGACAAATAGATCAGTGGAACAGAATAGAAAGCACAGAAATAGGCCCACACAAGTATAGCTAACTGACCTTTGACAAGGAATAAAATCAGTTCAATGGAAAAAATGATGATCTTTTTAACAAATGGTACTGGAAAAATGAGACATCTACAGGGAAAAAATATGACACAGACCTTACACCTTTCTAAAAATGAACTCAAAATGAATCATAGACCTAAATGTAAAATGCAAATCTATAAAACTTCTAGAAGATAACATAGGAGAAAATCTACCTTGAGTTTAAAGACGACTTTTTAGAAACAATACCAAAATCACAATCCAAGAAAGAAAATTGATGTCAGACTTCTTTTAAAGGAGGAAAAACTTGGGGGACTTCCCTCGTGGCACAGTGCTTAAGACTCTGCCTGCCAGTGCAGGGGACATGGGTTTGAGCTCTGGTCCAGGAAGATCCCACATGCCATGGAGCAACTATGCCTGTGCACCACAACTACTGAGCCCGCATGCCACAACTACCAAAGCCCTAGAGCCCATGCTCCACAACAAAGCAAAGCCATCACAAAGAGAAGCCCGTGCACTGCAATGAAGAGTAGCCCCCATTCTCCACAACTAGAGAAAGCCTGTGAGCCACAACCCAATGAAGCAAAAATAAATAAATAAATATAAATTTTTAAAAAATTTCTGCTCTTTGAAAGATACTTTTAAAATAATAAAAATACAAACCACAAAATAGGAAAAGATATTTTTAAAACCCACATCTGATTTAAAAAAAAACTTGTATATAAAATGTACAAAGAACTCTTAAAACTCAACAATAAGATAGCAAACAACCCAGTTAAAACATGGGCAAAAGATCTGAATAGACAACTTCACCAAAATATATACATATATATACATACATATATATATATATATATATATATATATATATATATATATATATATATATATATATATATATATATATATATATATATATATATATATATATACATACACACACAGATGTCAAATAAGCCTATAAAAAGATGTTTAACATCATATGTCATCAGGGAATTGCAAATTAAAAGAACAATAAGATACCATTACACAACTATTAGAATGGTTAATATCCAAAAACTGACAACACTAAATGGTAGCAAGAATGTGGAGCAACAGAAACTCTCACAGGAATACAAAATGACACAGGACTTTCTTGCAAAGCTAAACCCAGGCTTACCATACAATCCAGCAATTCCAATCATTTTTGTAAATGCATTGAAACTATGTTCACACAAAAATTTGCACAGAAATATTTATAACAGCTTTATTCATAATTGCAAAACATGGAAGCACCAAGTTCTTTAATAGATACAATGGAATAGTATTTAGCATAAAAGAAATGAGCTCTCAAGCCACGAAAAAATGTGGAAGAAACTTAAATGTATACTGCCAAGTGAAAGAAGACAGTCTTGCCAAAAACCTATAGACTGTGTGAGTCTAATCAATCATATGACATTCTGGAAAAGGCAAAACTATGGGTACAATGAATAGGTCATTGTTCAACAGGGTGGGGAGAAATGAATAAGTAGAGCACAGAAGAATTTTAGGGTAGTAAAAACACTCTATGTGATATTACAAAGGTGGTCAGTGGTTGCCAGGAGTTCAGGGGGATAGAGATATGTATAAGTGGAATACAGAAGATTTTTAGGGTGGTGAATCTATTCTGTATAGCATTGTAATGACAGATGCATGAGATTATGCATTTGTCAAAAGTTGTGGCATTTACTCTTATTTCTCTGATCAGGCTTACCAAAGACTGTATTTATTGGACTTTCCCAAAAATCAACTTTTGTTTTAATGATCTGGTTTATACTTTTGTTTTTTATATAGTTAATTCTTTTCCTCTCTTAATTTGTTACCTTTACTTTTTTGTATATTTTATTGTCTTTTTTCTACCTTCTTAAAATGAATGCATAAACCATTTCTTTATGGTTTCCTAACAAATATGCTTAATATTAGAAATTTTCACCCATGTACCACTTTATAGGATATGAATACACAGACATACACACACTGCTGTCATTATTTATTTCTAAATATTTGTAATTTATATTTGGATTTCCTCTATGACCACAGATATTTAGAATAACATAATTGTATTGTTTCCAGAAAATCTGGCTTGCATGATTTCTGATTTGGGAAATTTGTTGAAGTATTCTTCAAAGCCTAATAGAGGGTCAATTTGGGGGCATATTTCATTAAATTTTGAGTGGAATAGAAAGCATATATAAAGTCTTATACATCTATTTCAATTACTTCTTGAATTTATATTAGTTTTAGTTTAATATATATTAAAGTTATGCTGTTGGGTGCCTTGAAGTTTGTAACTCATATTTTCCTGATGAATTTTGCTTTTTAATAGTTGTCAGATAGATCTTTTTTTAATAGTTGTCAGATAGATCTTTTTCTTGTCCCCATTTAAAACTGTAATAGAAATATCAAAAATAAATATGGCTCTTGAGATATAATTACAAAACAACTCTTTTCTCTATATATTCCTTTAAATATATGTTAAAGTATCCCCTGCTCCTGGACGAAAACTCAGGCACACAATATATTTTTAAATTTTTCTTCAGTAGTAAAATCTTTGATCCTGCAGGTTTCAAATACAGTCTGATTTTAGTCATTTAAATGTCCATTTCTATGTGTAGGAGACAACTTTCAATCTCCTTACAGTTGTTACTTCTCATCCAGTTCAGGCTTTGAGTTGGTAGGAAGCCTGCCATCAGAAAGTGGGGCTTTCTTTACTTTTTCTCCTTCTAGCCCTTCTACTCATGCTCCTCTGTCATATTATTGATGGTCTCTGACTTGAAGTAAAAGGAAAGGACAGAGGCAAGGGAGCAGGAAATTTCTGACTTACTAATACTATTGTAGTGATCTACCAACAGAACTCTGTTGACTCAGAAGATCTTTAAATCTGATTCTTTCCTTCCTGGAGCATGGTTGTGAGCCCATCTTGGGAGACTCTCTCAGGTACATTTTCTTTGATGTGGGCAAATCTGTCTCTATTTTATGGTTACTTCCCCTTTCTTGGATCTACAGGCATTCAGTAATACCTGTTGTTTCTCTATATATGGTCTGCCATTCCCCCAGATTCCTTTTGGATGGACCTAAAATGACTCCATGCCAGCTCTTTCTTTTCCATGGCCCACAGTTTAACCTTCAGAATACACTTCGTTATCCTTTTCTCTGTTAAATTCCAAAAGTATAGGCCATACTACAAAGCCTGTTCCTTTACTTCATCCTTAAAGCACCTAACAAATTCATCTCTTGCCATTTAGATTTCCCAGGATGGATTCAGATACACTGGTTCCCCTAAATTCTTGGGGTTCACATAGTAAGTTCTTTGAGTGGTCTTGTTGAAGGCTTTTTCATTTGTGGGGTGGGGTTCTCCAACAATTCCCTACATATCTCATCTGTAAATCCAACCCTTTTATACCTTTCTTTTGTGTGAAGGATGGAAGGGTCATATAATTGGACTTTGGTCACCTCCTTTGAAAATCTCATCCTAACCCAGCACCTCACCCTGGAATGTAATATGCATGGTCTCAGTGATTTACCTAAAACCATTTTAGCATCTTGTTACACGATCTTTTTTTATCACTTACTTTTACGTGTGTGTATCTCAGGGTTTTTAGATGAAAATAACACTAGTTGGAAATTAGTTAAGCAGAAGAGAAATTTGTATAAGGGTATTAAATAGCTCACAAAGAATGTTCACAGAGAACAACGAGATACTCAGGCTCAAGGATTACTTTACAGGAAAAACTAAGCCACAATGCAATGGCTATACTACTGAAGAATAGAAGTGCTGCTTCTTTTTGGCACAGACACCCAAATCTCACAAATCCCAGTAGAAGCTGGATGCCAGACTGCAATTAATCTTTGTGAAAAACCAAAGCCAATATTTGTGAAAAGCCAATGCCCAAAGATTGAGGGTTATTTTCTCACTTCCCAGTTAGTCACATATATCTGCCATAATCTCAAAGGATGCTGGGAATATCTATCCTGTGGATGAGAGACTTATAATGGGGAGAGTTTCCAAAGAGGAAAGTTGTCCAAAAAAGATGAATGTTCCATAAAAAGACAAGTGCCTACTTTTGTGTGTCACTTTCACATGATAATAGCTGGATTCTTTTTAACCAAAGAGCATGTACCTTAATAGAGAAATTTATCACATTCACATTTATTGTGATGTTGGGATTATTCCTGTAACCATACTTAATATTTTCTATTTATAACACTTTCTTTTTTTCCTTTTTTTGTTGAATGGTTTAAATTTTATTCTTTTTTTGCTTCTGTTTGTGTGTTTGTGTGTGTGTTTATCAAATTAATACATACATTAGTAACAAATCAAGTAGTACAGAAGGGTTTTTGAGAAAAATCCATCTCCTGACTTTATACTCCCCATTCTCCAGATGACATTTCTTATAATTCCAGTTTTAGTTTTTTCTAATAGTAATATCATATCTCTGATAGTTATTTTTATCTCTGTTCCTTGATCCATCAAATATACATAAATATAAGGTTTAGAAATTTCTAATTTAAATATTCCCTTAATTATTTTACATAATACTATTTAGATTTTTTGGAAGAATAGTATGATATAAGTAATGTAGATTTCTTAGGCAGGTATTAAATAGCTCAATAGGTATTAATTATCATTTTCATCATCATTGGTACTTTTAGACAACTCACTATTGACTGTTCTCCAGATCCATGTCTTCTTCTCTCTTGGTTTACTTGCTGATTTTAATGAAAGATTTCTGGAATAGCCACGAGTCTTTTTTTCATGTCATTCTTCAGTACTGGAAATTTCTCCTCTATTATTCCTTTAATAATTTTTCTCTTATATCTTCTTAGCTCTCTTATCCTGAGATTTCTATTATTTGCATGTTGAATCTCTAGAATAGGGCTTTATGTGTCTTATCTTTCAAATTTTTCATTTTGTCTTTTTCTCCCACCTTTTTAAAACATTTGTACCTATCACATCCTTCTAGCCTCCCAGCCCCTGCCACATTACATGTTGAGCTCATCTGGGATTTGAGATCCAGATGGTTAGGTTATTATTTTTTTAGATTGTGCATAAATAATTTTTAGAATTAACTAAATGTTTTATGTATTTCTTTGGACTGAAATTTTGTTTGCTTATTTCCTAGCTTGTTTGCCCTTTGTATCTCATGATTTTATTGTGTATATGTATGACTGTACATATGTGTATTTATCTTTAAGGTCCTTTTCTAAGGATTTTTTTTAAGTTTATATGTGGCAAATTTTTTTAGGCATTTTAATTCTAAACGTCTTTGGTAGGCCTTTAAAGTTTCATGCCACTTTCATGAAGTATAGAATTTTAGGTTCAAAATCATTTCCTTCAGAATAGTCAACATTTTGCTCCAGTGTTTTCTAATATACATGGTTTTTGATGAGAAGCATGATGTCAATTTGATTTTCATTGCTTTGTAGAAAACCTATTTTTATCTTTCTGGAAACTAAATTTTCCCATTATCCTCAGTGTTTTTTAAAATTTCTCCCATGAAGTGAAATTATTGCATACATTCTGCTTCATACTAAGTTTACCTCAAAAGCTAAAAAATCTTTTATTTTATTAGCTTTGAAATTATTTTATATCCTCTGTTCTTAATAATTTCCTTTCCTCCATTTTTTTCTCCTCTATTACAATTTCAAATTTTAGGTGGAATTTCTCTTGAAATTTTTAGATTTCTATTCTATGACTAATATGTCTTTTCAGAAGTATTATATTATCTCTAATTATTTTGAAAAAAATTTTAGGAGAATTACCCTGTTTAACTACCCTGATTCATAACTATCTCTCTGAGAGTGATATAAGGGTGGGATAAGATATACTCCCAGCTAGAGAGTTCCTGTAATTCTGATTGCGGAAGATTTTAAGGCCCTCCAGAAAGTTGTCATATACCTGGATTCTTATCAGCTTCTCCCAATCACTTGTTATTTTAACTTGCCCCACGGAACCAGGTCAGAAGGGAAAAGGTAAGCTACCCAGGCATGCAGGACATATTTCCCAATTTATCACATTCACCATTGTCCTTGTACACACTCCTCCTACTGAATCTTTAACTCTTAGCTTTGAATGTCTATAGAACAACTGTCCAGGCTTCTGTATATGTCTTGATCTTCAATTATTGCCATGTATCCAATTCTATCTCCTTTATATTTGTTTAAGAATTTCTTGAAATTTCTGCTTCACTGACAGTTTTTTTTAAACATAGTAATTATTTAATTCTTTAAAAAAATCAAATGTTGAGCAGGGGGAAGTTAGATATGTGCTCTTAGTTTTCTGCCTTAACCCAGTTTCCCCATAACACATTCAAGGATACTGTTTTTTGAGAATAATACTCTAGGTATTAAGTTCAAGACCAATACAGTTCATTATTTTTAAAGTCCTGGAGTCTGACCAGAATGCTATAAGCATGATGGCCAAGAACAGAAAAGGCCAGCATTTGAAATGGACTTTGGCTGAGTCTGGGTTGTTATACTTGCTGGTTTTTTTTTTTATGTTTTCTTTTTTTTTTGGTCCAGAAAAATTAAATAATTGCTTCCATAATGTGGATATTTAGTCCCTTTTAAAAATACATCATATGAGTATTGAAAAGCCAATATATTTAAAGGAAAAATTGTTTAATTGCACATGAGTAATTTCATCTGCATGTTGCATCCACACACAGAAAAAACTGAGCTTCAAAGGGGATCATAAAAGAATCAGAATAATTTTGAAAACTCTGAGATGTTAATATTTCTTTACCCAATAATAATATTTTAAAAAAATGAAGTAAGCATTTAATAATAAAAATAAAGAATAATATTCTAAGCCTAATTGGTTTTGTCTGTCAATGTTTTGATCATAGATTATTTAATTTTAAAAAATCTTTTCCAGGTACAGTAAAGAAACACCAAACTATTATGTGGTACTGTCTGAGAGGATAACTCGTGCACTGAGGTAAAAGGATAAATATCAAAAGTTAACATGCCAGCTGAAGTCTGGAACAAGTTGAGTTTTATTTACTCAGTAAATATGATAAAATCTCACCTTTCTCCCTTCTGCCATCATTATTAGCTCAGAAAGAAGAAAAGATAAAATTAATAAATTCTAACTCTTTATTTTGTCTCCAGGAGTGGGATTGAAACTACAGATTTATGACTAGAACTAAGAGGTAGTATTGTATGTAAAAGACTATTAATGATGGAATCAATTTTAAATCTTGAGTATCAGAGTAGACAATGATTCACACATTTCTAGAGAAGAGAATGGCAATGTAAGTGACCAAATAATAAATGGATAAAAATGTTTGGAATATGTTAGAGATCATTTATTTCAGGAACCCTTAACCAGTGGTCCGTGGATCCTTAGTGGGGGCACTTCTGAAGGTCAGTGACTCACTTGAATTTAGATCCAAAACTTTCTAGATGTACGTGCATTTCTAGCTGTCATCAGGCTCTCAAAATCTATGTCAGACCCCAAAGAACTATAACTTTGTTGACATCAATGATCAATGACCAAGAATCTATAAGTTTGTAGAAATCTGACCAATGACTGAGCTATGTTGGTCTCCAGGGGGCCTTGGGGTGGTTGACATCAAGACCATACATGTGTCTTGTGTTCTACCTTAAACCATTATTTGATTCTAAAAATTTTCTTGTCAGATCTATAAACATAGAACAGCATAAATTATATACTTTAGTAAGAAAATAAATCCCAGAACAGTAGAGGATGTGATCTCTGAAGTAGCATTATTGTCTGTTTTCCATTTATTTTACCTTGAAGGTTTTTATATTAGCATTATTTTTATAATTTTTCTAATGTTAAAAAAAAATGCTCTTGAAAAGTGCACCATCTGTGCTTTGTCTGATTATCTGGTCCAAATGGAATGGATGTCAAATTCTGAGTCCCTTTTCTTTTTATGAAAATAAAAAGAAGCTTCACTTCTAACTCAGCTTTATGAGTGAATCAGTGAGAAGTCATCTACTGCATAATCTTCCCCCTAGAAAGTGATAAATATTTACAGTATATAATAAGATTTCATGTCAAAAATTGATGGTATTTATTGTGTTTTAATAAAAGCAGATTTGAAAACGTTAGTTTTATTAAACAAAAAAAGGATATTGTTTTAAAAATTGCCAGTTTCATATTTGCTTTTTCTGTGGAGACCTTATATACAAAGGCAGATTTTTAGCTAACTATATTACTATGGAAATCAGCTCTAACTGAATAGAAATAGTACAAAATAATGAAAACGCTAATACATCTTTACACATTGTATTATTCATCTATCAATTACTTTCCCTTTTGTGGGACCCACTCTTCCAGGTTTGGCTGTTTAATAGTCATATCTTTCCAATATTTATTCTCAATTTCTTTTTTCAATCTTGAACCTAAGAGTTAACTAAAAAAGAATATTTAAAAGGTCATGTTGTCCTTTCCTGTGCAAATCTGGGAGATAAGGATGTTACTAACGCATTTTCTAATTTTTTAAGTAAATGTTAAGGGGAACATTTGGTTCTCTTATGAAAAGCTTTTCACAAACAGGTCAAATATGTTACAGGTGGTAGAAACATAGATTTTCCTTCCCAACCTGCCTAGGTTCCCTAACTCCTGAGGAAGTAAGTTTGAAAGGATTATCTCTCACCTTGGTTAGAGGATCACTTAAAAGTTTGAGTTTCAGGAGCTAATATCTCTCCTACGGTGAAAAGCCTCTTAGAGATTGATCTGGAGAAGGTAATGGTGCCTACAGCCAATGATGAGAATATCTGGTCACAAGTGACTAAATCAGAGATTATAACTCAAATGATTTTCAGTGTCTGGTACAAAATAATAAATGGCTAGTGACCACAGCTAACTGAAAAGTACGGGCTCACATAGACACTAAGATTTGCATTTTAAAACAATAGTGTACTGGCCAGGAAAAACACATCTGTGTGCTAAATTCAGCCAGTGGGGCACCAGATTTTGATCCCCAAACTACATAATATGTCAAAGCTTATCAGACTGATTTTGTCCTTCCCTCTTTCACACTCATCTGTTAGTCTGCTTGTTGTTGTTTGATGTATTTCCCCCTCCCCAGCAATGCTTATTTTTTTCTTTCTGGTTGTTATGTTTATTCTTCACTGAGTTTTTTTGTTTTTTGATTTCTAAATAGATAATACATTCTTGTGGTTCAAAAAGAAAAGAAAATATAAAGTGATATACAGTGAGAACCTTTCTTTCTTCTACCTTTGCCTTTATGTGTCCAGTCCCCATCCTGAGTTCCATACCCTGACAGATAACTTTTATTACTGGTTTTGGTGCTTCCACCAATGTTACTATATTTGTAAGCAAGCCAGTAAATACATACACACAGATTCTTATGTTCCCTATTATAGTCAAAATATTGTATGATAAATATGTATTTTTCTTTTTAAAGCCTATTGTTAGAAAACCACTTTTTACTTAAAACTAAACATATGAATATATAAAAATATATTAATACACACACACCTTTAGCATATATCTACCTAGTCACCTTTATATATACCCATACAAAGTGTTTCCCCATTCTTTTATACAGCTGCATTATATCTCTCTGTAAAGTTATATATTATAATTTATTTAACTAGTTCAATACTGGTGGATAGTCAAGTGATTTCCAAACATTTTCTATTAGAAAAGATGCTGCATGCATCATCTTGCATGAATAGCAATCTGCATGCATTATTTTGCACATGTGCAAGTATGCAAAATAAATAAATAGTAGAAATATGATGGCTGGGTCAAAGGTGAAAGTATTTATAATTTTGACAAATATTGCTAAATTACTTAGAAATCATATCTGTTTGAGTCAATATCTGTGCTCACCATATCTAATCCACTACCTTTGAAAATGAAAGGTGTTATCAAACTGTTCAATTTTTCCAATCTAGTGGTTAACAAAAGATGTTCTAGTGTAGTTTTAATGAGTAATTTTTCATATTATAAGTGAGGTTGAGAGTCTTCTCATGTGTTTTAAAGCCATTTATGTTTACTTTCCCATTAATTTCCAAAATAAAAACATAAATAAAATTTACCGCTATCCTGTTTTCTAATTAATCCATATTGTAATAGTAATACCACATAGCAAACAACCACAAGACCTTCATGGCAGTCCCTCACTCTTGAACTTCAGTGGTGGCCAGGGCAGTTCCTCTCCAGGCTTTGGTGGCTGAAACAGCTCTGTTCCATACTACAAGTCAGCCTGTGATGCTCTCCTCTGTGTATCTCTCACTCTCTGCCCAAGCCAGCAGGCCAGTTGAGACCTGTTATTTCATGGCAATGGCAGAAGCACAGAGGGCTCGCTCTCTGCACAAGCGCACTGCAAGCCTCTATTTGGATCCCATCTGTTGGCCTCGTATTTGCCAAAGAATGCCACACGTCCGAGCAGTCAGTCAAGAGGTAGAGGACATATACAGGGAGAGCTGAATAAGTGGGACCAACATTCAATCTGCCAAACTTCCTCTTCTTTCCTTCAGTTTATTTCATTTTCCCTTTTCTAACTTTTTTGAGTTGGATATCTATTCATACTTCCATTTTTTTACTGACTTTAAGTATTTTAAGATTGTGAATCTTCTAAACCCTGTTTTAACTACCTCCCATAGATTCTGTTTTCATTACATTTGTTCTATATATGATGCAATTTCATTTTTTATTTATCCTTCAACCTAGACTTTAAGAAAATGTTCTTACTAATTTCAGATAAAAGGGCCTATTTGTTGTCTAGTTTTATCGCCCAGGGATTAAAGAAGGTTGTATCTGAGATTCCTGTTTATTTCTAACTCAGAATAGATTAAGGATTTTCTGGTGGTCTAATATGTGGCCAATTTTCCTAAATATTCCCATGCTAATTCAAAATTAATAAGGTTCATAATTATCTTATCAATTAGCTCTACCTTATTGTTTATGTTATTTCAATATTCTATATACTTAATTATTTCCATTCCACTTGACCTGACATGGACCAAAAGAGGTGAATTAATGTTTCCCACTAGTGCTTTTTGTCTATTTCTGCTTCTATCATGTGAAATTTATACTTTATGCGTGTTTGGTACATAGATATTCATAATTGTGTTATGCCCACTGTGAGTTACACACTTCTGCACTATTAGGTTTTCTTTTTTGATGCAGTTTGGCTGGAATCCCTGCTTTATTTTTGTTTGTAGTTTCTGGTCTATCCTTTTTAATTATTTTATTTTCAGCCTTTCTGGAGTAATTTTAAAATGAGTCTATGTCATGGAGCATAGAATTGGGTTGTGTAATCCATCCTGGAAATTCTCTTCTTTTAAAAGTTAAGCCTTTTAATATGTGAGTTATTGATATAAAAATTAGGTTTTGTCTTTATTCCATGATGCTATTTGTACTACCTTTTCTTTGTGATTTTAAAGGCTTTCATTATCAAGTCTATTTCCTTTGCTTTTTGTGTGTTGTTTTTCTGCTATTCAAATTATGAGTTTTTTCTTTAGTTGTTATCTTTATAATAATAAATATTTATATAAGACCCTTAGTCATGTACTTCTTCTAACTACATCTCTCAGTTCCCTGCTATGAATAATGATTAAAAATTATTTCCTCTTCCTTTTCCCTCTATTCCTTCTTCTCTCTCTCCTGACTTTAGTTACTAATTGTGTTTGCCTTTAATAAATGAGACAATGGGTTTACTGAAATTCTGACCCCCTTTCTCCCTTGCGTATCCAATTTTTATTATATAATTTCTACATAGTCAAGACACATTATATTTATTCTGACATCTCAACCCCCATACTTTTTTTCTTTGCTTAGGTTCTACAGGTGAATATGTTCCATATTTATTTCCAGCCCTTTTTTTCACTGTTTACCTAGTTAATTTTTAGTTGGCTAAAATTCATTGAACCCTGCAGAAAGGTTCAATAGGACAATAATCTCTGAGTTCTTGCTGAGCCAAAACTGTTCATAGACTTTATATATATATTGATAAAACAAAAATTTGGTAGTTAAACAATCTTTGTCTAATACTCTTTACTAGGGTATCTTGTTGCTCTGTAGCCTTTTGTATTGAATGTTGATAAGAAGAAATACAAGGCCAGTATTTTGTTCTACTAGGAATTTTTAATTTTTTCCCTAAATGCTGCTGCAGTGGTGACTCCTCCTCTCCCTCCTCTTCTTCCTCCTTTTGCTTCATTTTTAAAGTTCAAGTGTAAGTCTTAAAGTTGACCATACTGGAACACTTTCATGGTTTACTCAGTGTCCTTTGAAAATGTTGAAATTTATTGGAGGCTTGTGATCCTGGAAAACAGCAAAGATTAAAGAAATACCCCTACCCTTTTCTGTTCTGGGAAACTGCTTATTACAAAGAACCACCCTTCCGTGTATGACTTAGATAAAACTCACGGATTACCTGTGACAAGGGAGACACAGACCTTCCAAATTCCCATTCTTTGCCTCATAAATGATTAGCTGAACTGTTTTGTCCTCACTGATCAATGAGAACAAAATGCTTGTTAACTAAGCTTTAGTTAATTTCTCTCCTTCCCCCCAAATATCTGAACTTTGACCCACTCTCTGCCTAAGCCAGCACACAACCCCCTTCATTAAGGGCCGCAGGACAATAGGCTGACCTCAGAGTAAAATATTCTCTGATTTGTTGTCTGATCATAGAAATTTCTTCTGCTCCTGCACCATCTGGGCACAGGGAAACTTAAGTCTTACATCCATCCTGGGTGATCTTATGAAAATTTACATAGTTTTAATTTATATTCAAATCCTCAAATTCTCTGGGTATTCTATTATGCCCTCTGGGATTAAACATACTGGGAGATGAAGCATGGAGAAAGCAGAGTGAAAGACTCAAGGTCCCTTTGCTGGGATCCATCATTATCAATTTTCTTTTGTACTCTCCCCTTTTTCTTCACCATTCTCCCATTTCATGAAGTCTTTACCCTCAATGTTAGGAAAAACTGAAAACTGATCTCTCATTCTAATTGTTTTTATCTTGCGCCTAAAACAGGGCTTCAGAAAGTCCAAACTTTTCTTTTTCTCCAGGTTTAGTGCATTTTCCTCCCTTGAAGTAATCAGTACTAAATGAGAAGTCATCAATGCCTGAAGGTGGAGTAAGGAATTACAGAGGAAAGAACAAAATAGTATCCTACGTGGATATGAGCTAGGAAATGTTTTGGTTAACATGACAGGGTGATGCTAGGCTCGGAGGAGTGCGCCGGGAGTGTGGTCTGAGCCCCCAAGTGAATACAAACATTATATCAAGGGCAATGCAATGTGGGGCAAAGAATGTAAACAATATAGCAAAGTAAAACAATTAGGAAGCCCCCCGGAGGAAGATGGCGGAAGAGTAAGACGCGGAGATCACCTTCCTCCCCACAGATACATCAGAAATTCATCTACACGTGGAACAACTCCTACAGAACACCTACTGAATGCTGACAGAAGACCTCAGACCCCCCAAAAGGGCCCGGAGGAAGATGGCGGAAGAGTAAGACGCGGAGATCACCTTCCTCCCCACAGATACATCAGAAATTCATCTACACGTGGAACAACTCCTACAGAACACCTACTGAACGCTGACAGAAGACCTCAGACCCCCCAAAAGGCAAGAAACTCCCCACATACCTGGGTAGGGCAAAAGAAAAAAAAAAAAAAGAATAAACAGAGACAATAGGATAGGGACGGGACCTGCACCAGTGGGAGGGAGCCGTGAAGGAGGGAAGGTTTCTACACACTACAAGCCCCTTCGCGGGCGGAGACTGCAGGTGGCGGAGGGGGAAAGCTTCGGAGTAGCGGAGGAGAGCACAGACACAGGGGTGCGGAGGGCAAAGCGGAGAGATTCTGGCACAGAGGATCGGTGCCCTCAGGCACACACCAGCCCGAGAGGCTTGTCTGCTCGGCCGCCAGGGCGGGCGGGGCTGGGAGCTGAGGCTCGGGTATCGGGTTTCAGTCGGAGCGCAGGGAGAGGACTGGGGCTGGCGGCAGGAAGAGAGCCTGAAGCGGTTAGTGTACCACGACTAGCCCGGAGGGAGTCCGGGGAAAGGGTCTAGAGCTGCCGAAGAGGCAAGAGACTTTTTTCCCTTTTGTTTCCTGGTGCGCGAGGAGAGGGCATTAAGAGGGCTGCTTGGGGAAGCGCCGGAGACAGGCGCAAGACACGGGTAAGGCGCGGACCTCGGAGACGGGCGTGGGACGCTGGGGCTGCCGCCGCCGCCGCCGCCGCGGGGCCTGTGTGCGAGCGCGGGTCACTGTCCGCCCCGCCTTCCGGGGGGCCTGTGCACCCCGCCACTGCCGGGGTCCCGGGACCCGGGGACGGCTTTCCCGGGAAAGCGCACGGAGCGCCACGGGCTGCTGCAACGTCACGCCGGCCTCTGCCGCCGCAGGCCCGCCCCACACTGCGCGCCCCTCCCTCCCCTCTGCCTGAGTGAGCCAGAGCCCCCGAATCAGCGGCTCCTTTAAACCCGTCCTGTCTGAGCGAAGAACGGAAGCCCTCCGGCGACCTACGCGCAGAGGCGGGGCCAGGTCCAAGGCTGAGACCCGGGAGCTGTGAGAGCAGAGAAAAGACAGGGAAATCTCTCTGTGCAGCCTCGGAGACAGCAGATTAAAGCTCCACAGTCCGCTTGATGTGCCCTGCGTCTGTGGAGTGCATGAATGGACAGCGAATCATCCCAAATTGAGGAAGTGGACTTTGAGGACAAGATTTAAGACTTTCCCCACTTTTCCTCTTTTTACAACAAATTATGCCAAATTAAGGAGGTGGACTTAGAGAGCAAGATTTCAGACTTCTCGCCCTTTTCCTCTTTTTACAATGAATTATCCCAAATTGAGGAGGTGGACTTGGAGAGCAAGATTTTTGATTTTTCCCCCTGCTCTCTTTTTGTGAATGTGTATGTGTAATCTTCTGTGTAAGATTCTCTCTGTATAGCTTTGCTTCCACCATAGGTCCCAGGGTTCTATCAGTCCGTTTTTTTTTTAATAATTACTTTTTAATTTTAATAATGCTACTATATTTCATACTTTATTCTATTTTACTTTACCTTCTCTTTCTTTTTTTCCTAACTTCCCTTCCTCCCTCCCTCCCTCCGCTCCTCCTTTCCTTCTTTCTTTTTATTTCCTCCCTCCCTCCCTCCCAACCTTCTTCTTTCCAATTTCTTTTTCTTTCCTTCCTCCCTCCCTCCCTCCTTTCGTTCTTTCTCTCTTTGTTTCCTCCCTCCCTCCTTCCCTCCCTCCCTCCTTTCTTTCTTTCTTTCCTTCCTCCATCTCTCCCTTCTTCCTTTCACTCATTCTTTTTCTTTCCTTCCTCCCTCCCTCCCTCCTTTCTTTCTCTCTTTCCTTCCTTCCTCCTTCCCTCCCTCCCTCCCTCCTTTCTTCCTTCCTTCCTTCCTTCCTTCCTTCCTTTCTTTCCCTCTCTCTATCTTTCTTCTAGTAATTCTTTCTTTCTACTTTTTCTCCCTTTTATTGTGAGCCGGGTAGATGAAAGGCTCTTGGTGCTGCAGCCAGGAGTCAGTGCTGTGCCTCTGAAGTGGGAGAGCCAACTTCAGGACACGGGTCCACAAGAGACCTCCCAGCTCCACATAATATCAAGCGGCGAAAATCTCCCAGAGATCTCCATCTCAACACCAGCACCCAGCTTCAGTCAACGACCAGCAAGCTACAGTGCTGGTCACCCTATGCTAAGCAACTAGCAAGACAGGAACACAATCCCACCCATTAGCAGAGAGGCTGCCTAAAAACATAATAAGGCCACAGGCACCCCAAAACACACTAACAGACGTGGACCTGTCCCCCAGAAAGAAAAGATCAAGCCTCAACAACCAGAACACAGGCACTAGTCCCCCCCACCAGGAAGCCTACACAACCTACTGAAACAACGTTAGCCACTGGGGACAGACACCAAAAACAACGGGAACTACGAATCTGCAGCCTGCAAAAAGGAGACCCCAAACACAGTAAGATAAACAAAATGAGAAGACAGAAAAACACACAGCAGGTGAAGGAGCAAGATAAAAACCTACCAGACCTAACAAATGAAGAGGTAATAGGCAATCTACCTGAAAAAGAATTCAGAATAATGATAGTAAAGCTGATCCAAGATTCTATTTCCAAGATCCATAATCTTGGAAATAGAACAGACAAAATGCATGAAACAGTTAACAAGGACCTAGAAGAACTAAAGATGAATCAAGCATCGATTAAAAACACAATAAATGAAATGAAAAATACTCTAGATGGGATCAATAGCAGAATAACTGAGGCAGAAGAACGGATAAGTGAGGTGGAAGATAAAATAGTGGAAATAACTGCTGCAGAGCAAAATAAAGAAAAAAGAATGAAAAGAACAGAGGACAGTCTCAGAGACCTCTGGGACAACATTAAAGGCACCAACATTCGAATTATAGGGGTTCCAGAAGTACAAGAGAAAAAGAAAGGGACTGAGAAAATATTTGAATAGATTATAGTTGAAAACTTCCCTAATATGGGAAAGGAAATAGTTAATCAAGTCCAGGAGGCACAGAGAGTCCCATACAGAATAAATCCAAGGAGAAATACGCCAAGACACATATTAATCAAACTGTCAAAAATTAAACACAAAGAAATCATATTAAAAGCAGCAAGGGAAAAACAACAAATAACACACAAGGGAATCCCCATCAGGTTAACAGCTGATCTCTCAGCAGAAACTATACAAGCCAGAAGGGAGTGGCAGGACATAATTAAAGTGATGAAGGAGAGAAACCTGCAACCAAGATTACTCTACCCAGCAAGGATCTCATTCAGATTTGATGGAGAAATTAAAACGTTTACAGACAAGCAAAAGCTGAGAGAGTTCAGCACCACCAAACCAGCTTTACAACAAATGCTAAAGGAACTTCTCTAGGCAAGAAACACAACAGAAGGAAAAGACCTACAATAACGAACCCAAAACAATTAAGGAAATGGGAATAGGAACATACATATCAATAATTACCTTAAATGTAAATGGACTAAATGCTCCCACCAAAAGACACAGCTTGGCTGAATGGATACAAAAACAAGACCCATATATATGCTGCCTACAATAGACCCACTTCAGACCTAGAGACACATACAGATTGAAAGTAAGGGGATGGAAAAAGATATTCCATGCAAATGGAAATCAAAAGAAAGCTGGAGTAGCAGTTCTTATATCAGACAAAATAGACTTTAAAATAAAAACTATTAGAAGAGACAAAGAAGGACACTACATAATGATAAAGGGATCGATCCAAGAAGAAGATATAACAATTGTAAATATTTATGCACCCAACATAGGAGCACCTCAATACATAAGGCAAATACTAACAGCCATAAAAGGGGAAATCGACAGTAACACCATCATAGTATGGGACTTTAACACCCCACTTTCACCAATGGACAGATCATCCAAAATGAAAATAAATAAGGAAACACAAGCTTTGAATGATACATTAAACAAGATGGACTTAGTTGATATTTATAGGACATTCCATCCAAAAACAACAGAATACACATTGTTCTCAAGTGCTCATGGAACATTCTCCAGGATAGATCATATGTTGGGTCACAAATCAAGCCTTGGTAAATTTAAGAAAATTGAAATTGTATGAAGTATCTTTTCCGACCACAGTGCTATGAGACTAGACATCAATTACAGGAAAAGATCAGTAAAAAATACAAACACATGGAGGCTAAACAATACACTACTCAATATCGAAGTGATCACTGAAGAAATCAAAGAGGAAAATAAAAAATACCTAGAAACAAATGACAATGGAGACACGACGACCCAAAACCTATGGACGCAGCAAAAGCAGTTCTAAGAGGGAAGTTTATAGCAATACAATCCCACCTTAAGAAACAGGAAACATTTCGAGTAAACAACCTGACCCTGCACCTAAAGCAATTAGAGAAAGAAGAACAAAAAACACCCAAAGTTAACAGAAGGAAAGAAATCATAAAGATCAGATCAGAAATAAATGAAAAAGAAATGAAGGAAATGATAGCAAAGATCAAGCAAACTAAAAGCTGGTTCTTTGAGAAGATAAACAAAATAGCCAAACATTAGCCAGACTCATCAAGAGAAGAAGGGAGAAGATTCAAATCAATAGAATTAGAAATGAAAAAGGAGAAGTAACAACTGACACTGCAGAAATACAAAAGATCATGAGAGATTAAGCAACTCTATGCCAATAAAATAGACAACCTGGAAGAAATGGACAAATTCTTAGAAATGCACAACCTGCCAAGACTGAATCAGGAAGAAATAGAAAATATGAATAGACCAATAACAAGCACTGAAATTGAAACTGTGATTAAAAATCTTCCATCAAACAAAAGCCCATGACCAGATGGCTTCAGAGGAGAATTCTATCAAACATTTAGAGAAGAGCTAACACCCCTCCTTCTCAAACTCTTCCAAACAATATCAGAGGAAGGAACACTCCCAAACTCATTCTACGAGGCCACCATCACCTTGATACCAAAACCAGGCAAGGATGTCACAAAGAAAGAAAACTACAGGCCAATATCACTGATGAACATAGATGCAAAAATCCTCAACAAAATACTAGCAAACAGAATCCAACAGCACATTAAAAGGATCATACACCATGATCAAGTGGGGTTTATTCCAGGAATGCAAGGATTCTTCAATATACGCAAAACAATCAATGTGATACACCATATTAACAAATTGAAGGAGAAAAACCATATGATCATCTCAATAGATGCAGAGAAAGCTTTTGACAAAATTCAACACCCATTTATGATAAAAACCCTGCAGAAAGTAGGCATAGAGGGAACTTTCCTCAACATAATAAAGGCCGTATATGACAAACCCACAGCCAACATCGTCCTCAATGGTGAAAAGCTGAAACCATTTCCACTAAGATCAGGAACAAGACAAGGGTGCCCACTCTCACCACTCTTATTCAACTTAGTTTTGGAAGTTTTAGCCACAGCAATCAGAGAAGAAAAGGAAATAAAAGAAATCCAAATTGGAAAAGAAGAAGTAAAGCTGTCACTGTTTGCAGATCACATGATACTATACATAGAGAATCCTAAAGATGCTACCAGAAAACTACTAGAGCTAATCAATGAATTTGGTAAAGTAGCAGGATACAAAATTAATGCACAGAAATCTCTGGCATTCCTGTACACTAATGATGAAAAATCTGAAAATGAAATCAAGAAAACACTCCCATTTACCATTGCAACAAAAAGAATAAAATATCTAGGAATAAACCTACCTAAGGAGACAAAAGACCTGTATGCAGAAAATTATAAGACACTGATGAAAGAAATTAAAGATGATACAAATAGATGGAGAGATATACCATGCTCCTGGATTGGAAGAATCAATATTGTGAAAATGACTCTACTACCCAAAGCAATCTACAGATTCAATGCAATCCCTATCAAACTACCACTGGCATTTTCCACAGAACTAGAACAAAAAATTTCAAAATTTGTTTGGAAAAACAAAAGACCCCGAATAGCCAAAGCAATCTTGAGAGCGAAAAACGGAGCTGGAGGAATCAGGCTCCCTGACTTCAGACTATATTACAAATCTACAGTAATTAAGACAGTGTGGTACTGGCATAAAAAACAGAAAGATAGATCAGTGGATCAGGATAGAAAGCCCCGAGATAAGCCCATGCACATATGGCCAACTTATCTTTGATAAAGGAGGCAGGAATGTACAGTGGAGAAAGGACAGCCTCTTCAATAAGTGGTGCTGGGAAAACTGGACAGGGACATGTAAAAGTTTGAGATTAGATCATTCCCTAACACCGTACACAGAAATAAGCTCAAAATGGATTAAAGACTTAAATATAAGGCCAGAAAATATCAAACTCTTAGAGGAAAACATAGGCAGAACACTCTATGACATAAATCACAGCAAGGTCCTTTTTGACCCACCTCCTAGAGAAATGGAAATAAAAACAAAGATAAACAAATGGGACCTAATGAAACTTCAAAGCTTTTGCACAGCAAAGGAAACCATAAACAAGACCAAAAGACAACCCTCAGAATGGGAGAAAATATTTGCAAATGAAGCAACTGACAAAGGATTAATCTCCAAAATTTATAAACAGCTCATGCAGCTCAATAGCAAAAAAACAAACAACCCAATCCAAAAATGGGCAGAAGACTTAAATAGGCATTTCTCCAAAGAAGATATACAGACTGCCAACAAACACATGAAAGAATGCTCAACATCATTAATCATTAGAGAAATGAAAATCAAAACTACAATGAGATGTCATCTCCCACCAGTCAGAATGGCCATCATCAAGAAATCTAGAAACAATAAATGCTGGAGAGGGTGTGGAGAAAAGGGAACACTCTTGCACTGCTGGTGGGAATGTGAATTGGTACAGCCACTATGGAGAACAGTATGGAGGTTCCTTAAAAAACTAAAAATAGAACTACCATACGACCCAGCAATCCCACTACTAGGCATATACCCTGAGAAAACCATAATTCAAAAAGAGACATGTACCAAAATGTTCATTGCAGCTCTATTCACAATAGCCCGGAGCTGGAAACAACCTAAGTGTCCATCATCGGATGAATGGATAAAGAAGTTGTGGCACATATATACAATGGAATATTACTCAGCCATAAAAAGAAACGAAACTGAGCTCTTTGTAATGAGGTGGATAGATCTAGAGTCTGTCATACAGAGTGAAGTAAGTCAGAAAGAGAAAGACAAATACCATATGCTAACACATATATATGGAATTTTTAAAAAAATGTCATGAAGAACCTAGGGGTAAAACGGGAATAAAGACACAGACCTACTTGAGAATGGACTTGAGGATATGGGGAGGGGGAAGGGTAAGCTGTGCCAAAGCGAAAGAGAGGCATGGACATATATACACTACCAAACGTAAGGTAGATAGATAGTGGGAAGCAGGCGCAGAGCACAGGGAGATCAGCTCGGTGCTTTGTGACCGCCTGGAGGGGTGGGATGGGGAGGGTGGGAGGGAGGGAGATGCATGAGGGAAGGGATGTGGGAACAGATGTATATGTATGACTGATTCACTTTGTTATAAAGCAGAAACTAATAAAACAAACAAACAAACAAACAAAAAACATGACAGAAGTGCCTTGAGTCACCTACAGTCTCATCAAGTCCCCCATTCTCCCAGGTCCCAAGAACCTGCAACATATCTGGATGAGTTTGGGGAGGAGTATCTCTGTCAGGTAGCTAGTCAAACGTTAGTGGGTCCCACCCCATCCTGTGTGGAGTCATCTTTCCTAGGACTCTAGGAATCAGAGCATGCCCAGAGACCTCCGTCTTCTAGTCAAGGACCACCACTAAGTTCCCAGCCTTATCAGGACCAAGCAAGATAAAACGGCCAGCACAGGTTGGCTCAGGCGCACCAAGACTTAAAAGGTGACTCAAAGTAACCCGGCGTTCATTATGCCATATTTGTAATACATTAGCATTGTAGTTTTTACCCTCCGCCCCGCCCCACCCCGCGCTGTGGGTTTTTCCTGGGTGCTTATGGGTAAGCGCCCGCACACTAAGAGAAAGGATATATAACCTAAAATGGTTTGCCAACTTGTCAGTCAAATGAAGTAGGATGCGGGGAGAGACCACCACTCTAAAAAAAACCAACGCTACCTTCACTGCTGCTGCTTCTGATTTCCAGACAGCCCTGTCACATCCTTTCTCCAGAGTATACTCTTGCTTTGCTTAATAAAACTCCTGTTGCTTGGAACTGCTTTATGTCTCTCATCTGAATTCTTTCCCTTGAGAGGACAAGGCCCGAGGAAATTGCCATTCCACCGGTTACATCTCCATTCCCTGGACAGAGCACAGCAACATCCTGGAACGTCTCAAGTCCAAATCCTATAGGTAATAGGGTGTGGAGTTAACCTATCCCCACCTTTGCCACATTTAGCCAAATAATACCCATTTATGCCTCTTCCCTCTATTTTATTACATTTTTTAAAATACTCAAGATACAGTTTACTGGCCGTTCAGTGTTCTGTTAATAACACCTTATTTTTCAACCTATTATTACATAATTCTCTTCCTTTTATAATAGAAAATGTTTCCACCTCTCCAAGTCTCTGTTTCTTCATCTATAAAATGGAAATTATTATATTAAAATATAATAAGTATTATATACTTATGACCCTATAGTGAGAATATGCTGAGATTGAAGATCTGATCCCATTGTGTAAATTAGAAATGACCATATAGATATCAATTATAATTAAATGTTTACAATATATAGTAATTCCTATGATTATGAAATATTAGCAAACAGATTGGAAGAAGCCTCTAAAAATACAAAGAAAAACACTGGGAAAGGTAGTTTCCCAAGGCCCCTCATGGTCTTCTTTCCCTGGGGCTGTACATACCTTCAGGAACTATATATTCCTGGGGTCTTGTCTCAGACAGGTGCTCCTCTAGCCTCAGTGTACAAGTCAGTTGTCATTAGAGTAATGTGACCAGGCTCAACCAGCTGAGTTAATTAGGGCTACAGTGCTTGTCCATCAAGACAAAACTGTCTAATGACTTGTAGCTCTGTGAGCAGCAGAGAGGTTGTCACCTGTAACATGTTCTATCTGGTGTTTTAACTGGCCTGAGCCCTAAAATCTAACCCACACTGGGGAATTCCTACCCTCCTCAGAAGGGCTCTGCTTTTTGATCTGGGTCTTATTTTTGTATCTAATCTTCAGAAAGAATGATGGATTGGGGAAGGGATTGTGTGGCTTCTGTAAGTTTATATTCAAAAAGAGCCAAGGAAAGGGGAAGGGAGTCCTGGAGTCCAGCACAAGGTTTCCTTCTGGTCCTGGGTGAGCAGGCATCCTGATACCTCCACGGCTGCTTTACACCCATCATTGTGGGGATCACTGTGATTCGTTTGGCCCAATGAGTGACAGAGCCATCTGTTGTCAGGGAACCCAATTCAGAGCTGTCCAGTCAGAGAACAAAACAAAAGCCATCTCTGAATTACAGGACAGAAGAAGAACTGCAGTCATCTGCTGATGTTTTTTCCTTTGAATAAGGTTTTCTCTGCAAGCAGGTGGAAGGATGTACCTTACAGGGCCTCTGTGATTGGCTCCCAGCCAGTCTTATGCATTTTCACAGCTGGCATCAAGATAAACTAATTTTTTTACTTAATTGACCCCTATTACTTTCATTTTCATAGCTCACCACCAGTTGATGGGATACAATTTAATATAATGCAATTCATGTTATAGAATTCTTCATAGAAAAGCATTCAAAAAAATGAGTTAAAACCTAAGTGCCCACCAGTGGGGGTGGGGAAGATGGAAACAGGACTATAGAACACAACATAAACCTAAGAGAAAAGAGAGCTCTACAAAATATAAAAAGAATTACTGCTACCTACACTGAGAGAGAAAGAGAGAATAAAAAGCAAGCTGGACAACAAATGGTCATAATTCTTTAACTGAGATGCTTCTAAGAATTCAAGAAACCTTCTCAAAGGAGATAACATACAGCTGTGCCTTGAAGAGGTGTGAGGGAAGCAGGCACCAAGCTGGTGAGGACAAGGAAGGCTGTTCCAAGTAGACAGGAAGCAAGAGCATCAGGGAGGGCTGTGGAAAAGCAGACGTGCCCCCCAACGGAGACACCTGCCTTCCCCTCGCTGTCCTTCCCTCTCCCACCCCACCACCTGGCGTATTTATTCATTCCTTTTTTAATTAATTAATTTATTTATTTTTTGCAGTACGCGGGCCTCTCACTGTTGTGACCTCTCCCGGCAGGCGGACTCTCAACCACTGTGCCACCAGGGAAGCCATATTCATTCCTTTATTTTTATATCAATTTGGACTTGCATATTTTTATTTTCTTCCATGGATTATAATCCACTTCTAGCATTATGTATATGATATTCAAATTGTTCCTGATTTTGGACATCAGGTGTTTCTGTCCTTTTGATATGTCTCCAATATTCTTTGAGTACATTCTTACTTCCCTGAACAACTCATTTTGTATTTTTTTAAGCTTTAGGTCTGGCGTTAATCTTTCCTCCAAAGAGCCCTGGTACCTTTCAGTGGAGAATGGTATTTAGAAGCCAGTATCTGAGTACTAGCTGTGCTCATTGCTACTCATATTTCATTGCTTGCAGCCTCTTTCAGTGTTCAGAGCTAGGGGAAAACAGCAAATTCACACACACACATTTCTGTATCTATGTATTTATGTATTAAGAACGATGAATTTACCTGATAATTCCAATTCCAGTGCACACATCTCTTTATTTATTCTAGCTGCCTCCCTTACATATTTACAACTCCAACAGAGGAAAATCTGGCACCCATTTTCATTAATATATTTTCTTATTTGCTCAATCACAGGACACACAGAGAGTTGTTTCAGAATTGTTTGTCCATACCATTGTGAAATTTATTCCTACTAAGTACAGTTTAATATTTGGGTTTTTTATTGTCAAATTCGTGTACAGTAAAATATATAAATTTTCAGTGTACAATTCAATGAATTTTGATAAATGCCTGCATCCATGTAATTCACACTGCTATGAAGACATAGAAAGAAGGTTTTATCATTGTAGAAAGTTCCCTCTTCCTTGTAAATACCCTGCTCCAGTAAGTTAGTGTTCCGTCTTCTAGAAATTCATACATATGAAATCTTACAGTGTACATTGTTTTCTTTCTGGCCTCATTTTCTTAGTATATTGCCTGAAAGATTCATGTTGTTGTATGAGTGAAGAGCTTTTCATTTTTGTTGCTTAATATTATTCCAGTATATGAATATATCAAAATTCTTTATTCTTTCGTTGTAGGCATTTGGGTTCTTTCTATTTAGGACTAGTATGAATAAATCTACTATGAACATTTCCCATAAAGTCTTGTGTGGAAATATATTCTCATTTTTCTTGGGTAAATTCCTAGGAGAGAAATTACTAGATCCTAGGAGGATATATGCTCAACTTGAAGAAGAAAAGAACTTAACAGTTTTCCAAACTGGTTGCGCTGTGTTACACTCCATCCTCAGTGTATGAGAAGTCTGCTTGCTGTCCACATCCTTGACAACATTTAGCATCATTGGTCTTTTTTAATTTAACCATCCTACTAAGTGTGGAGTGATAACGCTTTGTGATTTAATTGTATTTCCCTGCTGACTAATGATGTTGAAACTTTTATTCATTTACTCATTGGCTATATATATTTCTTCCTTTGTGAAGTCTCTGTTCAGGTTTTTCTTCATGGAATTGTTTGTCTTTTAATTATTGAATTGTAGGATACAATTCATTTGTTTTTTGGCAAATATGTTTTGAAAATAATTTCTCCCAAATTCTTCAGTCATGAAGATATTTTCCTGATTTTTCTTCATATTTTTCTTGATATTTTCTTAGGTTTTTCTTTTATAATCTCTATACCTTTAGATTGTAAGATTAGGTCTATGATCCATCTCAAATTAACCTATGGCATGATGTAGAAGCCAAATTTTATTTTTTTCCATGTGTATTTTCAGTTATTATCCAAACATCATTTATTGAAATTCCCCAGTAGTACTGTCAAAAATCAATTGACTATGTGAGTATGGATGTATTTATGAATTCTCTGTTCCATTTTTAACTATTCTTTCATAAATACCACAGTCCTGATTAATGTAGCTTCATAGTAAGTAAGACTTGAAGTTAGAAATGTAAGCCCTCCTATATTATTTTCCTTTTTCAAGATTATTTTCACTATTCTAGGTTATTTGCACTTCCATATGAATTTTAGAATAACTTGTCAATTTCCAAAATTAAAAAAAACTTGCTGAGATTATGATTTGGCTTATACCGAATCTGTACAACAACTTGGGGAGAGTTGACGTCTTGACAACATTGACTCTTCCAATCCATTAGCATGGTACATCTCACACTTTATTCATGATTTCTTTCTTCTCATTAATCTTTTGCAGTTTCAATGTAGAGGTTTTTAATCTATTGCTACATTTATCCTTACATATTTTATGTTTTCAGTGATGTTTTAAATGGAACTTTTAAACTTTTATTTCCTAAATCTTTGCTTCAAGTATATTAACTTTGTATCCTATGACCTTGCTAAATTCACTATTACATCTAGTAGATGTTTTGTATATTCTTCAGGATTTACCACATAATCATGTCATCTGCATATATTAAGGGTTTTAATTCTTCCTTCTAATCTTTATAACTTTAACTTGCTTATTTCACTTTCTTAAACTTCTACTACAATGTAGAACAGAAATGATGAGATAGAATACCCTTGCCTTGATCATTCTCTTAATGGGAAAGTATAAACCCTTAAAGAGAAAAATGTGAAACCCCTCATAAATTTTCATGCAGTCTGGGTACAAGGTTCCTGCTAGTTCTCTCTGTACTGTTCTAATATTAGCATATATTTTGTCAAAACAAGCACATACTTCCTCTGCAAATCTGTGGTTTTCTTGAGGTCAGAATTTAGGATTGAGTCATCTTTCAAGTTCAGGCACCTAGAAGAATGCCTCAGACATGTAAGAAATCCAAAAAGCATTTTTAAAACAAATAAATAACAAGATTGATTTTAAAAGACAGGAGATTATTTTTAAGAGATAACTCTAATAAGAGCATAGGACCTTATTTCCCAAAGGATATCCCATCCAATACTTGTTCTGAGAGAAAATGCAATGTATTTACTTTTTTAAAATATGTTTTTGGACAAATAAACTTGGGGGACTCTGGATTAAAAGAGAAATCAAATTTATTTCTGTAATAGAGTAGATGGTTTAGACCTACAACTCACTTGTAGAAAATTCTATGATATGTATATATAACTAAATTCCTTTATAATCTCCATTTCTAATGATGGGTAGAAAATAATAATGTAAACTTTCCAGTTACAGGTAACTCAATCTTTTCCAGTTTAAAATCTTCTCACTCAATTTAAATCTAAACTCTCTTTCAAACCATTTTTCTCCTCCAGATTGTCTCCCGTAATTTCCTTTCCAAAATGGTGTCTGGAATTGGAATTAAATGATTTCTGGGTGTTCTTTTGTTGAACTCTGATCACCTAAATCTGGGAAGTGGACTTTTTCCTAACTGCATCTGCTTTTCAAGGTGTAACTCATTGCCTGTTCTCCCAGCAAAATCAAAGCCTTGAAAGCATCCAATCACCACTCTGAATCCCCTGCTTTTTAGCGAAAATGTCTTTCTGCTTTACTGTTTTTCAAATGGGATCACCTTGTCATTTACTGTGGTGGACCATAGCAGATCCATATCAACTATTTTCAGTTGCCCAGTGGCATCATGGAAGAATTTTGAATTCCCTCCACACCAGACATCTGTCAAGGGAGATTCCCTTGATAAAATTCCCTGCTGTTTTTCTGCCTAAGTATGTGTATCATCTTTTCTCTTCCACTGTGGCCATCTTATATTGACACAAGAGGTGACCTTGCAAGTCAGTGACCTTTCAGAGTTGCCGTCAGTAAAGAGAATGCACACGCCTTGGGTTTCAACTTTCCTTTCAACCTGCCTGGAGTTCTCACCTCACAGTTTTGGTGCCCCTTGGATCAAGGTCCCTGGAGGTGAAGGCACTGGGTCCCTGAAGGATCCAGGCTGCATCTTTTTCCTCTACCTATCCCTTCTAAATACCTCCTCTTCCCATGATGAAAAGTATCATGTTCCTTTCTCTGTCTAGTAGGCATTCCTCATACACCACTGCTTTCTGAATCACCTGTCAATATTTTTGGTAAAAGGACCTAGAGATTATCATACTAAATGAAGTAAGTCAGACAGAGAAAGAAAAATATCATATGATATCGCTTACATGTGGGATCTAATAAAAAATACAAATGAACTTATTTACAAAAATGAAATAGACCCACAGACATAGAGAACAAATTTATGGTTACCAAAGGGGAAATGGGGAGAGGGAAAAATTGGGAATTGGGGATTAATATACACACACTACTATATATAAAATAGGTAAGCAATAAGGACTTACTATATAGCACAGGGAACTGTACTCAGTATCTTGCAATAACCTACAATGGAAAAGAATCTGAAAAAGAATATATGTATATATATATATATATATATATATATATATATATAACTGAATCATTTTGCTGTACACCTGAAACATTGTAAATCAACTATACTTCAATAAAAAAATTAAATTTAAAAAGAAAATAGTTGAGTTATCTATGATTCCACTAAGCCTGGATCTTAATATGTAAATATCTCTTGGAATTTATAAATCCATTCTCTCTCAATAAACCTGGGATTTTAAGACTTTCTGGCCATGATCTTCATAGTCCCCTTTTAGAAGTTGGGTGTTGAATATTGACTCTTTCTCTTCAAACCCTGCTATAATTATCCTAGTTTTCCCTAAGGCACTGGGTGCTTCAGAGTGAGCAGGGTGGTGATCATGGTTAATGGAAGAAGCCAAAAGCACATCACTATCTTCATGTTACTCAGGACTCCTGAAAGTTTTAATGTGCTAACAGGTTTTATGACTGCAAGCATGGAATGTATGGTCTATAGCATTTTACAACTTATTTGAACACAGATCATTTCCTTTAAAGAACACTTCTAAAAATAGAGCTACCATATGATCCTGCAATCCCACTACTGGGCATATAACCAAAGAAAACGATAATTCAAAAAGATACATGCACCCCAAAGTTCATAGCAGCACTTTAGCTATGAACTTTACACTTTACAATAGCCAAGACGTGGAAGCAACCTGACTGTCCATCGACAGATGAATGGATAAAGAAGATGAGGTATACATATACAGTGGAATACTACTCAGCCATAAAAATGAATGAAATAATGCCATTTGCAGCAATATGGATGGACCTAGAGATTATCATACTAAGTGAAGTAAGTCAGAGAGAGAAAGACAAATACCATATGATATCACTTATATGTGGAATCTAAAAAAAGTGATACAAATGAACTTATTTAAAAAACAGAAACAGACTCACAAACACAGAAAACAAACTTATGGTTACCAAAGGGGAAGGGGGGGATAAATTAGGAGTTTGGGATTAGCAGATACACACTACTATTATATTAAATAGATAAATAACAAGTTCCTACTGCATAGCACAGGGAACTATACTCAATATCTTGTAATAACTTATAATGGAAAAGAATCTGAAAAAAAACTATATATATATAACTGAATCACTTTGCTGTACACCTGAAACTAATGCAACATTGTAAACCAACTATATTTCAATTAAAAAAAAAAGAACATCTGGCTAGACTACCACTCCACTGGAAATACTCTGAGTGTCAAAGGAGCAAAAGGTACATTGCAAAACAGGCAAAACTGAGAGCAGGGGTGCCAGGTAAGGGGTTACTTCATTTGTCCAGAAGAGAGGTGATAAAGATCTGAACTGGAGAAATGGCAGTAGCCAGGAAGTTGAGGAATATATTCAATAGGTAAGTAGAAAACAGTTACATAATCTGGTGAGAATATTCACTCTAATGAAATGGGATCCTAGATACTTCTAACAATATGCTTTATACATTTTTAAATTTCAAGAAGGCAACTAGATGAAAACCAGAGGCATATCTCCATGAAATAGATATTTATGAAATAGATATTTATATATTAGATGTGGGGGGCTTCCCTGGTGGCTCAGTGGTTGAGAGTCTGCCTGCCGATGCAGGGGACATGGGTTCGTGCCCCAGTCTGGGAAGATCCCACATGCCGTGGAGCGGCTGGGCCCATGAGCCATGGCCGCTGAGCCTGTGCGTAAGGAGCCTGTGTTCCTCAACGGGAGAGGCCACAACAGTGAGAGGCCCGCGTACCGCAAAAAAAAAAAAGATTTGAAAGGAAAACATATTTCTTAGGGGTTCACATTGAAGAGAAATTTTCCTAAGACACCTGATTATGTTTTATCCTGCCCTTCTTAGTCCACGAAATGTATCAGAAAGGTTTCCCTTGATTTATCAAGATTTTTAAATACAGACCTACCAATGGTGTGAGAAAGATGAAACAAAAATAATCCTCAAATGAGTGGGTCAGTGAAATTCTGGATCAAACGCAATTTCAATATTTTAAGCACCAAATATTTTTCCAACATGTTAGAATATCTTTTATAAGGCTCCACTGATTTATACATTTTACTTCCTAAGCCTAGTATGATGTGTTTATCGTAATGTAATTTGAACATAGGAGGAAAAAAAGAAGGCAAATTTAGTCATAAAGCCACATTCATTAATAGTATTAAATATAGTGTAATACATTTCAAATGTTTCAAATAGAACTGACTCATCAGAATAGAATGGGTGATTTTTAAAATAGAGACAAAACAACGTTGTTTTTTTTTTTCTTTTGAGCAAGGACAGTGACAATTAGATAAAAATTATTAATAAGATGCGTTCCAGAAAATGGCTTTTTCCTCTATATCTTACATAGAGTGATGAAAAACAACAACAACAACAAAACAACGAGTGAAATAAATTGGGGTGTGTGGCAGATTGCTGGGGGAAAATGGCCATATTTATTTCCCACCCTCCCTTTTATTCACACCCCTCTGCAATGTTACTTTGCAGCTAATGAATCAAAGGTGAACTCTGCTTTCCCTCCCTTTGTATCTGATCTGACTTTGCAATTTGCTTTGCCTAACAGAATTCAGTGGAAGTGACACCATGCCTGTTGGAAGACGAGGCACGTCTCTCTCTGCAGGACCTCTTCCCAGCCCCAGGTCCTGGAGCCCATGCTACCCTGCTGGATGATGAAAGAACATGGCAGCAGTGATGTGTCACCCCAGCTGAAGCCATCCTAGACCAACCAGCTCCGATAATCCACCGAAACCAGCTGAGACCAGAAGCACTATCCAGATAGAGCCAGTCCAAATTGCCAAATATAGAATTAAAGAATAAATTCTGGTTGTTGTTTTAAGCTGCTAAATTTGGGGATGGTTTGCTATTCAGTAACCAAATCAGTAGTTTAGATGGTTTCTTTCCTGAACTATGTTAATCACCTCTCAGCATTCTACCTCCCTACTATCTTTCTACTCTCATCCTACTTATATATTGCTGTCAATTTAATTTCCTAAACACGATTCTTATCCTATTGCTTCTTACTTCAAAAACCTTCAATGGCTCCTGACTGTCCTTCTAATAAAATCTCAACAAGCTTAATATGTTATGCAAGGGCCTTTCATGATTTCTCCACAACTTAAATGTTGAGTCTAAGCTTCTGCTCCTTTTCTTCATTCACCCTTGATTTTGTCAAGATGACTTGCAAGTCCTCGACTAGGAAACACCATTGATTGAAGAGTCTGTCATTCATTTTGTACACATCTTACTCTACAGCTTAATGGATGGTAAGTTTCTTCTGAAATTGTTTCTAAGATAACTCATGGTATTCTAGACATTAAAATATGAAAAGATACTGTGACTGAGAATTAAGGCAAGAGTCCTCATTGTTTTCCACATGGCTCATGTATCCGGCCTCTTGTCCCTGGCTAGAACAATTCCCTCTGCCTTATATGCTCCAGGTCTGCACATTGAAATCCTACCTACCTAAAAAATCTATTCAAATAGTCCCCTCCCTTAGAAATCCTCGAGCATCTTTCTCTTCACTGGGCTACTTGACCTCCCCTAGAAAATGATTAGAACCACTCATCAGGCACTTGTCACTTCCCACTTGGTACTGGCAACTCTTTTTCTTTGCTATTAGATTGTCTGCAGGTTGAGGGCAATTCAGCATTTATTGGCTGTTTCACATTCTCTTTTTGCCATGCCATTGCAACATTCTAAGTCCACTGTCTATGAGATACTGTATAATATATATTTACTAAGCAAATACCTCAGTGAAAAGCATACATTTAATAAATCTCAGGTTTTTGACACTTCATTTTCATTCTGTCACTAATTAACCATGTGACCTTAGACAATTTACTTAACCTTCTAGGGCTGAGGTCTCAAATGATGTAATAGATGAGATAATGGGTGTGTGAATACTTTGTATAAACTGTAAGATCAGTTGGAGGTATTAGCATTGTTCCCTTTTCTGAGAAATGAGATGGTTGAACCTGATCTATTTCAAAAACAGTCTGTAAGTAGCATTCGACAACTAGAGGATTGCAAGTCGTTGCTTTTTCCTTAAGTGCGCTGGCTCGAAGCGTGAGTTGACTTAAGCAGGCACCTGCCTCTTACAAAGCTTCTCTGGGCAGCTATTGCACCAGTGAATAGCCCTGCTGTGATTATCAGTCCAGACAGCTTTGCACCCTGTGGACAGGTCAGATAAGACCAGAAGTATTATGAGCCAATGCTAATCAGGCCTCTCCCCACCCCGACTCTGGATCAAAGGAGCCATTCTCACAAAGAAAGAGTTAGGCGTTATTACAGCAATATATATCACCCAAAAGTTTGGTTCAAAACTTTTTTTATTAGCTAAAACTTTATTAATAAAAGTAGATTAAAAACATATTAAGAGTTCAATATTTTAAAGACTCACACTTAGGAAATAGGCATATGGTGATTGGTGCTGGCTGTAACCATATCCCATAATTAACACTACAGAGTCTTGAGTCCACATCTGTGTATTGAGATGGATTTTCCACTTTGGCTCAATACCATTCAATTCAATTCACTTTCATTCAATTTATATTTGTTTTCATTCAAGGTAGCATCATGATACTGTGGGAAGAATGCAGGTTTTATCTCCAATCTTAGAATTCAGGGGGTTCAATTCCAACTGCTATTTGTCTGACATTTGGCAATTTACCTAATCTCTCTAATTTCCTTATCTGCAAAAAGGGGTTAATATTAGGCACCTCATAATAGATACAATGTCCCCAGCACATGGATCATATCATTTTCCTCCTACTCCTTTAATTCATGTCAGTTCAATTTAACTTAATTCAGCAAACATCAACTATTTATCAACTACAATGCTGGGACTTCACAATGAATTACGATAGCATCATTGCAAACGTGGGATTCTGAGAAGTCAAAAGTTTGTCTAGGAAAATATGTATAACTTGCTTAGGTAAGGAATGAGGTTGTAATGGGCAATGATACAGATGTATTTGGTATGGAACACAAGGTGAAGCGAGATTTGAGCATCCCATGCCTACGAACCCATGATGGTCTTCAGAAAATTCAACTGAAGACACCACACTATGGCAATCTCAACCAACACATCCCAATTTTAATGAGTTCTGACTTGACAGGAGATGTTGCAAAATTTTCTGTCAGCTCTAAACGTTTGTACAGCTGGTACATTCCCTCACTTAGGACTTTAATTTCTCCCAGGCATTGATTACACTTAGAGCATATTATAAGTAATTTATAACATCGATGTATAACCCATTCTCCTGACTTTTGATTACAATGCACAAGGAATTTGCAAATATTGTAAGGGTATTTTAGACAGAATACGTTATGAAATTATAACACAGAGTCCCCAGATCCCAGCAGCTACATACATAAAGTTTATCACTTGCTCCTGCAAAGTCTGCTATGTGCCAGCCTCTTGCAGGAGGCTCTCCTCCATGTGATGACTCAGAAATCCAGGCTGCTGTTGTTCTGTCCTCTCAACAAACAGCCGCCATGTTTTCCACTCAAGCTGAGATGAGAAAGACTGGACAATTGTGGGAGGAACAGGTCAGTTCCGCATATGTTTCATTGGCCATAATTAGTCACATGACCCTACCTTACTGCAAGAGGATTGGGAAACATTGACTCTCATATGCCAGAAAAGAAAAAAAAAAAAAAAAAAGAATGACCAGATATTAATGCCTTATTAATGCTTCTCATCCATTGGGAAAATCACAAAGGAAAGCCCTGTTTCCTCCGTGGAAATTTGGGGTCTTGGTACCCCCTACTTCCCAGTAAAAATGAATAAGTGTCCTTGAATTTTAGGAAGACAGTAGTCTCCCATAACCAGATCTGTGGACATGACTTTAATGGAAGGCATGAGGGAATCTGAGGATTGTAATGGACCCTGCTGTGCCCCGCCTAATTCTCTCTTCTTTCTCTAGTCCCTGTTGCAATAACCAGTCCCTCAAGGGCTTTGATAAGTTTCATGCAGATGCAGTCTGGCTTTGGGGCTTTGTCATGACTGCTCACTTCATGCCCTGAGATTCTCTAATGCTGCAGCATGGGACACCTACAGGATCCCACTCAGAACCAGAAGTGTGAATGAGTGAATGGATTAATAGATGAATTATTCCCTCTTCCATCCCCCAAGCAGATAGGCCGAGATGCATTTCACAAGGCTTCTCAGAAAGTCCCACAGGATGAGCAGCAGTCACAGATCAGTAGCCAGCTTGCACACTCATCCCTGTATTAGCTTTTCCACCTTTCTTTCTTCACTCTGCCTGTCTCTTACTACTGCTTCCTCATATTACAATGGGGGGAACTTGGGCTAAGCCTAAGTAGAGCAGGACAATTTTTAAAGCTTGAAACTCCTTCCCACTCCAAAACTTTTAATATGGTAGACTGGTGGGTGTGATATCTTAATTTATAATAAGGAATATATATTTGGTCTTCCCCCAGTGTGTGGCACAGAACTCCTACAACCTTTGGAATTTCCTAAGTGTTGAGTGTTGAAGATGTCTTTTGTTATGCTAATGAGGTGATTTTTGGAGAGCACCTAAGGATGGGGGGTTTACCCAGAGAACCAACTTTGGGATTAGAGGGTGGGAACTTTTAGCCCTGCCCCCTACCTCAGAGAGGGGAGAGGGGCTGGAGGTTGAATCAACTGGCCAGAGGCCAATGATTTAATCAGTTATGCCTATGTAATGAAGCTTCCATAAAAACCCAAAAGGGTGGGGGTCGAGAGCTTCCTGGTTGGTTAACACCTGGAGATTTGGGGAGAGCAGAGTGCTCAGAGAGGGTATGAAAGTTTCATACCCCTTCCCCCTACCTTGCCCTAGACATCTCTTCCATCTGGATGTTTCTGAATTATATCTTTTTATAATAAATGGGTAATCTAGTAAGTAAAGTGTTTCTCTGAGTTCTGTGAGCCATTCTAGCAAATTAATCAAACCCAAGGAGGGGGTCTTTGGAACCTCTGATTTATAGACACTTGGTCAGAGGTACAGGTAACAACCTGGACCTGCAACCGACATCCTGAGTTGGAGGGGGTCATCAAAACCTCCAGTTTATAGCTGGTTGATCAGAAGCAGAGGTAACAACCTAGACTTGCAACTGGAGTCTGAATTACAGGGTAGGGAATAGTCTTGTAGGACTGACATCTTAATTTGTAGACTATATCCCCAGGTAGTGTCAGAATTGAGTTAAACTGTAGGACACCCAGGTGGTGTCAGAGAATTTCTTGGTGGTTTGGGGCAACCCACTCCCCAAAACTGGAATTGGTACCAGTATCCTTTTAGTGGGCAAGTTTGTATAAGGGGCCAATAAGACCTTAGGAGACAAAAGATTGAAATGTCCTTCCCTTAGGGGTTCAAGATTATTAGATTGGTTCATGCATCAAGATGACCCCAAGTAAGGCTGGGCAGCAAGTGGAAGACACTCAGGGTCCCTAGAGTGAATTTTATCATGAGGCTTGAGGTGGGTCTCGCCTGTTGACCTAGACCAGGGTTAAGCAAAGTTAGAACTGTCATCTAACCTGGATGTTGGGAACACGTGAGTGTGATTTAGGTGGCTATACAAATGGGAGCCCGGTCTTGTGGTAGAGGGGTCCATGAGGGGAAGGGATCTGCTGCCTGTCTGCCCTGGGAGCCACTGGGCTGAGCAGCAATGTCATCAGTCAGTGGCAGAGGCCTGTGCTGTGTGCAGCACAAGATTCTTCAGTTCTCTCTGCCCAAAATTCTTGAAACTAGAGCTGGGCCTTAGAACAGAATGGGCTGTGGCAACAGTATGATCAGAGGGGCTGCTGTGTGGATGGGAGCATCCTTATCCCAAAGGATGAGCCTGGAATTCCCATGAGTCAGTGCAGCAGAGCAGGAACCAGATTAAGGTGAGACTGGTCCAGGAAGAAGAGGGACTGGTTTGTGACAGTCAAGATGGAAGCTGGATTTGCCAGGTGAGTCTTCTAGACTTCATGTAAGACTAGCAGACTACAAAGAGGCACTTTATTAAATAGCTCATGACCCAAGGGACCTGATTCCTGGCATGTTTCTGATTGTCCTGGTCACTCAAAGATTGGAAACCAAAGCTATTCAGGCAAGAGGTTTGTGAGATTTGAAATTTCTTGACTTCAGGATATTGTGGCTTTGGACTGTGTTCATTTAGCTGAGTTGGAGCTACATTCCCAGAATCCCGTTCCCATCTCTAGGCTAAGGCTGGCCACCAGAAAATTCTGCAGGGCCTGGGAAAGCAGAAGTGAAGAAACAGCAGTCGTGTGTCTTCTGGAAGGTTGGCGTGAGGTCAGGGGTAGCTGCAGCTCCCGAGGGCCATCGCAGGTGCACTGGTCACCTTGTTGCAGGGCGGCAGCAGCCTAGCCGATGCCCCACACACATCCCCCAGGTCTCCCCTTTGGTTTCTCTGACGCCAGGGCCAGGATTCTGTCTTCTTCTGTGATCATGGGCTGGCTTCTCCTGCAGACCACTCATGCTAACAAAGTTGGAGGCTTAGAGGATGTATGACACCTCTGTGAGTTGTACTTTGTCCTCAAAGATCTCGACGTGCCCTTGCCTCCCCCATTTCACAGCCATCTTCCTTTGCCACTGTCATCCCTGCCGATGTCATGCCCAGAACTAGATGCCAGAGCAGTGGCCCTACATAAAGTCTTTCACCAGCAACCAGAATTCTAAAATGGTCACAACCCTATGATAAGCTGATTATTTGCTGTAACTCTTAGTGAATTTGCTTCTCTGATCAAATGCTGCCTGGTACCATGGCCCAAAATAAAGATTTCTGTTTCACAACTTTGGGCCAGAGGTGTTGCAACCTGTCTTGGCCTGATTTCACTTGTGCTGTGTGGAATATGGGTGGGAAAAGGGGGAGACTAGGGTGGAAGTGATGGCTTATGAGAAAATTGTCGGGGGTGGGGTGTCTCAGTGTTAACACAGCAGCACAGCTGACATCACAACATCAAATCCCTGCAGAGGGGAAGGAAGTGAGAAAAATGAATGGAGCGGATGGTAGCAGCTGGAGATTGCATGCCTCAGCGAGGGGGGCCGCCCATCAATCCTTCACGCCATTGTTACCAGGTGAGAATAAGGACACCCAACATCGCTAGATTCAATTCTCCTGAAAAGCTGGAAATTCACATTCCTGTGCAAAATTTCCCAGTTTTAAATGTCTGTAGCAACAACAAAACCAAAATCTAAATTTGTATATTATTCTTAAGTCAATGTTTAAACCTAACAAATCCTGTCTAGAGGACAGATTTAACCCAGATTAGGCATGTACCCCAAAGTCAAATTACCTTGCTTCAAATCCAAGCTCTATCACTTACTAGACATGGAACCTCAGGCAAGTTACTTCCATACCTCCGTCCTTCATCTGAAAAATGAGACTAGTAACACCCATTTCATAGGATGTCTGAGGCTCAAATGAGTTACTAATACCTTTCCTTGTTTCTAAGACACTATTGAATGTTAGATGGACCATTAGAGAAAGAAAAGTTGATGGCTAATTAACCTCGTAGCACAATGCTTTCTTATCATTTAGCATTATTGTCTTATAATTTCTGAAAGAGCTCTTTCAGAGTTATTTTAGCACAGATTTTTTTATCATTTATTGCTCTGAGCACACATATAAAGAAAATATAAGTGAAATAATGTGGTTTGGTATTCTGAAAACCTCTCTACATTATGAGCCTGACAACTCTGAATTAGTTTTCAACTCTGTTTTTCCACACAATATTATTCCTGGTGCTATTAAAAACATTGGTGATGTAGCATTTCTTTAAAAAGGGCTCCCCCATTGTCTCCAGGAATTTCTCCCAAGTTGCTGACACCCCTAGTGAGAGTTTTCATGCCAACATTTTCTTGATTTTACCAGAAGATGTCAAATGGAAAATTTTCAGGCAACAGAAAGACTTGTATTCTTTTTCCAAATGGTCCTTAATTTAAAGATTGTTGGCTAAACATTCAAAGGATTTCAGTCTTCAGTTATTCACCAGGAAAAACAACAAAAAATGTTTGTGCCTATACAAACATTGGCAGCTACATAGTAACTGTTGTTTGGCTGAGAGTGGCTGTCCAAATGTCATCAATTGTACGATATTTTCCTACATATTAAAATATAAAAAAATAAAATAGTGCATTCAATTTCATCCAATAGAGTCTTTGCAAAACTCTTAGAAGGCAATGCAATATCAAAGGGTTTGATAAATAAAGGTAAATAAAATCTATATGGGGAAAAGTTAGCATGTCTAAAGTCTCAGTTCTATCATGAATTACCTGTATGTTCTTCCTTAAGACATTAATATTTTTGTCTATGAAATAAGTACAACCTAGGTTGTGTTGACTGCACGTGACAGCACCTGGCTGAATGGACAGTCACCTGTAGAATGTCGTGTTTATGTCAGTTCAGCCGATCAAAGTCTGAGGATTGAAGAGTCAAACCTGCAGAAAGAAAGGGGCACAGCACGGAGGGTTCCAGATCGGGGTCTCTTGGGGAAGGGCAAGTCGAACCAGCAAAGCTCCTCAGAAAATTAAAAACAAAAGACCCTTACTATTGTTCTGGCCACAGATGTAATCTGTTGAAGTTGAGAACAAATAAGAAATCTTGATCTGAGAAGAGAAAAGATAACGAAGACAGCATATCCATAAGTTGGCAGTTCGGGTCAGGGGGGGTCTCAGGAAGTTTGAGTCAAAGTCTGACCGAGGATGGTCTGGCCACTGAGAATCCAGGAAGAGTCATTGTGATGTTGACTTCCTGGGGCTCCATGTGTCCATTGAACCTGGATCCCAAAGTCCCTCCTCTGAGAGAAAACCCACATGGCCTCAGCTTTTGGGTTCTTCATCATTTTGGTTCAGCCTCCCCCCACCCTAAGCCCTGGACCTGTCAGGACCTAGAGAATGAGGCCAGTGTCCGGGGAGAAATCAGGCCAGCCCTCTCCTATCCCACCTTCCATGATTACAAATGATTCTGCAAGCTGAACAGGGTTTTGTATATTTCATTTACAATGATTGTACAACAGCTGTATAATAGACGTCACTGAAGATCCGAACGTTGCTCAGAGTGTAGCATAAACATCCACAGTGAGCTGTAAATGTGAATAAGAATGGCCCTGGCTGCATAGTAATTGGTATTATTACTGGATTGAATGGGAAAGCCACATATGAATGGATGGGTGGGGCTGTGACAGGGCACATGCAGCATTTATTTTCTCTTGTCTACATCTGTTCTCTCAAACAACCAGCCAGAGGAGGTGGAGGAGGAGAGGTACCAAGTGGAAATGTAGTGGGGGAAGAGTGAAGCCGATTATCCACCACTCTATAGCACGCCCTTTCTGCTCCTTCGCTGCCCACGCTTATTAATCGCCATGCAGTGGATGACACATCCCCTCCCTGAAAAATAATCTGTTACAAAAGGGTAGGAGGATAGATTCAGGTGAAGGGGATGGGCTGAGGGGGAGACAGGGAAGAGAAACACTTCAGGTTAATTGGAGCTGAGAATATAAAATACTCGTCTTAAAGTGTGTGCTTCAGTTATGAGAAGGAAAGTGTCGAGATCATAATGTTTTCTGTGCAGCATTCAACACAGCATGGGTGTTTTAAAACAAGCGGTAATCATTTCTCATGGAGAAATTATAAGCTGCAGCTCCGGGCTCAGGACAAGCGCCTAGGAGACTCCAGCTCCCTTTCTCCAGGGAGACACAAGGAGACACACACCGTAGTTAGCGGCTGAGTTCCTTGAACCAAATGGCAGAGTTAGTGACGGATAGAATTATATAGTTTAATTCGCTCAGTGCTTTAGCCGTTCAGAAAGAAATGACACAGAATTCTTCCAGAATTCTGAAAAGTAGGAGGGAAGGAATGTTGGTTTGGAAAATCAAACTGCCTGGCTTCTAAAGAGACTGCAAAGCAAATTGGTCAACTTTGCAATCAGGAACTTAACACAATATGGTTACAATGATTTATTTGGCAAAGCTGGCTATGTTATTTATTTCTTTTAAAGACGAGCCCTTTCGAGCCTGACGCAACAACACCTCTGCCCTGTTAGCGCTTTGCTTCGCTTGCTCTCATCCTGGGTACACCCATGTGGCATCTAAATTGCTGTTAGGTCTCTATTTAAAGATTCTTTTTTACCAGCAATAATTTCTCTAAAGTAACAAACAGTGCACTGTATAACACCAAGTTAAAAATTCTTGGAAATAAATGCAGAGAAATTAGTTACACTTATTCACACAGTTCTTCAAAATGGCAGCACATGAGAAGAAAAAGGGTCCCTCTCACCCTTTTTCTAAGACCATCTTTGTTTACTTCATTCCCAAGTATTAAGAGATTGCAGGAACCATTTGCATAGGATAACTAACATATACCACATCATTTGCACGTCTGCAAGTACACGTGAGTAACCGTAATTACACGTGACACCAATTACTCTATTACTTTGTATTAAATTATAATGGAAAATTCCACTAGAGAATTGAAGCCTAATTGCATCTTAATTTGCATAATTTTGCATATTAATTACATCTCAGATGAATAATAAATTTCAGCAGATTTTTAATTTATGCATAGACACAAAAACAAGTGGAGAAATAATTTAGAAAAAAAATACCAGCAACTATTACTTAGGGCATTCAACTAATTTTGCTTAGTTTAGCAAAACAAAACTTGGTTTGTTTAATATAGCATCTTTAGGCTGATTGCTGTTTATTGCACAATATGTCAGTCTTGAAACATAGGTAAAGACATGGCTTTTCTTAATAAAAAAAGTGTTCAATTATAGCACTTTAAGTTTGGGATTTTATATTTTGATAAAACTGTCTTGAGGATAATACCATTTAGTTGGAAATATTTTTAATTGTTATACATTTTTATTGAGGCTTAATTTCTGTTGCAGCTATTTTAAATGCAAGGGATGATGAAAAATAGAACATAAAAATATCTTGGTGAAGGAGAGCACTAATAAAATATGTCAAATGCTTTCTAATTTTGAGTCTACTATGAAGTCACCCAAGATTGTTTTAGTGATTTTGCATGAACCGTTCAGAGGGAAAAATTTCACACATTTTTGTTTTGCAGAGTATAACAATTCAGAGGACTAGCTTTTAAAGATTACTATTATTTCCTAATTGTCTTCTTTGTTTTACCTTGCCTCCATGGTAAACAGTAACAAATCTTGACTGCTAGAGACCTTGGTTTTAAATTTAGTCACACTCGCTTTGGATTTATCAAACAAACAGAAGGTTTAATTCTCTGAGATAATGCATTTTGGTTACACAGCTGTATCTAGGTTGACAGTCATTAAAAAACACAGACTTAGTCTTCCTGAAACGACAGTATGTAACTGAAAATTCATTTCATCCACCTCTTGCCTAAACCCAAGCCTCACTGCTTCCTACCTGCTGCCTACCCCCTGCTACGGAAGGGGAAAGCCTTAGTTCTGCCTCCACGAAGTCTAATACTGTGATCATTTGCCAAATGATACAAAAGAAGAGGATGACAACATCCTAATAAATCAGGAAACTGTCAAGATTAATAATCTCAGCTGTCATCTGTTTGCCTATAAACGCCCTACTGGCATCAAGTATTTTCCAGTTTGTTCTGTAGTTTCTCAGTGCAGAAACTGGACTTGTGCCTGCCTGGTGCCATGCAACCTCCAAGAGGCCATTCTATATGTCTTCTATCACATAAAACTGGATTCCACAACTGTGCTGGTTCAAAAGGCTGGGAGGAAAAATTCTTTACAACACATGTCCCCTTCTCCAGTTACTGGTCACTGCTGTTATTTGCTATCTGATGGACAACACTTTGAGCTAAGGGTTTGGATTTGTCTTTGTCTCCTTATATTTCAATATTTTCTGTTTACATCCAAAAAAGTTTGCCTTGGTCTTAGACAAACTGAGAGCAATGGGAAAAATGAAGACACGCCAGTGCTTCCTTTATCACATGAATTTCTGTTAGAAGCTTGACTCCAGTCTTGGTTTCTGTTAACCAGGTCACAGGCCTAGGAACACCTTTGATGATTTGAATGTTTAAAAACTGAAACACTTCAGCAATCAAAAATAAAACTGCATCGATGATTGCCTCCGTCCCTTTACTTTTTTGTTCAAACCTTTTGACCAAGTTCTTAACACTAAAGCGAGATTTGAGCTGGATGAATTCCTCAAAAGACCCAATCCTTCCAACATTTAAGCAATGGTTCCCTCTTGTGGCAATGCTTGAGTACTGCGGTTGGAGAAAGGCGGGGCTGGGCGGGGGGTTAAAAATCTCTTGAGATGTTAAAACGGATTACGATGAAACATACAGTATTAATCTACTTGCAGATTCTATTTGGAGGCCCTCCCAGGTCTCCCAGGCCTTTCTTACCTATTTTCAGCCAGGTGCAAGTTTTGGAATTTACTGAGAGAAGAGCAGGCAAGCAGCTTGATGATTATTACTGGCAGTATGAGGAAAAACAAAAAAACAGGAAAACACAACAACCCTTCTTTGGGGTGTAGTAGCCACATTTTAGGAAAATTTTCAAGATGATAATGTGGATATTGGGGAAAAAAGACAGTTTCGGCTTTCACTGAAGGCTCTGGAAATTTATTTATGTATTATTTTTATTATTTATTTCTATTCATTATCTCCTGAGGGAACATTATTACAAGTGTAGAATTAAATCTAGATTCTGCTTGTTCTTTCAGGCGTTTTATCCTCAAAGTTCATCTAAAGGCAGAGAAGAAAAAAAAAAAAAAACCTGACAACCAGTTACTCAAAGATGATCTTTCCAAGCACCTTTGATATATGCTCTCAAAGATTTATTTTGAGTCAAATTTCCCCAGGGGCCACCATCTTACACTCTCCAAATTACTGTGATAGAGAGCATTCTTCGGATACAGCAACTGTAACAGCCCACGAATGCTTTCTTTCGGTGTTAGGCTATGCTCAGAACGGCAACAGCCAAGAGATGTCCCTTAAGTAGATTGTTTCCTTCAGATCACGTTTAATGTAAAAGTAAAGTGCTGCTGGTAACAAGAGACAAGGAGTTGCTCTTGTGGTCACGTGAGCGTAAGTATCTGGGAAGAATGGCAGCCGTCCACGCAAGGTTCCTGCGACGTTTTTAGTACACTTCAAACTCCTCAGTAATAAAAATGCCAACTTTACATTTTACTCCAAGGATCCTATTTAAAGGATGAAAGCATTCGTATCTGTCAAACCATTTCCAAGTCGCAGTCCTTCTTATTCACCACAGAGTTTATTTATTTAGAAGTTTTAACATGGGAACTGAGGCTCAGGATGAAAATGGATACTATTTCTGGTCGAAAGAGAGCTAGTTTCCTAGAAGCAAAGCCTTAGAGATCATATAATAACTAACAACATGGGCTTCCCTGGTGGCGCAGTGGTTGAGAGTCTGCTTGCTGAGGCAGGGGACACGGGTTCGTGCCCCTGTCCGGGAAGATCCCACATGCCGTGGAGCGGCTGGGCCCGTGAGCCATGGCCGCTAAGCCTGCGCGTCCGGAGCCTGTGCTCCGCAACGGGAGAGGCCACAACAGTGAGAGGCCCGCGTACCACAAAAAAAAAAAAAAAAAAAAAGAATAAAAAAAAACTAACAACATGAACATGATTCTCAGTGAACTCCTCTCTCCCCTCCCCCAGCGCCCCCAGTCCCAGACATCACCTCACAAGTCTCTTCCCTTCCCTGGTCCAAGGCAGCAAGGACCAGTGGCCACCTCATGTGTTTTACCGCCCGCCCCCGTCTAGTGTAGACGTGCTCAGGCAGTGAAGTTTTCACTATCCACCTGCGATGTGAGTCAAATAAGAATTCACCTAATAGAGGAAAGTTGTACATTCAGGAAATAAGAAGAGAACATCGATGTAATGTTTAGCCCAAATTCCAAAATTGAAAAAACAAGACTTCCAATAGTGAACTTTCAAAAAGAAAACTTCTATTTCCTATGGAGGTTCTTTGCTCCCCCTTCCTCTTTTCACTGGGGTTGGGAGGTGCCCCTTTTACACACCCTTTGTCATGCACCCCATGTTCAATATGTGTCCCCCAGGGAGTTTGTGCCCAAACAGTTGCCCAGCACTGCTTGCCCTACACTTTTCTTTCTGCCTTTGTGTTCACTATAGCAATACAAAATTAAATGCAATACCGGGACAATCTCCCTCTACAAATGCAAAATTATTGCATCTTGTAGATAGATAGAAAGATTGATATTTAAATCACCATCAACTGGTTTTTATGGGATATGTTCCCTCAGACTCTTAATCTCTCCCTGTACTTGCTCACTCTCTGTCTCTGTCTCTGAGATGAGCAGTGTAATTCATTAGCACAGGAAAAATACAAAATAAAAATCCATTTGCCCCTTCACCTTCCTCGTCTTAGGAGAACACAGAGGTCCTTGAAAGTTCACAAAACAAATAAGGAAATAAAGGGAACTATAACCCAGAGGCACCCAAATTTTAGATTTAAAGGCCCAGGAAAAGGTCAAAGAAAATATTCAACATTTGGGGCAGAAATATATTTTCTGGCTATTTTGCCAAAGAATTTTGTTAAAAAACTAAAAATGACCATGTAGTCTAACCATCACTTAAAAAAAAAAAAAAAAAAGATACCTCAACAACAAAAGAATAGGTAGAACATAGTATCCAAAAATGAAAAGGACATCCTCTTATGCTGGCTATATTTAGCTTTAGAAAACAATCACTTCACTTTTCCTTGTTTTCCTCCTTTATGCTTTCAACAATTAGATCAGTTAAACTTCAATCTAGAGTGGAGCTAGTCCACAGACCAGCATCAGGGACTCACTGACTCGCCTACCTCTTCCCTCATAGCTCTGGTCCAATGCCACCTCTTCCAAGAGATCCCTTAATTCCCTATATCACAATGAACAACTCTGCATCTAAGCTCTCACCATGCCTTGTTTTATTTTCTTCATTTTCTTTTGAATTTGCTTGGTATTTGAAGTCAGGAATTCCTATAACTTAAATATTTTTTAAGAAGCACTCCATAAATTTCAATTGGTCAAGTGAACCCAAATGGAAAAGAAACTATGATTTATGCAAGAGTCAATTTTTCCTCCTAAAGACTGATAATTTCTTACAAGCACTTAAAAAAGGGTTAGAAATGTTAGGAGGTAGAACTGATCATATTCACACATGCTAGCAATGAGGGCAAGTACCCAAGAAGATGTAAATTTCCCAAGTTGTTCTTTCTGTGTTCAACCTCCTGATCACGACATCACCATATGTACATATATATGGTGGGATATATAGATATCTGTATAGATATCTATATATTTTTTGCCTTTATAAGAGGAAGTTTTATTGTTAACTATTTACCTTAATAGTTTCAGAAAGAGGAACAGATTAGCTCAGTCCAACATGATTGGCAGTTGGCAAAATCTAGTAAAGCAAGTGTTCTGATTGCTAAGGATTTAATTTGGATGCTTTTAATACTTAGCCATCTAACACTTCAAACATAATCCAGAATAAATGCATCATCTCCCTCCCTTTCACTTTAATTCCCACCTACCTCACTTCAATATGGAAATACCTTCATTAAATAAGATTCCCAGAGGAACAAGTTCCCTGGAGAGTATAGCCATGAGGACAGTGCACAAAAAGAAAAACTCAAAATAAAACTCTGTATGATAATTTACTAGTCTAAGGAAACAAAACCTTCCAACATGATAATTTACTAGTCTAAGGAAACAAAACCTTCCAATATATTAAGAAATAAATCCAGTTACAAATGTACTGATAAGTCTACGTTAAGAGGTTCTAGTATAGTAACTGAAAGTGGCTGGCTATTTATAAGATCTATATAGATATCTATATACAGATACAGATATGTATGTATCTATATATCTATATATAGAGAGAGATCAAAAAATTTCTGGGAACTTGCTCTAATTAAGATGACAACCTGTGGTTTAAAAACAGGGAGGAAATATGTATTTCTTACTGGTCTTATTCTTGACCGACCACTTCTATTTTTCAGATTGTCTTTGGTGAACTTGATCGCTGAGGGCTAGAGTTCAGAGGCCCTTGGCTCTCATGGGCTTGTGGTTCTTTAGAGTTAGAAAGCCTTTTGGAAGTTATCTGCTTCAATCTTCCAAAAGAGGAAATTGAGACTCAAAGAGCAGAGCAAACCACTCTTTTGACACCATAGTCAGTGCTTTTTCCCTCAAACTATTGGATTGACAGAGGGGAAAATCATGTGGCAATTTGTGCTTTTTAAAAGAGAATTTTTAGAGGTAATCTAATATTTTTATATTGCATTAAGAAAGGGGGAAGGGAAGGCAGAGCAAGCCTCCAAAATCAGCAAGGTGAACCCAAGAGAAAATCTGGTTTTCATCACCAGTCATAGCCTTGGGAACCAGACCTGGATCCAAACGAGAATCCAGGATGGATCCATTCTTGGCAGAAACTGCTTTTTTGGGTGAGTAAGCCACCCACTAACTTTTTTTTCCCCCTCCCATCTTCTAGATAAAAATGAGTGTTTAAAAACTGTGCTAAAATTTTCAAAAACACCTTAAAAAGATTCCATTACTTAAAGTGATTTGGATAATTGTGTTCAATGGTAGCCATTATTTAAAAATATAATTAGTTGCTGAACTCAGAGAAGGAGGGAAATTTCTGCAGGTGTTTCTCATTATTTGCTATGCATACAAAATATCTGCATAAATTACCATTATTATTCCAATGTATACTAAGAGACAATAAAGCATTAACAAGCAAAGAAGAACGCTGTTGACCCACACACTATGAGAGTGGCCTGGATCGGCGGTAATAGTGTGCTGGCCTTCAGAGCTATTGCCACACATGTGCGACTGCATTCAGGATTGAAAGAAACAATTTTGCACCTGTAACAATATTACATATGGAACGTAACTCCATCAGACAGATATTGAAAATGGAGGAGGAGGCGGAGATAAACAACCACCAAACAATGTGAAAAGGAACAGTGTACGCTCTAATTGTTTCCAAAGCTTTACACATGCTGTAGGTGGGTATTTGGGATATTTCTTTGAGTTGAAAGCCTCTACAGAACAGACAAATGAGGTGGGTGTTTGTTTTTTATGTATGTGGTGCATTGTACATTTTTCTTTTATGATATTTTTAGAGTTTGATGGCAATGTCACTGTCAGCGCAGTCCAACAGAACTTTGTGATAGTGGAAATGTTCCATATCTGCACAGTCCAGTACCAATAGCTGCTAGCCACAGGTGACTATGGAGCACTTAAAATATGACTGGTGCAACTAAAGAACTGATTTTTTAAATGTAATTTTAATTAATTTAAATTTAAATAACCACATGTGGTTAGTGGCTGCTAACCTGCTACATCACAGGACAACTTAATTTCGTTGAGTTGTCCTATTCAATAAAATAATAACTAAGGTCTTTTGAGTACTTACTATATGACAGGCACTGAGCTAAACATTATCTTATTTAATTACCATGACAATTCCATGAGGTCACCTCTATTATGGCTGAGGAAGCTGAGGTTCACAGAAATTAAGTTACTTATCTTGAAGTCACCAGATTAGCATGTGAGGGAGTCAGGATATTATTTATTTATTTATTTATAATAAATTTATTTTAGTTATTTTTGGCTGTGTTGGGTCTTCGCTGCTGCGTGCAGGCTTTCTCTAGTTATGGCAGGCAGGGGCTGCTCTTCATTGTGTTGCACGGGCTTCTCATTGCGGTGGCTTCTCTTGTTGTGGAGCACGGGCTTTAGGCGCATGGGCTTCAGTAGTTGTGCCTCATGGGCTCTAGAGCACAGGCTCAGTAGTTGAATCACACGGGCTTAGTTGCTCCGCGGAATGTGGGATCTTCCCGGGCTAGAGCTCGAACCCGTGTATCCTGCATTGGCAGGCGGATTCTTAACCACTGTGCCACCAGGGAAGCCCCAGGATATAATTTAGAGTATGACTTCAGATCTTTCTCTATTAAACTCTGCCTTAGGAGGCATCAGGAAACATGCTGTTGAATTCACTCTGCTTATCCACAATGAATCAACTTCTGTAGATCTACAACTTAAGATCAAATGACAAATGAGTGAATGATGTAGGGAGGTGTCATATTATGATCATTTACCATATTGATCACTGGTAAAGATTATCCAGTGATCAGTCTAGTTCATAATGTCGACAAGATGGAAACCCAGAGGAGCTGAGTTCAAATGTATTAGTCAGTGGTTAGCAAGCCAAGAACCAAGGCCATTGAGACCTATATGTATATATTGAGTGTCCCAAACAGCGTGTCACATGGTAGATACTCACAAAATGGTGAATTTGCATTCTCTAGGAAAATCTGATACAGTGACCAAGAAGGAAGACATAGAAGACATGTTGGGATCTGATCTTTTGCTGACAAAGAACAAATGGAAAACATGAACTGGAAAATGAAAACAAGTCACTGACTATTTGATCCATAATTCTGCTTTTCATGTATTATCCTTGCTTCTTAGAAGTGGTGCTTCACCAATGTACCCTAGCCCCCTGTAATCCAAGAATTCACAAAGGCTCATCCAAGAAATGAATGATGCTAAGAGGTTAGTCAAGGGAATGAGGAAGGCAGAAGATTGGTTCAGCTTATTTTTGTCACTCTCACACTGCAGTGGGTGTTGACAAAAACCAAGGTTTTTGCTACCATAGCCTTTGCAATATTCTTAGAATTCATGTAGTCTTTTTGGGGGTTCGACATATCTACATATCTTTTGATTAGGGGTCCAGAGGGGTCCAGAATAGAGAAGAAAACTTTTTTCTCCTTAACTGTGTACTAGGCATTTTGCACATCTAAGTTTGGTGGAATTGCCCCCATTGAAGTCCATAGAGGTTAAGTAACTTACTCCAAAATCACAGGGTTAGTGAGTTAGAAAGCCGGGATTTGAACCCAGATCTATTGAGTTCCCCAAACTGGCACTCTACTTACTACTCTGACTGTTCCTTACTGCCATACAGTAAGGTCTGGCTTGAAATTCTGAATATAATCTGGTCTCATTTTTGATGATCAACACAACCAGAGCTTCAAAGACACAAACCAGTACATCAGCCTTGCCTAAGAACTTGTCTCAAAATCCTCATGGACTCTGTTCCTTCCGACTAAATAAGATGCCACATTCTGTATCCCTACCCCATTGTCTGTGTCATCTCCCACAAAACTTCCCCAATTTCTAATTTTTCACAGTAATTTTGCAGCTCACATGCCCCAACTTCCTCTTAGGAACAGAGTTGATGACACCTCCCTTGACTCAGACTGGTTTTGCACCTACTGCACTGTGTTATGGTTATTTGTTTAGATGCCTATATCCTCCACTCTGCTACTCAGGGGTGTGTTCCAGCCCTGCCCCTTTCTGGATCTTCAGTAACTGAGAAAGTGCCTGCACACCATGGGTGCTTAAATACGTCTTGAATTGGACCAAGCAGCAAGTTCACACCAACTCTAGCCAAAGACTAATAAAGCCAAGATATACCTTCTTTTCACACTGACAATATTATTGAGTGAGCTAGCCGTAACCATGTATCTTCATGATTGTGTGTACATTTACCTTATCATTGTTTGCTTCTGACTCTGTTTCCCTACAAGACGGTGAGCACTTTACAGGGAGTATCTTATTTATATCAATGTAGCACATGCGTTAAGAGCACAGACTCAGGAGCCAACAGCCCAATGAGTCCCAAGCCCCCCCCCACACCGCTTCCCCTTATTAGCTTTATGATTGAATTGTACCTGGGTCTTAATTTATAAAGGTGACTGAGTGCCAACGTGGAGATGTTAATGCCATTGACAGAAACGAGAAGCATGGCACACCCCTCAGGGCCACAGGAGGAAACACCAGATTCAGTCAAGAGGCAGAAGAGGAACAAGGGGTAAATCTTGATCAGAGCTTTCATATAGGTTTCTGTGGGAAAGGCCAGACAGGGCAGCATAAACATTTTAGAATTGACTAATTTGAATAATTCCACTAGCTTTCAGGTTATGGGGATGGCCTCTAGTTGCCTGACACCTGGCCCTTGGTTGATTTAGGGCAGGGGAAATATGCGCTTGATGTGTGAGAATTAGATAAACAGGGACCTGGGAGGAGAGGATTGGATTGGTTGGATTGCATATGAAAAACCCGCTGCTGGCTGAGGCCTTTGCTCTCTCTGAGAACCGGCTAGCCCAGGGAGGGGCAGCAAGATTTCTAAGATGTCAAAACGTCATAAGGCATAGAAAATAAAAAACATGATTAATACAGTGACTCAATTTCTTTGTCCCACTTTCCTCATTTGTAAAATAGGGATAATAATTATTACAACATCAAAATGTTATAGTGAGCGTATGTATATATATGTGTGTATATAACAGTATGTGACATATAGGAAACATGATGTAAAATGAGTAATAATATTTGTCACTACACCACCTCTCACAACACCTCCCACAAAGGAGAAGGTGCCCGAAATGGACCAAAGGCATGAACGGGTGAATGAGTAAGTAAGTTCCTATGATGATCTTCCTTAATGTTAGGCAACAAACATTCTCAATTTCTTAGAGACAGAAAATGAATCCGTGGATAAAAGTGGCAGTAGAGGAGAAAGATGAATCAAATCTAGAGAAGGAATGAGATTCCCAGAGAAAAGGCTTTGCTGCCATTTTCCTCACGTGCTTCCTCTAGTCCATCCATCTCTGTCTCAACATTTAAGGCAGGCATTTGTCTTTCAGGTTTCTTTTGGTAGCTCTGCAGTCACCCTATGAAACATAATCTCCCCCATCCATAACCCAGTGAAGTTTACTTGGACTTGGTGCCACTACTCTCACTCCCAATTTAAAAAAGCAAATTTGCACCTTCAGACATCAGCAACATGATACAACCTAAGAAATAAGTGTGTGTTAGGCCTCTAAATAGACTTTTCCTTTATTATCTGTATATAGCCTCTGTCTAATGGAAAATGAAGCAACAATATCCATCTCTTTCAACTGCCATTAAAATCCAATGGAAGCCAATGAACTCTCCTTGTTACAAGCATAGGATTCACTGCTTTTAATGAACCTGGATCTCAGATGCATAGACATTTAGAGATGGGGGACTGGGTGGTATTTAGTCTACTCCCTAGATTTCCAAAGAAGAAAACAGATTCCAATGCCCTGTCTGCCATCTCTTATCAAGAATCCTGGAAAAAGGACTCATGTGTGTATATTTAGGATGCCCAATAATGCCTAGTTTTCTTAAATCAGCACTTGGCCAATGAATGGAGACATCTGACTAGTATTAATACAAGAAACTTATTCAATGAACAATGAGGCTTGGAAATATCCATCTAATGTACCCTTGATGCCAAAAGCCTGGAAGAAATAATTCACATTAAAACGTGGATAACTAACTAATCCTCTTGTTCATAGGTATAAATAGCTGTACTGAAAACAGCATTGGACAGAGTCTTTGGAGGTTCATATCTGCCAACCTTTAGCTATGTGACTTTGTGTGCATTCTTCAAACACTCAACGGCTCTGTTTTTGTATCTGTAAAATGAGGACATTAAACCAGAGTTCGAGATCTAACGTTTCCAGGTCTGATGAGAGGGTTTATACTCAAACTTTATGCTACTAATTACCTACAGGTCACTATACGAAGTCTGAGTATCAGTGCCATTTCACACCAGCCCCAAGATAGAATTAAGCAGACCACATGATAACCTCATAAATGTACTCCCTATATACACTTATAATCTTGCTTAATCTTTTGAGGCTATTCCTATAACAAGAAGTCCAATTTAAAAATGCGTTGAGTTAGAGATCTTTATATAGCATTCATTCCCACACACTTGAAAAAGGAAATGTTAGCTATTTAATTAGTCAGGTTCATAATTTAGTTTGTAAACTCAGAGACCATATCTAGGTTTTACATAATATTGATTACATGATCAGGGCTCATTAAAGGATAATAATTTAAAAATCACTTTTAAGTGTTAGCTTTTTCTAGCTAATTTGCTTTCCATATGAATGCTTCGTATTTTAACATATCATCCTTTTCTCCTACATATTTATTTATTTTTGCTCTAGAAAACCAGTGAGAATTCATCTAGAATGATGACAAAATTAATGGAAATTTAAATGAAAGTGTAATCTTATTGGAATTTCTTTTTTGATGACATAATAATAGGCTTATGGAGCACCTTTCATCTATGGACCTCTAAGCACTTCACAAACATTAGTTAATTCACACAACAGTCCTGTGAGGTTGGCAATTATAATCGACCCCATTATGTAAATCAGGGAAGTGTAATACAGGAGGTTAAGCTCCCCAGGCAATGGGAAAACCAGTGGCAGAGCCACAATCTTTCATATCCTTACCACTGAACACATGAAAATGCTCATGGAAAGCCACCATTTTTGTAGGTTGCAACAAAAAGGTCTCTTTTCAAAAGAAGCAAAGTCTCCAAGAGAGTCTAATTCTGTCACCTTTTCAGCATTCCACATGGAATATGAAAGAACTCCGAGGGTAGGGCAGGACAGAGGGGAGCTTGCCTTACAATGTGAAAAGAACTTACTATTATCAATCTCCCCACCAGGATAAGACTCCAGCCAGAAGACTGTGCTACCCACTTATTCATCAGCAAACATTCGAAGGAAAAAATATTGACCCAAATACTACTGTGAGCACTGTTTATAAGAACAGGAATACTTTATTGAGTGCTTATTGGTTAATGGGCCTTGTGTTAGGTATTTTGTATATGTTACCTCCCTTAATCCTTAAAATAACCTAAGTGTATCAGTTAGCCATTGCTGGGTAACAAAGCACCCAAAACCTCAGGGACTTCAAAATACATTTATTCTTGCATACATATCTATGGGTCACCTGGGGGTTGGTTGCACAGGCTGCAAGTTGGATCCAGGTCTGCTCCACGAGCCACTCCTCCTTAGCCAGTAGCGAGAGCATGTGTGTCTCATGGCAAGCATACATTAAACTACTACTACATCCCATCTACCAATATCCTGTGAGCCTATGCAAGTTACATGGCCAAGCACAAAGCCAAATTATGGTGAAGTACACTGTGCCCATGATGACGCCTGTCCAATTGCATAGCTAAACCCATCAGTGAGGTGGGAAAGTTTATTCCTTCCATGAAAGTGGTGGAAAAAATGTGACTATTCTTGAATAATAACTTAACCTAGCTTTATACTTATTCTTGTTCCCATTTTACATATAAGAAAGTAGGCTGCAGGCACGAAAAGCTTAGGAGTTTGAGTTTCTGTATTTCTCCCAACCCCTACTCCCACAGCTGTTTCTTTTTAAGCACCAAGTATATTATAGGCTGCTTTCCCCTCTCTCAGATCATCCATGCAAAAGTGACATAGACCCACCTTCTTCTCACTGGAGACTGATGATGATTTAAATTACAAGGCCATGGACCTTTCCTTTCTGGTTATGGCTTAAGCAGAGTTTTAAATAGCCCTTTTTGATTCTGTGTCTACACTTCCTCATGGGGCCAGAAGCACTGAGCCCTCCTCATCCCTTCAGCACTAGTGCATTTAAGCCATTAATCCATCCTGCTGCATTTCAAAGAATGATGCAGACAGTGCACAGAAAGCACCCTTTAGCTTTGGGATGTATGAATTAATCATTCCAGATAACTAGATACAGAATTCACCTAAGGTCTCTGACATCCTCAAGATAAATATTAAATGTATCTGACTTATTCAGTAGAAGAAATACAAATTACCAACTGTCCCAGGGTCAAGGATCTGAGAAGTGATAAGAAGGTCAAATAAACCAGCTCATAAGGTCAGGCAAGAATTTTATTACTGGTGTGAATATTACACATCATTCACATACAGTTGTCTCCTGCCAGTCCCAGCAGGAACACCAGGAAGTGTGAGATGGTCTGGTTCAAATCCTGTACTTTTACTGGCTAGTCTTTCAACTCTATTTGCAGTCTGCAAAATCATGAACACAAGAAAAGAGAAAGATTGACAACCTTATTAGTGTATGTCTAGCAGTTTAAAAGGAGTTAATAGTATTCAATATACTGTATTGTATTTAAAATATATGAAAGTACAAAATGGATAGAAGCTGCAACATTCCAATGTTTGCTTTTCAAATTCCATTTTGCAGAGTGCAAGGATTCCCTGGCAGGGCTATAGGAGCAGCTGCAGGAGAAAAAGAGGCAGAGGTACAGTGCCCTTGGACTCCCCTTACTCTGTTGGAGCAGCTGAATTTTTATCTGCTTTATCAATTGAACTCCATGTACAATTACATTTGAATAAAAGCATTCTGCTGCTTAAAAACGGTTGAAAACCATTGGTTTTGATGACGTCTTCCTCTGCCATTATATCCATTTTTCAACACCCAAGAACAGTGCTCCTCTTAAACATACCCATAACATTTATTTATTGAATGTTGGCTCTTCATGTATCAGCAAAGAATGGGATTATCTTTGCCATGTTTTAACCGTTTTTCTTTTCCAACACATGCCTCATTTTATTTTGATTGCTCTAATCTTTTTGTTCTCTTCCCCTTATGTTCAGCCTCAAAATTGCTATTTTACCCCTAGCCTAGAGACAGGCATGTTTGATACCATTTCAAATAAATAATCTAACTGGAGATTGGAGAAGAAAACAATGTGATCTCTCGGGTCTAGGAATGGCTGTGTTTCACTTAATTTACACAAAGACTTCTGTAGCACACTCCCAGTAGAATTTCCTCTGGAAGCGTGATCACTACCTTTCAGGATAATGGGGTTTCCTGGAACACACGGTTGGGCATCACCCAAAGGGCTCTCTCCAGTCACTTCCACTTCCCATCTCTTTTTGCTAAGTGTCTTGTATGGGTGAGCAGGGAGACCACAGGCACACACAGACTGCTCCCTGCAAGCCAGAACAGCTTTGTACCTATTTATATGTGTACATGGTGAGATCGCTAGGTCTGGAGCTTCATTGAGAATGCCGCAGTCTTCTCTTTTAACACCATATTCCAAGCCTCCTTTTTCTCACCATATTGAGTAGTCTTACATTGTACCATCCCTCAGCTTCTTGGCCATCACAGTTCAGAGAAGGAAGAACCAAATTTAATCCCCTATGATGCCAAGTAACTAATCTTCTCTTTGGTACCATGCTTGGTGGCAAATCTCTGACCCTAGATTTAGACTACCATGCCTTTAGACTTCATGAAAATCTCTTAGCTGGTGCTTCTTAAATGGTCTTTAGAGCTACAATCATCTTGAAATTAAATTCATGATTCTTCATGGTCACATTTTGGAGTTGTTGAAGAAAATAAATTGGAATTATTAGATAAATGCAAATCAAAACTACAATGAGGTACCACCTCACAAGGGTCAGAATGGTCATAATTTTTTTTACTAGTTTCTGCTTTATAACAAAGTGAATCAGTCATACATATACATCTGTTCCCACATCCCTTCCCTCTTGTGTCTCCCTCCCTCCCACCCTCCCTATCCCACCCCTCCAGGCGGTCACAAAGTACCGAGATGATCTCCCTGTGCTATGAGGCTGCTTCCCACTAGCTATCTACCTTACGTTTGGTACTGTATATATGTCTATGCCTCTTTCGCTTTGTCACAGCTTACCCTTCCCCCTCTCCATATCCTCAAGTCCATTCTCAAGTAGGTCTGTGTCTTTATTCCTGTTTTACCCCTAGCTTCTTCATGACATTTTTTTTCTTAAATTCCATATATATGTGTTAGCATATGGTATTTCTCTTTCTCTTTCTGACTTACTTCACTCTGTAAGACTCTAGACTCTAGGTCTATCCACCTCATTACAAATAGCTCAGTTTTGTTTCTTTTTATGGCTGAGTAATATTCCATTGTATATATGTGCCACATCTTCTTTATCCATTCATCCTATGATGGACACTTAGGTTGTTTCCAGCTCCAGGCTATTGTGAATAGAGCTGCAATGAACATTTTGGTACATGTCTCTTTTTGAATTATGGTTTTCTCAGGGTATATGCCTAGTAGTGGGATTGCTGGGTCATATGGTAGTTCTATTTGTAGTTGTTTAAGGAACCTCCATACTGTTCTCCATAGTGGCTGTACCAATTCACATTCCCACCAGCAGTGCAAGAGTGTTCCCTTTTCTCCACACCCTCTCCAGCATTTATTGTTTCAAGATTTCTTGATGATGGCCATTCTGACTGGTGTGAGATGATATCTCATTGTAGTTTTGATTTTCATTTCTCTAATGATTAATGATGTTGAGCATTCTTTCATGTGTTTGTTGGCAGTCTGTATATCTTCTTTGGAGAAATGCCTATTTAAGTCTTCTGCCCATTTTTGGATTGGGTTGTTTGTTTTTTTGCTATTGAGCTGCATGAGCTGTTTATAAATTTTGGAGATTAATCCTTTGTCAGTTGCTTCATTTGCAAATATTTTCTCCCATTCTGAGGGTTGTCTTTTGGTCTTGTTTATGGTTTCCTTTGCTGTGCAAAAGCTTTGAAGTTTCATTAGGTCCCATTTGTTTATCTTTGTTTTTATTTCCATTTCTCTAGGAGGTGGGTCCAAAAGGACCTTGCTGTGATTTATGTCATAGAGTGTTCTGCCTATGTTTTCCTCTAAGAGTTTGATAGTTTCTGGCCTTACATTTAGGTCTTTAATCCATTTTGAGCTTTTTTTTTGTGTATGGTGTTAGGGAATGATCTAATCTCATACTTTTACATGTCCCTGTCCAGTTTTCCCAGCACCATTTATTGAAGAGGCTGTCCTTTCTCCACTGTATATTCCTGCCTCCTTTATCAAAGATAAGTTGACCATATGTGCGTGGGTTTATCTCTGGGCTTTTTATCCTGTTCCATTGATCTATCTTTCTGTTTTTGTGCCAGTCCCACGCTATCTTGATTACTGTAGCTTCGTAGTATGGTCTGAAGTAAGGGAGCCTGATTCCTCCAGCTCCGTTTTTCGCTCTCAAGATTGCTTTGGCTATTCGGGGTCTTTTGTTTTTCCAAACAAATTTTGAAATTTTTTGTTCTAGTTCTGTGAAAAAATGCCAGTGGTAGTTTGATAGGGATTGCATTGAATCTGTAGATTGCTTTGGGTAGTAGAGTCATTTTCACAATATTGATTCTTCCAATCCAGGAGCATGGTATATCTCTCCATCTATTTGTATCATCTTTAATTTCTTTCATTAGTGTCTTATAATTTTCTGCATACAGGTCTTTTGTCTCCTTAGGTAGGTTTATTCCTAGTTATTTTATTCTTTGTGTTGCAATGGTAAATGGGAGTGTTTTCTTGATTTCATTTTCAGATTTTTCATCATTAGTGTACAGGAATGCCAGAGATTTCTGTGCATTAATTTTGTATCCTGCTACTTTACCAAATTCATTGATTAGCTCTAGTAGTTTTCTGGTAGCATCTTTAGGATTCTCTATGTATAGTATCATGTGATCTGCAAACAGTGACAGCTTTACTTCTTCTTTTCCAATTCGGATTTCTTTTATTTCCTTTTCTTCTCTGATTGCTGTGGCTAAAACTTCCAAAACTAAGTTGAATAAGAGTGGTGAGAGTGGGCACCCTTGTCTTGTTCCTGATCTTAGTGGAAATGGTTTCAGCTTTTCACCATTGAGGACGATGTTGGCTGTGGGTTTGTCATATACGGCCTTTATTATGTTGAGGAAAGTTCCCTCTATGCCTACTTTCTGCAGGGTTTTTATCATAAATGGGTGTTGAATTTTGTCAAAAGCTTTCTCTGCATCTATTGAGATGATCATATGGTTTTTCTCCTTCAATTTGTTAATATGGTGAATCACATTGACTGATTTGTGTATACTGAAGAATCCTTGCATTCCTGGAATAAACCCCACTTGATCATGGTGTATGATCCTTTTAATGTGCTGTTGGATTCTGTTTGCTAGTATTTTGTTGAGGATTTTTGCATCTATGTTCATCAGTGATATTGGCCTGTAGTTTTCCCTCTTTGTGACATCCTTGTCTGGTTTTGGTATCAAGGTGATGGTGGCCTCGTAGAATGAGTTTGGGAGTGCTCCTCCCTCTGCTATATTTTGGAATAGTTTGAGAAGGATACGTGTTAGCTCTTTTCTAAATGTTTGATAGAATTCACCTGTGAAGCCATCTTGTCCTGGGCTTTTGTTTGTTGGAAGATATTTAATCACAGTTTCAATTTCAGTGCTTGTTATTGGTCTATTCATATTTTCTATTTCTTCCTGATTCAGTCTTGGCAGGTTATGCATTTCTAAGAATTTGTCCATTTCTTCCAGGTTGTCCATTTTATTGGCATAGAGTTGCTTACAGTAATCTCTCATGATCTTTTGTATTTCTGCAGTGTCAGTTGTTACTTCTCCTTTTCCATTTCTAATTCTATTGATTTGAGTCTTCTCCCTTTTTTTCTTGATGAGTCTGGCTAATGGTTTATCAATTTTGTTTATCTTCTCAAAGAACCAGCTTTTAGTTTTATTGATCTTTACTATCGTTTCCTTCATTTCTTTTTTATTTATTTCTGATCTGATCTTTATGATTTCTTTCCTTCTGCTAACTTTGGGGGTTTTTGTTCTTCATTTTCTAATTGCTTTAGGTGCAGGGTCAGGTTGTTTACTCGAGATGTTTCCTGTTTCTTAAGGTGGGATTGTATTGCTATAAACGTCCCCCTTAGAAGTGCTTTTGCTGCATCCCATAGGTTTTGGGTCATCGTGTCTCCATTGTCATTTGTTTCTAGGTATTTTTTAATTTCCTCTTTGATTTCTTCAGTGATCACTTCGATATTGAGTAGTGTATTGTTTAGCCTCCATGTGTTTGTATTTTTTACTGATCTTTTCCTGTAATTGATGTCTAGTCTCATAGCATTGTGGTCGGAAAAGATACTTGATACAATTTCAATTTTCTTAAATTTACCAAGGCTTGATCTCTGACCCAAGATATGATCTATCCTGGAGAATGTTCCATGAGCACTTGAGAACAATGTGTATTCTGTTGTTTTTGGATGGAATGTCCTATAAATATCAACTAAGTCCATCTTGTTTAATGTATCATTTAAAGCTTGTGTTTCCTTATTTATTTTCATTTTGGATGATCTGTCCATTGTTGAAAGTGGGCTGTTAAAGTCCCCTACTATGAGTGTGTTACTGTTGATTTCCCCTTTTATGGCTGTTAGTATTTGCCCTATGTACTGAGGTGCTCCTATGTTGGGTGCATAAATATTTACAATTGTTATATCTTCTTCTTGGATCGATCCCTTTATCATTATGTAGTGTACTTCTTTGTCTCTTCTAATAGTCTTTATTTTAAAGTCTATTTTGTCTGATATAAGAACTGCTACTCCAGCTTTCTTTTGATTTCCATTTGCATGGAATATCATTTTCCACCCCCTTACTTTCAATCTGTATGTGTCTCTAGGTCTGAAATGGGTCTCTTGTAGACAGCATATATATGGGTCTTGTTTTTGTATCCATTCAGCCAAGCTGTGTCTTTTGGTAGGAGCATTTAGTCCTTTTACATTTAAGGTAATTATTGATATGTATGTTCCTATTCCCATTTCCTTAATTGTTTTGGGTTCGTTATTGTAGGTCTTTTCCTTCTGTTGTGTTTCTTGCCTAGAGAAGTTCCTTTAGCATTTGTTGTAAAGCTGGTTTGGTGGTGCTGAACTCTCTCAGCTTTTGCTTGTCTGTAAACGTTTTAATTTCTCCATCAAATCTGAATGAGATCCTTGCTGGGTAGAGTAATCTCGGTTGCAGGTTTCTCTCCTTCATCACTTTAATTATGTCCTGCCACTCCCTTCTGGCTTGTAGAGTTTCTGCTGAGAGATCAGCTGTTAACCTGATGGGGATTCCCTTGTGTGTTATTTGTTGTTTTTCCCTTGCTGCTTTTAATATGATTTCTTTGTGTTTTTGACAGTTTGATTAATATGTGTCTTGGCGTATTTCTCCTTGGATTTATTCTGTATGGGACTCTCTGTGCCTCCTGGACTTGATTAACTATTTCCTTTCCCATATTAGGGAAGTTTTCAACTATAATCTCTTCAAATATTTTCTCAGTCCCTTTCTTTTTCTCTTCTTCTTCTGGAACCCCTATAATTCGAATGTTGGTGCCTTTAATGTTGTCCCAGAGGTCTCTGAGATTGTCCTCTGTTCTTTTAATTCTTTTTTTCTTTATTTTGCTCTGCAGCAGTTATTTCCACTATTTTATCTTCCACCTCACTTATCCGTTCTTCTGCCTCAGTTATTCTGCTATTGATCCCATCTAGAGTATTTTTCATTTCATTTATTGTGTTTTTAATCGATGCTTGATTCATCTTTAGTTCTTCTAGGTCCTTGTTAACTGTTTCATGCATTTTGTCTGTTCTATTTCCAAGATTATGGATCTTGGAAATAGAATCTTGGATCAGCTTTACTATCATTATTCTGAATTCTTTTTCAGGTAGATTGCCTATTACCTCTTCATTTGTTAGGTCTGGTAGGTTTTTATCTTGCTCCTTCACCTGCTGTGTGTTTTTCTGTCTTCTCATTTTGTTTATCTTACTGTGTTTGGGGTCTCCTTTTTGCAGGCTGCAGATTCGTAGTTCCCGTTGTTTTTGGTGTCTGTCCCCAGTGGCTAACGTTGTTTCAGTAGGTTGTGTAGGCTTCCTGGTGGGGGGGACTAGTGCCTGTGTTCTGGTTGTTGAGGCTTGATCTTTTCTTTCTGGGGGACAGGTCCACGTCTGTTGGTGTGTTTTGGGGTGCCTGTGGCCTTATTATGTTTTTAGGCAGCCTCTCTGCTAATGGGTGGGATTGTGTTCCTGTCTTGCTAGTTGCTTAGCATAGGGTGACCAGCACTGTAGCTTGCTGGTCGTTGACTGAAGCTGGGTGCTGGTGTTGAGATGGAGATCTCTGGGAGATTTTCGCCGCTTGATATTATGTGGAGCTGGGAGGTCTCTTGTGGACCCGTGTCCTGAAGTTGGCTCTCCCACTTCAGAGGCACAGCACTGACTCCTGGCTGCAGCACCAAGAGCCTTTCATCTACCCGGCTCACAATAAAAGGGAGAAAAAGTAGAAAGAAAGAATTACTAGAAGAAAGATAGAGAGAGGGAAAGAAAGGAAGGAAGGAAGGAAGGAAGGAAGGAAGGAAGGAAGGAAGAAAGGAGGGAGGGTGGGAGGGAAGGAGGAAGGAAGGAAAGAGAGAAAGAAAGGAGGGAGGGAGGGAGGAAGGAAAGAAAAAGAATGAGTGAAAGGAAGAAGGGAGAGATGGAGGAAGGAAAGAGAGAAAGAAAGAAGGGAGGGAGGGAGGAAGGAAAGAAAAAGAAAGAGTGAAAGGAAGAATGGAGGGAGGGAGGGAGGAAGGAAAGAACGAAAGAAAGAAAGAAAGAAAAAAGAGGCAGAGGGAGGGAGGAAGGGAAGGTAGGAAAAAAAGAAAGAGAGAAGATAAAGTAAAATAGAATAAACTATAAAATATAGTAGCGTTATTAAAAATAAAAAGTAATTATTGGAAAAAAAAAATGGACGGATAGAACCCTGGGACCTATGGTGGAAGCAAAGCTATACAGAGAAAATCTCACACAGAAGCATACACGTACACATTCACAAAAAGAGAACGGGGAAAAAAATCGAAAATCTTGCTCTCCAAGTCCACCTCCTCAATTTGGGATAATTCGTTGTAAAAAGAGGAAAAGGGGAAAAAATCTTAAATCTTGTCCTCAAAGTACACCTCCTCAATTTGGGATGATTCGCTGTCCATTCATGCACTCCACAGACGCAGGGCACATCAAGCGGACTGTGGAGCTTTAATCCGCTGCCTCCGAGGCTGCACAGAGAGATTTCCCTGTCTCTTCTCTGCTCTCACAGCTCCCGGGTCTCAGCCTTGAACCTGGCCCCGCCTCTGCGCGTAGGTCGCCGGAGGGCGTCCGTTCTTCGCTCAGACAGGACGGGTTTAAAGGAGCTGCTGATTCGGGGGCTCTGGCTCACTCAGGCCGAGGGGAGGGAGGGGCACGCAGTGCGTGGCGGGCCTGCGGCGGCAGAGGCCGGGGTGACGTTGCACCAGCCCGAGGCGCTCCGTGCGCTTTCCTGGGGAAGCCGTCCCTGGGTCCCGGGACCCCGGCAGTGGCAGGCTGCACAGGTTCCCCGGGAGGGGGAGTGGACAGTGACCTGCGCTCGCACACAGGCCTTGTGGCGGTGGCAGCAGCAGCCACATAGGTCCCACGCCCGTCTCCGGGGTCCGCGCCTTTAGCCGCGGCTCGCGCCCGTCTCTGGAGCTTCTTTAAGCAGCGCTCTTAATGCCCTTTCCTCGCGCACCAGGATACAAAAGGGAAGAAAAAGTCTCTTGCCTCTTCGGCAGCTCCAGACTTTTTCCCTGGACTCCCTCCGGGCTAGCCGTGGTGCACTAACCCCTTCAGGCTCTCTTCCTGCCGCCAGCCCCAGTCCTCTCCCTGCGCTCCGACTGAAACCCGATACCCGAGCCTCAGCTCCCAGCCCCGCCTGCCCCGGCGGCCGAGCAGACAAGCCTTTCGGGCTGGTGTGTGCCTGAGGGCACTGATCCTCTGTGCCGGAATCTCTCCGCTTTGCCCTCCACACCCCTGTTGCTATGCTCTCCTCTGCTACTCGAAGCTTTCCCCCTCCGCCACCCGCAGTCTCCGCCCGCGAAGGGGCTTCTAGTGCGTGGAAACCTTTCCTCCTTCACGGCTCCCTCCCACTGGTGCAGGTCCCGTCTCTATCCTTTTGTCTCTGTTTATTCTTTTTTCTTTTGCCCTACCCAGGTATGTGGGGAGTTTCTTGCCTTTTGGGGGTCTGAGGTCTTCTGTCAGCGTTCAGTAGGTGTTCTGTAGGAGTTGTTCCACGTGTAGATGAATTTCTGATGTATCTGTGGGGAGGAAGGTGATCTCCGTGTCTTACTCCTCTGCCATCTTCCTCCGTCTCCTCAGAATGGTCATAATTAAAAAGTCTACAAATAATGAATGATGGAGAAGGCGTGGAGAAAAGGGAACCCTCTTACAGTGTTGGTGGGAATGTAAGTTGGTGCAGCCAGTATGAAAAACAGTATGGAGGTTCCTCAGAAAACTAAATATAGAATTTACATATGATCCAGCAATCTGATTCCTGGGCAAATATCCAGACAAGACTACAATTCAAAAAAATTCATGCACCCCTATGTTTATAGCAGCACTATTCCCAATAGCCAAGACATGGTAACAACATAAATGTCCATCAACAGAGGAATGGATAAAGAAGATGTGGTACATATATACAATGGAATACTACTCAGCCATCAAAAAGAATGAAATAATGCCATTTGCAGCAACACGGATGCAACAAGAAATTATCATACCAAGTGAAGTAAATCAGAAAGAGAAAGACAAATAACATATGCTGTCACTTATATGTGGAATCTAAAATATGACACAAATGAACCTATCTATGAAACAGAAACAGAATCACAGATACAGAGAACAGACTGGTGGTGACCAAGGGGGAGGGTGTTGGGGGAGGGATGGAGTGGAAAGTTGGGGTTAGCAGATGTAAGCTATTATATATGGAATGGATAAACAGCAAAGTCCTACTGCATGGTACAGGGAACTCTATTCAATATCCTGTGATAAACCATAATGCAAAAGACTATTTAAAAAAAGAATGTATATATATGTATAACTGAATCACTTTGCTGTACAGCAGAAATTAACACAATATTGTAAATCAACCATACTTCAATAAAAAAGTTGATAAAAGAAAGTAAGAAAAAAAGAAAAAATAAAACAAATTGGAATAGTCATTATGAACCTTTACTAGTGTTCAAAACCAGGGGATGATATTGACCCCTATTAACTAAAGCATGTTTACCTTCCATGTGACACAGAGATAAGCCTTGCTGAGTTCCTACTGATATTTTAAGTTCTTCTTCCAGCACGTCATGGGCTCATGAGCAAATCCAGATTCTGCAAAACACTAGTTACTTAACAGCCTGGAGCAGATGATGTCAGTGTCCCACTCATGCCTGCACCCCTATGTGCTTTGTGCACCTTGGGCCAACTTCCAACTGCTAACCCCTGAAAATCTTTGTCTAAAGGCTTTCTCCAGTGGCCAAAGCATGTTCCAAAAGTATGACAGGGCAATAGCTCAGAGAATTATTGCCCTTTGGGGAACAGCCCCAACCTATGCTGGATGGGGTATAAATACTCCAGTTTGAGTTATAAATATTGCCCTTCGGGTATAACAACTCTGTGGGGCATATGTTCTACACTGGCTTTTAGAGTCCACCCCTCACCCCATGAGATTGAGCTTCAGTTGCCCATAATGGTAGCTGACTTCCCTTCTCTGACTTACTTCCCAAATTTCCTGTTGGCATCTTCAGGAATCACCTCTCAAATAAACTACTTGCACTCAGATCCTTGTTTCAGGATTTACCTCTAAAGTAACCCAAACTAAAACACTACTCTAAGCCTCAAATCAACCATTAGTGGGGAGTGGGAGAGGATATTAACTCCCTCATCACTTTGTAAAGATTAAATTAGACAATACCTATATAATTCTTACCACAGAGTAGGCATTCAATATATTATAATTATCCATAGTACCTCTATTTCCTGACTCCCTATCACTTTAACCCTTAATCATTCCAATCAGAACACAGCAGCTTTCTTGCTTTCCCTCAAAGCACACTCCCCCCTCAGGGTCTTTGCACCCTGAGTGTCCTCTTCTTTACCTGCATAGCTTTCTCCATCACTTCTTTCAAACCTTGTTCAAATGGGATCTGATCAGTGAAAGAGTTCCTGACCATCATATATAAAGTAGTATTTCCCATAAGATCTCAGGATTCCCCCTTAGCCCACTTTATTTTTCTTCATTACACTCATCACTCTCCACTAGAACAGAAACTCCACAATGACAGAAGCCATGTCTGGTTTGGTTTCTGGTATATCCCCGGCATCTATAATAGAGCTGAGCACAGAGTAGGTGCAAAAATAATATTTGTTGAAGGAATGAATGAATAAATCTTTACAAAATTCGAAATGTAAAAGGTATTTTTAAAGTATTCTTATCTTGAGATATATTAATGAAGAGAATCTTACGTGATTATGCCAGTGGTATTCTGGAGCTGACTTATACAGATTCGTAAAAGCCAATTATTAAATAGTCAGTAATTTTGCCTAAGATTCTACCACAAACAAAAGTGCCTTCCTATAGGTGAGAACAGAGCTTTGCAGTAAGGATAAAGGGTTACATTAATGAATATTGACACCATCCTTATCACTAAATTGGACTTTATGTATGTACTATAGATTGAATGTTTATGTCCCCCCCCAAATTCATATGTTGAAAGCTAATGCCCAGTGTGATGGTATCCTGATGGGGCCATTGGGAGATAACTAGGTCATGGGAGTAGAGCCCTCATGAGTAGGATCAATGCCGTTATAAAAGAGAGCCCTGAGAGCTCCCTTACCCCTTTACCATATGATGATGCAGCAAACAGATGGCCACCTATGAACCAGGAAGTGGGCCCTCACTAGATACTGGATCTACTGGCACCTTGATCTTAGACTTCTCAGCCTCTAGAAGTGTCAGAAATACATTTCTGTTGTTTATAAGCCACCCAGTCTATGGTAATTTGGTACAGCAGTCTGAACAGACTGAGACAGTATGATACATAGAGTAGAATAATCCTCCAGGCAGATTTAGTAACATTCTCTTATGTGCTAATTGCACCATGCACACACTTCTACTGTAGCTCATATGATACGAAGCTTTCGTTTTTCTTTTGGCCACACCACGGGCATGTGGGATCTTAGTTCCCTGACCAGGGAAAGAACCCGCACCCCCTGCATTGGAAGTGTGGAGTCCTAACCACTGGACTGCCAGTGAAGTCCCACAAGCCCTTACATGAAAAGTAAGGACTTGCATAACGGACCTTATAATGCTTCCTTTTCATAGTGTCTTACAGAATGAAGTTGAATCCAACCTCATGTTGAATTTGCAGTTATTTCTGTGGACATGATGAAAATAAATTGATGAGTTCAGTCCTTTCTTGTTTTTTTTGGTTTTTTGGGTTTTTTGCACAAATAAACTCTGCAAGGATAGGGGTTTTCAAGGTATGAATCTAGTCAGCTCTTAAAGATATGTTGACTTCTGGAGCCACAGAGATATATCATAAAGAATGAATGAAGTTTTCAGTTTTGACCTTGCATGCCATCAATAAAAAAGTTACTAGGAGTTTAAGATTTTTCTACTTAGAGAATATGAAGCAAGGCAAGAGAGATTATGCCGCAGAAACAAGTAGGCCTAGAACTTGTAGTGATAGAAATCAGTACAGGTTAATTTTTCATTTGAATCTCAGTCTTGCATGGAAGATGTGGCTCTCTTGGTTGGTCTCCCCTAAGGCACTTCTACCTGCTTTCCACTGGCCAGAACTTGGTCACACGGCCCCATCCTAATTGCAAGGAAAGATGAGAGAGGTTTTCTTTCTGTGTCATGTAAGAAGAAATTATTCAGATGAACCTCTAGTCAGTCTCTACTAGTAAGTGTGGCTAAAAAATTATTAGAGATTCTACAGCTACATTAATTTTATGGGAAATCTCACAGCTGCAAATTACCGACAACAGCCCACTTTTCCTATGAGTGGAAGTCTCTGTTTGCTGTCCAACTAATAGCCTTCTCACTTCTGGTTGGGAGACCCTGCACCCCTCTCCTAGATATTAATTTTCCTAACCTCCCTTTATTAAACTTGGGAGTCTGAAAGAGAAATCTGGAGTGAGCTGCTGTAGATACCCCCACCCCTACAACCCAGCCCCAATTAAAAGAGAACAGGAGTAAATTCCGCCATTTTCTCTCTTGATGTGGTCATATGGTCTATGACTCCTGGAATTAGTACTGCCCATCTAATGGCAATGAGAGGAGACATAGCAAAGGTCCAGATGGTGATAGAGCCAAAAGATGGAAAGAACATTGTTCTTGATAATAGCAAGGAGCCAGTGAATGAACTCCAGAATGTACTAACATTGGAGCTCTTCTTATATGAGATAATATAATTTTTTCTTCATAAAATCATTTTCAATTTACCCTTTACATATTTTTAGGGTATTTATGGTTTGATTGGCACAAGATATAGTGTTAGCCACAGAAAGGCACTTTCCATGTACCTCCAGACCAGCTCCCTTTTTACCTAGAATGATGCCAGAGCCCTATTTCTAAAATGCAAATACATGCTCTCTCATGCTGAAACCTGCCAGAATATTTTACCTGGAACCTTTCTATCAGTCAGTTTGGGCTGCTGTATAAGAATGCCATAAACTGGGTGGGTTATAAACAACAGAAATGTATTTCTCACAGTTCTAGAGGCTGAGAAGTTCAAGAGCAAAATGCCGGTAGATTCAGTGTCTGGTGAGAGGCCTCTTCCAAGTTGCAGATGGCCATTTTCTCATTGTATCTTCACGTGGCAGAGAGAGGAGGAGAGAGCTCTCTGAGGTACCTCTTATAAGGTCACTAATCTCATTCACGACAGCTCCACCCTCATGACCTAACCACCTCCCAAAGGCCCCACCTCTTAATTCACATTGGGGGTTAAGATTTCAACATAGGAATTTGGGGGGAGAGTGTAAAGCTTTAGTCCATCATACTTTCAATCCCTGGAAGATGAATTATACTTTTAGAACTGCTAGAGTTTGTTGCATTTTGCAGACCAAGGATAAGAGGAGTGAGGACCAGGCTCTTAGCTACATTGTTTTCTGAACTCTAAGTGGTTGTTGTTTTCTTTTGTGCTTTTATTTCATCTTTGTTGTCCACAATCCTTCAGGACATTTGTTGTACATAACAGAGTTGTATACTTGTGTCCTAGAGAATAAGGTGAACAACTCATTCAGATTTGCTCAAGACTTCCCCAGTTTTAGCTCAGAAAGTCCCACATCCAGGATGCAGGCAAACCAGAATGGTAGGTCACCCTCCTCAGAGAATGAAGGCAGGATCTGTGTGTGAGAGTGGTAATTAGATGGTGAAAGCTGATCAAAATTGAGCTGGGAGCAGTTTTGCAACCAGGAGGTAACAGATACCAAGAGAATTAAAGTACTTTGCTGGGCATCCTGAGTGATGCAGCACAAGTTGTTATCTTTCCTCCAGGAGAGGGAAGTCGAATGTATTATCTGAATGGTAGAGAAAAGGGTAACTGCTGAAGATTGGGAAACAGAGATCCTGATGGTGCTGATTATAGTTGTTGTAAGTGCTGCTAAGAAACACAGGGCTCCCTGAGAGCATATAACAGGGCAGTCCATCTAGATGTGTCCCTAGAGATCTCCTTGAGGACATGAGTCCCGGTCATGTTGGATCTGAGGTCTTCTGGGCTGATTAGATCCTAAACATCACTGACATAAAGTAGTGACTCCTAAAGAGTACATTTATAGTGATTTTCAGTAACTCTAAAAAAAACTTTGAAACTAGTGTTATAATCATTATAATTCTGACTTTAGCTACTTTAAGCAGTCTTTTACAGGCCTTTCCTCCTCCTGTGAAACTAGTCTGTCCTCAAAATGTGCCAGGCTTGAATGCTTCTTCTTCTTTTCTATGCTGGGGATAAATTGTTCCCATAAATCAATTCTGCATAAGGTGTTATCAAGTTGGAGAGTTGATTCTCCCTGATACAGCTATCCAACGCAAAGGCATGGTGATGACTCTGGAGCACCTCAGATGTAGTGTAAGGACACACAGTTTTGACTCCATGAATCTCAAGGTCTTTCCTCAGTAAAGCCAGTTTCAAGAATAAACAAGAAAAAAGTTACTTGTAACGACAGGCAGAATGTTCCTTAAAGCCCCACTGAACTCTGTCACTTGACTGCTTGCTGTCCATTCAGGAAAATACACTATGCAGCTTTTTCCATGGTAGAGAATAAAGCTTTCTCCAGCTTGTCAATAAACTTCATTGTTACTGGCCTCATGTTCCCAGTAATGGATTGTGATCATGTCCCTACTATTTCTGCTTAGAAATTATATCATTGCTGCTTACAAAGTCAAAAGACCACTAATAGAGGTTCTCTACCAGAGCAGAGTGCCCCAAAGGCATCTTTGAAATTCATTTTAAGAATCAGGCAGTTGAAAAAACAGGTTGCAATGAAGACTTTATAAGGCAGACACTTGTTCTTCCTTAAAACTTCTCATGTGTTCTGAATGGAATAAATCTAACCTAGATTTTAAACAGTATATTTAAAAAATAATCATAAATTGCCAAGTCTCAAATGAGAAATAAAGAAACTGAATAAACAGAGCTGGGTGTGCTTCAGGTGACTGGTGGACTTACACAACAACAATGGAACAACAGAAGCAGTCCATGGGCAGAAAACCTGACTTGTTCTCAATTTCCTGGCTCTAATTTTTGATGATTCTTGGACACCATCTCTAGTTTCTCGAACTTTCACTTCAGCCTTACTTCTCGTCAAGCAGTGACATTCTAAATATTATTTCAGAACAAAACTATCAAAAGTAAAGGTTACATCCACCAGTCCAGCTAAATGGAACTCAGGCCACCGGATCAGGATGATCCTTCTGCACAGCAGTTTTCAGAGATCCCTAAAAAGCAGCAGACAGGACACAGTAGTATGTGAAGCATGCACTCTGAGGTCAGGTGATCAGAGTTTGAGTCCTAGCCTCACTGCTCACCACTGTGTGATCTCAAGCAGGAGGTTGGAACGTACAGAGTAGCATATAAAACAATCTGTGGCCACAGTCCAAAGGGCTGTCTTCTTTCATGCACTTCGATTTACATGTGTACATCTTTTTCTCCAATGCAGCTGTGACTACCTTAAGGTAGAAAGGTAGAACCTCTCTTCGCTTCTAAGGTGAGCCCTCCACACCAGAATGCAAATAGGAGCTCAATAAATACCTGTGAGATAAAGGGCTAAAAAGTTGGTAGTGGTTTAATGATGATCTGTTTCTGATCTTTATTGCACTGTATGACTTGGGAAACAAAGATACAAATTTCTTGGGGTTCAGAATCTTTTTGAGGCAGAATAGGTGGTGGTAAGAATTGCTAGGTTTGACTAGGTTTGAACCTAGTCCCTGTCACTTACTAGCTGTGTGATCTTGGGGAAGTTCCTTATTTCTCTGTGCCTGTTTCCACATCTTTAAAATAGGAACAATAACAGTATCTACGTGACAGAGTTATTATGAGGATTAAATGAATCAGTAGGTGAAAAGTACTTAGAATTGTGTTTGATGCATAACAAGCCTTTGTAATTGTTATATAAATAACTTTATAAAATCAATATGTCTCCTAGGATTGATGTGTCAAGTCTTTGTAACTTCTTCCCCTCCCCCAAGCTTTTATTAAATCCATGGTATATCTTACAATTAATAATATTTAAAAATCAAAGAAAGACAGTAACTAAGGGAAAACAAAGGAAGAAATACAATGAGAAAAATCGCTAAAGAAAATGGAGAGAAAATGGGAAGATATACAGAAGGCAAACTCAACACCTGGCCCCTCACTGCAGTCTGGTTGCTTGATCTTGAGAATGATAGTGATCTTGTCATGTGCACTTAGATAAGAGGATGTAGTAGCAGAGAAGAACTAGAAGGATGCCTAATTGTTTGTGTCCCCCAGAAACCCATATGCTGAAATCCTAACCCCCCCAATGTAACTGTATTAAGTGGTGGGTCCCCTTGGAGGTGATTAGGTCATGAGGCTGGAGTCCTTATGAATGAGATTAGTGCCCCAATAAAGGGGACCTCAGAGAGCTCCCTCCCCACTTCTGCTATGTGAGGACACGTTCTGTTTAGAGCAAGGCGACGGCCACCAATGAAGGAGGAAGGGCACCCTCGCCAGACACTGAATCTACCAGCACCTTTATCTTGGACTTCCAGGCTCCAGAACCGAGAGAGATAAATGTTGGTTGTTTACAAGCCACTCACCCAATGGTGTTCTGTTATAGCGGCCCCAGCAGCCTAAGACAAATTATTTAGCCCCTAAAGGCACATGATCTGTTAAAATGATTTGGTCGCTCTTCTCCTCCACTCCTTTTTCTCCGGCACTGGTGCTTTTCGTCAGAGGTGGTCAGGAAGGAAGGAAGGTCATAGCAGCAGCAAGAAATGTAAGGGGGACCAGCTGCCTCATTGCCTTTTCTCCAGAATCCTCGGTATAAGTATTATGTCCATGACATTCAAAGAGTTGATGAAAATCCTGCAAAAACTAGGTGAGAGAGACGGGGTACACTTCTATTTCATATTAAAATCATCCCAACCTTATCCTAGAAACACGTGTACGAAAATAAGCAACTTCTCTTTTGAAAGCTATAATGCCTTTACATGTCGTTTCAGTGTCACATTTAAAATGGTTCAGACTTGGCTTCCTAAATTATGTTCTATTGAAAACTAGTTCCATGGAATATTTGTTTTGGTTTGTTTGTATCTTTATACCTACTCCCACCCTCACCCATGGAATTTTAATGCTTAATATCATATTTGAAAACACTTTTTTAAAAAAATTCAATGATCAAAGAAGCAAGGTAATCATTAGTAAACCAAAATTAACAAGCATCTTTCTGATGAAACTTTTCACAGTTTCTAATTGTCAACAAGCGTTGTCCATCCCCTAGAAGGAGATACTATAGGCCAGTTTTTGCCAAATGTATTGATACTTGACCACATAACATTTACAGCGTTTTCCCTCACAGGGCATATGGCAGATATGGTTTAAGAAAAACATTACAAAGGGCTGCCTCAAACAGTATTTTATTCCTATTTTCTGCCACCCCAGTGAGGGGTGACAAGACCTGAAGGAACACAGTACTCTGGGTCTTGGATCCAGGCATAAACTGGGAAGAGCTCTTCCTGAAGAGCTGGCAGCCAAGAGAGGCAGCATCCATGGAGTAATTGCTAGGGAAGATGGAGCAGCCTTTTGAAGTTGATGGACAAGGGAGTGAAATGGGCTGGAAGCTGGAGCTATGGAGGTCTGGTCATTGTTTAGGAGGTGATGAATGAGAACCACAGTGACCAAAGTTCTCTCTTATTAGCTGGTGGCTTGTATGACCTTGCATAGTTGTCACAAACAGCTAATGTAGATAAGGGATAAGCTTCCAGTTCTGGAAAGCCAAAAAGAGTCTGAATGCATCCCAGAGAAATAAATCATGGCACTACATCCTTTGCTTTCATTACATTTGGAGTTTTAAAGGTAAAAGGTATACTTATTGATCATACTTGGCTCAGCCCAGCATAGGAGGGTAGGAAAAAGACTGGAAATACAGTTCTTAACACCATTTTTTTAAATTTTTATTTTCTATTAGAGTATAGTTGATTTACAATGTTGTGTTAGCTTCAGGTGTACAGCAAAGTAAGTCAGTTATACATATACATATATCTATCTATATATACCATTTAGGTTATTAGAGAATAGTGTATAGAGTTCCCTGTGTTATACAGTAGGTCCTTGTTGGTTACCTATCTTAAATATACTAGTGTCTATATGTCAATCCCAAACTCCCAATTTATCCCTCCCCCCATTATTATGTATGGGTGATGCAACATCTCATCATCCAACTCTCGAAAGATGAAAGGAATGTGCAAAGTCAAGTACAAACCATGGCTTCCCAAGGAAGAGGATTCTATTCAGCCCAAAGTCAATTAATCTCTTAATGTGTTTTCCTGTGCTAAGTGGTATTTCACTGTAGAAGGTGTCTGAGCAGCACTCACTGAATTGCCACCAGCCTCCAGAGCTGTGGGGAAAAAAATGATCATTTATGTATCTTGGTGGCTTATCGGGGAATGTAGAATTAATGTATTTATTCTTTCTTCTGAGATTAAATGTAATTGCTTTAAAAAGATAATCACACTATTGTTTGAATTGTATGCATTTCTTATGAAGCACTAATACATTTTCCTGTAGTCTGACAAAGTGTATGGTCTCTTATCCTCATTTCCCTGTGGATAAATACTTTGTTAATTAATAAAGCATTATACGAGCACTTAGTGTCCGCATTTAACAGTGCAAGGATTTCATTCAGATTATGTTAATAGATTGTTCGCATTATTTCTTGCATTAATTACAACTTCTTTCTGTGGTTTCATCATAAAAGCATTGTCTCTGTGAATACAGGGGGCTTTTTGGATTACATTCTTGTTTGACTACTGAAGTGATGCTAGGAAAATATTATTATATTGAGAACTACTCTCTAGGTCTTGGATCAAAAGACAGAAACAGAGATTCAATTATTTCCAAATCTTAGAGGCGACACAATTAAAGTCTGCCTTCATTGAAGCGAAATCAAGCAAGTTGGGACTTTCTCTGGAACCCACAATATCTTAGGAACAAATTTGTGAAATTGGTATGCCACACCATGATACCTTCGGCATAATTATGAGGAAAAAATTTAAAAGGTTTCCTCCTAGTAATGGATAAACGTGGAATTCAGATGAAGCAAATATGTGGAGTGGGTATGAATCTCGGGCCACAGGTGTACAGGAAATTTTACTTTTTTTCCCTCGAATCAACTTAGTTCATCCTGCTGTGCTGCTGGGAAACTTAATCACAGTTATGATGTGACGTGTCCCTCCCCCACCCCTGCCTGGTGTCACACAAAAGTTCCGGGGTCTTTGGTGACTTCTAGAAATGAGGAAAGCCCTGGTCCATCAGTCACCAGTGCATCACCCTTACCACTGAGGCACTATGGGCCTGGCTCTGGGGGTCCATTCGTGTCTGACTTTGCTGTGTCTGTGCTCCAGCCATTTGTCCTGTTTTGGAAGGCTGGGCATCTTTTGTGTACACTCCAAAGATGCGCCTCACCAGCCACCCTTCGGAAACGCATTCCCTCATCCATCTACAGATGGAGCAGCACCACCAGGAAATAAGCCCACTCCAACTCTCCTATTCTCTGCTTCCATTTCCTTTTTTTTTCTTCTCTAGGAAATATTTCCCTCCTTTGCGTCTATTGCTTTAATAGCCATGTATCACCCACTGCCCCCCCTTCTCTCGTTGCCCTCAGAAGTGCTCTTAGCATTATATTTTCAGGCTTTTCCTAGTGGGGAAGACTAGTTCCAGAGAACTGAAGATTCTGTCAGGTTAAAACAGCTCAGAGCTCTATTTGCAAAAGCATTGGCTATGTGCTAAGAATACAGGTGAGAGGAATAGACAGGGCAAGCCTTATGATCTTGGAACACAAACTTTACAAAACAGAATTCTACTGTTATGATTTCACGTCAAAAGGCAGAAACAGTTTATAAAAATTAAATTAACTAGTTTGAATTCAGAATGTACAAAGGCTCAGATTTGATATTCTAGATGACGACGTGGTAAAACATTAACATTGGATGTTTTATCTAAGTGCATTTGTTGATAGAAATTATTGTTATTTTCATTTTGTTTCTTAAATATGCTCTTGAAGTGTAACTCCTGAAATGAGAAAGCACATTTTCCTTCCTCCCTTTTTACGCCCACCCACACTGTCATCCTCCCCTCTAGGTCCTTCTATTCCAAGGCCTTCAAGATGGACTCAGGTCCATACTCAGTCTCTCTCACTCATGACCACCCCTTGCCCTCTGTGTCTAGACTGCTCCCCTATCTAGAGTGGTAGACTTAGCAGATAAAAATACAGAACAGCCAGTGAACTCCAAATTTCTGATAAAGATGCCGACTTCTTTAGTATAAGTATGCCCCATGCAATATTTAGGACAAAATTATACTATGTCTTTGTTGTTTATCTGAATTTCAAAGTTAACAGAGTTGTCTGCATTTTATCTGGCAACCCTACTCCTATCCCCAGGTCACTACATTCTTCTTTTTTTCCCAACCTCTCCAATCTCCCCTCACAAGAAAATTGCTCCATTGAAAGAACCATTTCAGTAAATGTGAAAGAATCTTCAGAGAAACGCACTTTGGTTGAATACCCCCAAATCTCTGATGGATTTCTCAACCTGTGCTCTCAGGCTGGGACCTGCCTGAAAAACAGGAAAATGGCCTCAAGAGGTACAATCGAACAGCTTCAGGATTCCACATTTATGGCAGAAATAAAGAGTCAAGATAAGGAATTAAAGTTTAGGTTAAGAGACTATTTGTGTCACATAAGAAAGAAAATTTAAACAGCTTCTGAGAATCAGGCATTCTGAAGTCAGGAAATACAGTGAAAACTCTTTCACAGTGCCCTTGAAATGAGAGTCTGGGTTTTTTCCAACTTGACAGAACTTGATAGAGTTAGGAAAGTAGGTTTGCTCCTTGAACAGGTTCTCTTTAGAAATCATCTATTTGGACTATGAAGACCCCTGTTATAAAGAGAGGTGTGACTAGAGAGGCAAAGGTCATTGAATTTTGCAGTTGTGCTTTGTCAAACATTTAATGTAGGTGAAGTAAAGGTAAAGTAGAGGATTGTTCCTATAGGAAAACAGATTGAAACTTATAGGCCAGGCTTTACAAAGAAGAGTGAAAGGACAAGAAAAGTAGAGGCTTTTGTTTTGAGGCAAAATAAGAACGGCATAGGATATGGTCCTTCTGGTTCAAGAAAGCCTCCAAGATGCTTTCCAGTTGAACCTTTTTCTGAGCATTGTAAGGATATTTCATAAATGGCTTTTCTTAAGCTGTTGCTTATTAAATCAAATCTGAATCTGGCAAAGTAACAGCATGAGCTAGGGGAAAGCCAGTAGATGATGCATTAACGCAGCCTTGAAAATAATTTTCAAGTCTTACTCAACAACAAAATTTGGTTATATCCCACTTCATATAGAATGATTTAATTCCTTTGTTTTCCTAATCAGCCCACCTTCTACAATAGCATTTTAAGTCAGCATTAAATTTATCCAAAGGGCATTCCTTATTATAATTAATTCTAAGAGATAGAAGAATACCTTCTTTAGCAAGCACAGAGTGAGGAACACTGACATTCAATCATATTTATACAGAAGGAAATGTATTTATTCAGGAAAAAATGGCTGTAGAATGAGGCAGGTCTGTTTTTAAAACCCAGCTACATCATTTACTAGCTTTGTGATTTTAGGTGGATCCATTAATCTCTCTGAGTCTCTTTCCTTAATGGTGATATGCAATAATAATGTCTCACATACATGACAGTTGTAAGAATTAAAAATAATACTTGTAAAGTCCTTGACACATAATAATACCTACCATTTAATGAGGTCTATTAAGAGGTCCTGAAGCTCATAAAGAAGAATTGCTAAGATTTCTTAGATAATATTGCCCAAAATGTGTTGGGAGCACATGACTTCTTACAGATGGGTCTTATAAAGGGATTCTATTATCAAATAAGTTCAGAGAATACATTCTATAGGCACATATTAGAAATTGGTAAAACACTCATTTTTTAAAAAAACTCTGAGAATCTCTGCAGCTAAGAAATCTGTTTAGCTTTGTTCAACACTGAATTTTCCAAGCTTAAAAATCTGGTAACCTTTTATGGGGCATCAACAGGAATTCCAGGCAAATCTTGCTTCTTACATCAAAAAAGAAAGCAAATTCATTGATATTTGTTTAGTGGAGGATGTATTTCCCACTTATGTTGATCTTAACATTGTTACCTTACTTTTTCGCTGATTTCTTTTTAACCTCCAGTTTTAATGCATGAAAAGGAATTTGGAGGAAGTGTCACTTATTAAAAATGTACGAAATTACATACATACAATGGAATACTACTCAGCCATAAAAAAGAATGAAATAATGTCATTTGCAGCAACATGGATGGACCTAGAGATTATCATACAAAGTGAAGTAAGTCAGACAAATACCATATGATATCCCTTATGTGTGCAATCTAAAATATGACACAAATGAACTTATCCACAAAACAGAAACAGATTCACAGACATAGAGAACAGACATATGGTTGCCAAGAGGGAGGCAGAGTGGGGGAGGGATGGAATGGGAGTTTGCAGTTAGCAGTTGCAAACTATTATATATAGGATGGATAAACAGCAAGGTCCTACTGTATAGCACAGGGAAATATATTCAGTATCCTGTGATAAACCATAATGGAAAAGAATATAAAATATATATATATATATATATATATATATATAACAGAATCACTTTCTGTACAGCAGAAATTAATACATTATAAATCAACTATACATCAATAAAAAATTTAAAATGTTTTTAAATGTACCAATTCATTTTCTTACTGAACAACTTTTCTTGTGCAACTTTTAAGTTTAAAAGTTTGTTGTCTGACCGGATCCATTTCTTGAAGGAGCTGTTATATCTACAACCAAGAAAATGCACTGATCCTTTGCCTCATGAAACAAACATGCTACATTCCCAGCTTCCGCGAATATCGATCCTGGATTTTCCGCACCCATTGAGGCTTCTTCCTCAGCACATCCTCTCAAATTCCATCAGCTTCTGCCCTCCCTGCTCTCTCCTCCTAGGCCATCACTTCCTCATCACAGAATAAGCATAATCCACCCTTTCATCTGTTTTGTCCTCAAAATGTACCTCTTCCCCAGCGAGGCTCCCCATTCCCATGAACACCTGTCTATAAACAGCATTTCTACAAGTATCTGAACAGAACGTGGATGAACCAAGCCACGTCCCTTCCTGGCTGGACCTTTCATGGTCCATCCAGCATCCACTTGACTCCCCTTCTTCCTAGAGCCCCAACAGAAAGATCCTCGCCTGATCTATCCCAACTTCAAAAGTTTGATCCAGACATTTTTAATATCCCAGAAGCAAATTGTTGGTAACTAGAGAGTCCAGAATTGTTAGTAATACATATGCAGAGCAACAGCAACAACTGTCCCATGGATGGTAAAGTACAGATAACTTGTTCTACAAGACAATGACTTACCTGTTAGCAGACCGATAATACAGTCTTACTCATGTACTGTTTTCGATCTTTGGAAGAAGTAGTCTACTGGTAATAACCCAAAAGCTTCCAGTTTGCTCCCATGGAGGCTTTTTGAGCATTTCATACCTGACCATTATGCAATGAGCCCAGAGATCAACGGCTCCCATCCCACAGGCTTGGGGAAAGTGCCAGTTGTGAGATGCAGCCAGAGCATTCATCTCATGATCTCGTTTCCTAGAACACAGAGCCATCAAACAGCCAGCTGGGGTGGCAAGGTCTGCCTCAGTGTGTCCAAGCCCAGGGCCGTGGCAGGGAAAGGGCTGAGGTGTTCTGGCACGAGGGATGGAGAATGGTTTCTCAGCACCTGCCCACAGTGTGCTTGCTTCCAGGTGTTATGACAAACACCTTGACTTTTTTATGACTCTCTAAAATTATTCCTCAGCCCAACATAAGACTTTAAACAAACGGGAATATGGATGAACTCCCTGAATAGTGAAACATAAGACCCCTCTTAGAGCAGAATGCAATATAACCTCTCATCAGCAATCTTTGATTGTGTTTTTCACATTGTTCATTTCACGAATATGAAAGCTCGTTATTATAAAATTCAAGTGCAGGTTTTTCCTTCAAGTTTCAGCTTCCCAGAGCAGAGGCTTTGAATAGAAAGTCTAGTGATGAGAGGTAACACACAGATCACTTTTCCAATACAAGCACCCTTCTAAATATTTCACATGTAGTGACCATCTTCATCCTCATAACAATCCTATGAAATAGATACTATTGTTATTCCCATTTTAGAGATGAGAGGTGAAGTTAAATAACTAACTATGGGGACTGAAGCTTTGTGGTTGACGGTGAGCTGTTACAAAACTGATCGTCCTACTGGAGTGAGGAGGGAGCTGGTGAGAACAAAAAAGGACTTGAGGTTGACAGGAGGAGACTGACATTATCACTGCCTAAATGATAATTATAGAAAAAGCATTCTACTCATGTTTGGCCTCAGTTTCCCTGTCTGTAGGATAAACATGTGCTCCTCTTTCCCCAGAGTATTTGAAGACATATTTTAAAGCATCATGGAAACCCATGACAATCACTATGAATAACATGGCGATTACTAGTAATAAGTAACTTAAAGCTATGGAAATGGAAGAACCACTTTGAGCATCAACTCTCTGTGCAGTACTGTGTCTCCTGCAGCTAGAATTAGGAAAGGACTCAGAGCACTCTCTCTGGGACCATTCAGAGGACAGGACTCTGGATTATATTCTTTTTGTTGTTGTTGTTGTTGTTACGCGGGCCTCTCACTGTTGTGGCCTCTCCCGTTGCGGAGCACAGGCTCCAGACACGCAGGCTCAGTGGCCATGGCTCATGGGCCTAGCTGCTCCGTGGCATGTGGGATCATCCCGGACCGGGGCACGAACCCATGTCCCCTGCATCGGCAGGTGGACTCTCAACCACTGTGCCACCAGGGAAGCCCTGGATTATATTCTTAAGGAATGGAGGCAGTCTTATTTTATTCAGATATATTTTTCTAGTTGGGGTGAAATATTAGGCTAAGCCAAATGAACTTGTCTATATTCAACCACTTTTGAATTAGAAAAATGACAATTTTATAAGATCAGTCTAATATAAAGCCCTACTTTATGGGATTCCTAGGAAAAAGCATGTTTGATTAGAAGGTAAGTTTGTAACAAGTCTAGTCTGAAATATCTAGCCCAAACAAACTAACCTACATCAAACCTACAGCAACCTTGAATACATGATGGAGAGGTGAATATGCAAACTGTACTCATCTGTGGAAATCTGAGTCATTCTCAAGATCAGAGCACAGGTGATACACCTGGAAACCTAGGATTTTTGTCTCCATGCCCAGAGCTTCAGAAAGCTTGGCATAACGATGCTCATCGTTTTTAGCAGGAAATTTTAAACACAAATCTGCCAGACCTCTTACAAAACAAACAAAATGAAACAACAACAACAAATCTTCTTCCTAGGATTTTTTTGGAACGACAGTTAGGTAATGTAATGGAACTCTGTAACGCACTTCTACAACTCCCATCGTAATCTGTGAGATATCCCCGCAAAAAAAGATTCGGAGTTGCTCCAGCTCATGCTGTTGGTTTGGACTAAGACGGGTAGCACAAATGCACAGAAAAATTTTTTGATAATGAAATCTGGAAATGCATTTGGAAGACCCTGAGCAATGTCATTGGTGCTTGTTTGATACTGCAGGGCCATCAGCATGAAGTGGAACAGCTCTGCCTTTAAAGTGCCTGGCAAAAAAGGAGCATGTCTGCGTCTCGGGAGCACAAGCAATAAACACCCTGTTACTGTAAATTCCATTTTTTATAGCAGAGATTAATAATTCATGACCATGCATTTCTTACTGCCATCCCAATGAATTTCCAGAATACTTTTAATTCTAAATGAAAAAAGTTGTCTTTATATTTTCAGCATTGTCATGTATGTCCTGTACAGGTAGTAAGAGATACAGAGACATACAGATAAAATACAAATTATGACTCTTGGAAGAATCACCTCTCCATCCGTAGACATTTTTTGGTGTCTCTAGAGAGATCAAAAGTGTCACTGCACAATTTTCAGGAAGTAAGAAAAGAACAGAAGCATAATGATGTTATAGCTTCCTGGGAACTTCATTACTTAAAACAAGTGAATTGTGCCGGTGAGCACAAGAGAAAGGTTTCCCAGCACTCCTCCAGGAAACCCCTGAGAAATCAAAAACTGACACTGAAATGGCTGCCCTGGAAAATACCATTTATGTAAGGGTGTATGGTCACCCTGACATGCACATACACATACACACACACACACACAGAGAATATATGCACCAATAAAATGCAGTAGCTAAGATAATCTTCCTGCAGTCAAGTTCTTAAATTGGGAAATTCATTTTTCAGTTTATAAGTCATTCAACCTTACACTTAGACCCCAGACAGAAAATTATGTTCAGGAGGTCCCTCTGAAAGTTGTTCTGTTTGCTGTTAAGTTTAGCCAGCTATGCAGTTGTGTGAAAAGTATTTCCTGTTCCATTGCTTGGATTGTTGAGTAAGTGCTACCACTTCTGTCTCTGTTTCTTGTCCCTTCTCTTCTTTATAATGCTACCTTAGATTTTTAATCCATCTTATTTTTAGATGTTAGATAGTATCTTCCCCAAATGCCCACCACACAAGACAGCATAGGTTGGCCTCTAATTGCATGAGACCAGTAGAATAGTACAGACCTATCTCTAGGGTCCATTCTTCAGAAATTGATTTTATAAAATGACCTTAGAGGGATATACCCTGCTGTGAAATAATTTGAGTTTTACTTGTGCTCACTTTACGTAGAAGATGGTGATAATTGTCAACCTAATATTGGTTTTTCAATCTCTTCCTTGTTCAGGGTGGCAATGTTCCCAGCTAAAAATAGTCAATTGTAGGTAGAGATGGCCTTGGGACACAATTCTAGCCAATAAAAATGGCTGAGATAACTGGGAAAGTTTAGATTTCTTGATAGGTACCATTCCTTCCTGTTTGACTTTCTTTCTTCTTGCAATGGAAGTGAGATGAAGGTGTGGCAGCTATATTGTACCCAAGAGGTGGCCAGCATGATTATAGAAGAATATTGGAGCATGAAAAAAGAAAATGTCTAGGTTCTTGAGTTATTGTTAACCAGTTGGAAGAGACTTGGACTCACTACCTCTGCATTTTTTTATTATTTGGTCAGATTAACCTTATGTGCTTAAGTGACAGTAGTCATTTTGCTATTATTTGTAGCTGACTCTTTCTGCAGTAAACATACAGTATTAGTCAGTGTTCTCCAGAGAAACAGAACTAGTAGAGATATATTATAAGTAATTGATTCATATGATTGGGGAGGCTGAGAAGTCCCGCAATCTACCGTCTGCAATATGGAGACCCTGAGAGCTGTTGGTGTAGTTCTAGTCTGAGTCCAAAGGCCTGAAAACCAGAGAAGCTGATGGTGTAGGTCCTAGTCCAAGGGCAGGAGAAGACCAATGTTCCAAGTCAAGCAGTCAGACAGAGGGTAAATTCTTCCTTCCTCTGCATTTTTTTCTTCTAATCAGTCCCTCGATGGATTAAATGATGCCTACCTACATTTGGGAGGGCAATCTGCTTTAGTCAGTCTACCAATTCAAATATTAATCTCATCCATAAACACCCTCACAGACATACCCAGAAATGTTTAACAAAATATCTGGGCAACATGTGACCCAGTCAAATTAACATATAAAATTAACCATCACACATACTTTACACTGCAGTAATAATTTCAGGTAACCATATGTGTTCTTTGTGGGTTGCTTTGGAGGTTGGGTAAGTGCTTGATGGAGTAAAATGGTCAGGAACCTGTTCTTCTTTCTGATTCCTCCCTTCTGAGCAGGTGGACCCACAATACCACTGGAGATCACCCTTTGTTTTCCCCACTCACCCTTCCCTTCTTTCAGTCATTCTTTCTTGTTTTTTTCAGCCCTCTTTCCCTCAATGTTTCTTTCTTACTTCCTAAAGTGTAAACAGAAAAATTAGAGATACTGAATTGGCAGTAGATGTATCTTAGTTTGGGTTTCTCCAAAGCAGACCAGACCTTGGGACAAAAATATGGTACTAGTAGTTTATTTGGGAAGTGATTCTAGAAAACACCTGTAGAGATGTGAGGAAGTGAGACAGGAAAAGGAAGAAAGCAAAGGAAGGGTGGGTTATTGTCCAGGTAACCAACAGTGGGCAATTGGAGTAACATGCCTCAGAGTTATCCCAACGTGCCCAGATACAAGCCCCAGCAAGGTAGCTGAAGTATTTTTCTATCAATTCCTGTTAATTATTGTTCAAGGGCTGTTGGGGAGAGGTGGTTACTCCCTGCCAGCTCTAGCTTGTAGGCTGAGCTACTCCAGGTGAAGAGTTGCAGGGCTTTGTAACCGGAAGCTTTTGGGTCACTGTGCTCATGAATGGTAAAAGCTGAGGGGATATGGACATGGCACCATCAATAGCTATACGCTTAATCCCTTGCCCCATTCACCTCCATATTTGTGCCACAATCTAAGTTCACTCTGTTACATTAATGCTTCTTCAAGGTGATATCTAGTTGCAACGAGGGCGGGGCGGCAGGGGGTACTTACATAGTAGGTTTAGTGGAACAAGCTACTGTCCCTATTGTTGCAGTTTATCCAAGATAATAATTGTACTAGGAGTCTTTATCACCTGGCATTTGCAAGCTCCTCCTCTATCAAAGGGAGTATATTGCCATTTTTGAGCCCTCTGGTTTCAATGTCATCCGAGATTCTGTATCTAACAGCCATTAAAAATCTCAGTGTTTCTATTTCCAAAGTTACTGTGACAAATAACTGTAAAGTCCTTCAGAAAAGAATTGAGGAAACTGCTGCTAACTACCCTTGCTGTGTCATTTCAAGATTATTTTTCAGAGGGACCTGAAATGTCCTTCCTTAAAGAGAAGAATTGTCTCATGCCTTTGTCTGAGTACTGGCTCATGTCTGGAAGCTAGGTGAAGAATTGTGATTTTCCATTTTTATGGTTCTTTTTATTTTAATTCATTTTTATCCGAGTATAGTTGTTTTACAATGTTGTGTTAGTTTCTACATTACAGCAAAATGAATCAGCTATACATATACATATATCCCCTCCTTTTTGGATTTCCTTCCCATTTAGGTCACCACAGTGCATTGAGTTCCCTGTGCTATACAGTATGTTCTCATTAGTTGTCTATTTTATACATAGTATCAATGGTGTATATGTGTCAATCCCAGTCTCCCCATTTTTATGGTTCTGATCAGTCTTCTTGCTCACTCACTTTTAATCTTTTGTGGTTGTATTAGACAAACAATGCTCTCACTGGTTACCCACCTCTCTCACCCCTCTGTACACCATATTCCATATGCCATTGTCACATATTGCAGCAGGTCAAGCCCTCTGGGTCATACTGGCCATGCTGACCACCATGAAATTGCCCCTCTCTTGTCTCTAGTGTCTTAGTGCTGTCATCTGGTCCCTCCATCCTGGTTCCATATTATCCACATCGACAAAAGAAAGCCTACTTCTACAGTAGCAGAGAACAGCCACCACTGAGCTTTCAGTGATGTCAGTGCCTCTCTCCATAGTGATTCCTTGTCATCTTCATGATGCAAGTGTCTTCTTGGCTTTCCCTGGGAAAATATTTACCTGGTAACTTCTCTAATCTTATATATCTTATTTTAATGAATTAATTTTAACACAACTTTAGAGACTTTTTTTGGGGGGTTGCTGTGTGGCATGCAGGATCTTAGATCCCAGATGAGGGATCGAACCTGTGTCCCCTGCAGTGGAAGCACAGAGTCTTAACAACTGGACTGCCAGGGAAGTCCATGAAGAATTTTAAATCCTTTCTCAAGGCTATGCCAAAGCATTCTGACATCTCTCTCATTTATTGCCATTGCTTCCAGCCCTAAGGAACCACTCCAACTCAAGAATGGTGAAAACAAAGGGGTCATTTACAAGGCACCAATAACATCTTCCCCAAGAAGAAGGAAAGAAATCTTTTCCTATTTTTTGTTGCCTGATGGTTCTACATGCTGCACTGCCCAATATAGTAACTAATAGCCATATGTGACTATTTTGCAAATATTATATGTTATCATTTATATGTGGAATCTAAAAAATAATACAAGTGAATCTGCATATAAAACAGAAACAGACTCACAGATGTAGAAAACAAACGTACGGTTACCAAAGGAGAAAGGGAGGTGGGGGAGGGATAAATTAGGAATTTGGGATTGATAGATACACACTACTATACCTAAAATAGGTAAGAAATAAGGACGTACTGTATAACACAGGGAACAATATTTAATATTCTGTAATAACCTATAATGGAAAATAATATACATGTTTCATATGTATATGAAAAAAATAATTCTGGGACAACTGGATATCCATGTAAACATTAACTCAAAATGGATCAAAGATCATCTAAATGTTAGAACTAAAACTACAAAGCTTTTAGAAGAAAATACAGGCATAAATTCATGACCCTGAATTTGGAAATGGTTTCTTAGCTATAATACAAAAATCACAAGCATAAAAGACAAAATTGACAAAATATACATTGCCAAAATGAAAAACATCTGTGATTCAAAATATACCATCAAGACAGATGAATGGATAAAGAAGATGTGGCACATATATACAATGGAATATTACTCAGCCATAAAAGGAAACAAAATTGAGCTATTTGTAGTGAGGTGGATGGACCTAGAGTCTGTCATACAGAGTGAAGTAAGTCAGAAAGAGTAAAACAAATACCGTATGCTAACACATATATACGGAATCTAAAAAAAAAAAAAATGGTCATGAAGAACCTAGGGACAGGACGGGAATAAAGACGCAGACCTACTAGAGAATGGACTTGAGGACACAGGGAGGGGGAAGGGTAAGCTGGGACAAAGTGAGAGAGTGGCATGGACATATATACACTACCAAACGTAAAATAGATAGCTACTGGGAAGCAGCCGCATAGCACAGGGAGATCAGCTCGGTGCTTTGTGACCACCTAGAGGGGTGGGATAGGGAGGCTGGGAGGGAGGGAGATGCAAGAGGGAAGAGATATGGGGACATATGTATATGTATAGATGATTCACTTTGTTATAAAGCAGAAACTAACACACCATTGTAAAGCAATTATACTGCAATAATTATGTGAAAAAAAATATATATATATACCGTCAAGAAAGTAAAAACAGAACCTACAAAATGGGAGGGCACTTTTATATCTGGTAATAACAAGATACCACTTCACACGCACTATAATGGCTGTAATAAAAAAGACAGATAATAACAAATATTGATAAGGATATGGAGAAAACAGAACCCTCAAACATTGTAATATAATGAGTGTAAAATAGTGCAGCCACTTTGGAAATCAGTCTGGCAGAACCTCCAATGATTAAACATGTAATTACTACATGATCCAGCAATTCCATTTCTATATATCTACCAAAGGTATGTAGCTTCACACAAAAACTTGTATGTACATGTTTATAGCAGAATTATTTATAATAGGTAAAATGTGGAAACGACCCAAAAGTCCATCACATGTGGATGGATCAACAAAATGTGGTATATCCATACAACAGAGTGTCATTTGGCAATAAAAAGAAATGAAATACTGATACATGCTACAGCATGGATGAATCTGGAAAACATTGTGTCAAGTGAAAGAAGCCAGTCACAAAGGACCACATATTGTGTGGCCCCGTTTATATGAAATGTCTGGAATAGGCAAATCTATAGAGATAGAAAGTAGATTCCTGATTACCTATGGTTGGAAGGATGGGGTGGGGGCAGATTGGGGGTGATAGATGATGCCTAAGGGGTGTAGGGTTTCCTTTGGGGTGATGAAAACTTTTGGGTGTGGTGGTGAATGCACAACTGTGAGTATTCTAAAAGTCATTGAATTGTATGCTTTACATGAGTGGATTTTATGGTATGGTACCCATAAAGCAGTTTAAAATAGAATAATAACTAAATGTCAGGTATTCAGTAAAATGAGAAAAGTAGGAACACATAAACAAATACATAAGTCACTTTCATTTTATCTATCCAATACAGGAGCCACTAGTCACCTATGCTTATCTAAATTTACAACATTAATTAAAATTAAGTATAATTCAAAATTCAGTCCTTTACTTGCATTTCCAACATTTCAGGTCTTCAATATGCACCTGTGACTAGTGGCTCCACATTAAACAGGGCATACATAGCACATATTCATCATCTATTGGGCAACACTGATATTTATAATTTATACATCATAAGTTTATTTTTACATTTGTCCAATGCATTATCTACTTAAGGACAATGCCTTACTTTAAATTTTTTTCTCTTTCTGGTTTTAAGTGACTTTTCCTAATAATAGATATTTTTTTAATGTTTTTCCATTTGTAAAAGTGGGTAATCTATATATTAACTCCCTGCTCCTAGCTCCAATCTTATCAAAGATTTCAGGATCATTCATGTATAATGTTTTCAATAACACATTAGTTTGAAAGTTTATTCAGAAAAGAAGTAGTTTGTATGACTGAAGGAAGAGAAAGATGAGAGTCTTGGCATATTAAGATCTATCTTATTGGTATGAAAATATAAGGTATTAGTTTAGAAACAAAGGTGGTTTTGACAGTGAAATGCTAATACTTCAACCGCATCTGAGGGGAAAGCATGCCTCTGATTGAATCAAAGGCATTCAAAAAGGAGGGTTATTTCAGTCACTGTGTCACTCAAGAAGAAGAAGAAAAGAGTAAAAGAAAATATTCTATTGATATGTGTTGTCATCTGGGTTTGCTTTTCCATAGTCATCTGTGTGTGCGTTTGATTGTATTTTATGTCACCCTGGTGAACACTAGCACAATGTGTCAAGACCATTAGAATTCAACTACAAAGGAGCTAAGAAAAGAGTTCTGGTTTTCATGTTGATCAGCATCTCCTGCTTAGATTTGGAGGCCTCAAAATTAACTCATGCAGTATAAAAGAAAAAAAATCAGACACAATGCAGAACAGACAGTCTCACAAAAGACTTCCTTTATGGCTCATCAGAGTAAATTTCATGTCAAAATACTCCCTGCACTAAGTAAAGGTTATTTATTCATACAAACACCTGACTTATAAAATCAATTCAGGGCACAATAAGAAAGATGCCTGCTTTTTGCATGCATTCAAGTTGTTTCTTCCATGAACTTAACTTTCTAAAAATATATTTCATTTTTTCAGTCTGCTCTGCATAACTCATTAACATCATAATCGCCAGCAATAATTGCCTGGAGTGAGTAAAGAAAATCATGAAAGATGAAGAGTTGAATTACCACTTAATGAAAGAAGAAAAAAAGAAGACAATTTAAATCAACAGTCTACGATACTGCCACCACTCCCTTCCTTGAGAAAATGTATAGTAATTGTGTTTCTTGGAGCTTGCTGTGTTTATAAATGAGGACTCTCAGACAGTGAATTCTTGGAATGATTCTAAGCACTTAATTGATGATATGAATCAGATGAACTCAAGATTATTTGTTCAGCAATCAAAAGATGCATCTTTACAGCAAGTTGCAAAATAATACTCTTTAAAATATTTTAAAATTTTCTCTATGGCAATTAGAGGCCCTGACCAAAACGAAATGCTCTGTTTTGGTCTTCAAAATGAATGAAATCTATTAGGCAGGTTCAGTGTATTTGGGGATTTAATGGGTATCCATTTAAACCAGGCTCTTCAACTAGAGCTGATTTTCGACTCCCAAGGAATATTTGGCAGTGTCTGGAGAAATTTTTGGCTGTCACAACTTAGAGGATGCTACGGGCATCTAGGACAACTGCCTACTAGAAAGAATTATCTCGCCTAAAATACCAATGGGATTGAACTTGAGGACTCCTGATTTATACCAACAAAAGGACCTAAGAGATTACTGTAAAAGGTAACAAGTAAAATAAAGGGATGATGTCTCTTAATAACAAAAAAAATGCAACGAGTCTGATCAAAGCTAAAACATTAATGCAGTATTTTGCAAACAACAATTTATTTTACAGTTTAGTGAGCAAGCAGGAGGTAGGGAGATGGGAGAGAAGATAATGACACAGGACCCCAGCTGCCCTGAGGGGCCAAACCTTCAACCCTTGGTGATTAAGGTCTGATGAGTGTCAGATAATAAGCAGGCTGTAGTTGTAGTGAAAAGTAATTATGATTTATCATTTTATAGTTATTTCTCAAATCTATGAACATATGAGTTATTGTGAGAAACAGATTAAATGGGTTAACAAGGTGAGCCAAGTACACATGTGAGAGGAAATTAAAGTGGAATTTTGACAGATGCCTTAAAACAGTGGTTCTCAAACATAAGCCTACATCTGAATCATCTAGAGAGTTTGTTAAAATAAGGACTTCTGGGCTTCCCTGGTGGCGCAGTGGTTGAGAGTCCGCCTGCCGATGCAGGGGACACGGGTTTGTGCCCCGGTCCGGGAAGATCCCACATGCCATGGAGTGGCTGGGCCCGTGAGCCATGGCCGCTGATCCTGCGCGTCCGGAGCCTGTGCTCTACAACGGGAGAGGCCACAACAGCGAGAGGCCCACGTACCACAAAAAAAAAAAAAAAAGAAAAAAGGACTTCTGGGGGGAGGATAAATTGGGAGATTGGGACTGACATATACACACTACTATATATAAAATAGATAACTAATAAGGACCTACTGTATAGCACAGGGAACTCTACTCAATACTCTGTAATGGCCTATATGGGAAAAGAATCTAAAAAAAAAAAAGAGCAGACACATGTATATGTATAACTGATTCACTTTGCTGTACACCTGAAACTAACACAACATTGTAAATCAACTATAGTCCAATAAATTTTCTTTAAAAGATACAGACTTCTGGGCTCCACCCCTAGAACTTCTGATCCAGTAGGTGTGCGGTGGGCTCTGAGACTTGGCACTTTTAATAAGTTCCCCAGGGATGCTGACAATGCTGGTCTGAGACCACTCTTTGAAAACCACGACCCTAATTCAATGGATACTGTATCTTAAAATGAAGTCAAAGATGAACATGATGCAAATTTTTTAAGGAAAGGAGGCTAAAGATCCTTCTCTACAGCAAGGATATAAACAAGAAGAGATTCACAGGTGAGGGAAGTGGAGGTTTTTAGAGGAAGCTCTAAAATGTGTGCTGTGAATCCCATCCCCTCCTGGGTGGTAGGGCAGGCACCTCTCATCATGACGAGGGAAAAACTCCCATCTGAATGCTTAGAAAGTATATTCCTTATAGTTAATATACACAGAATGGATTAGAATTTCTCTCTCACCTGAGAAATCTAAACAGCAAGAGAGACTGATTGGCTAGCTGATCTGATGGCAGGGCAGATGGGAAATGGGTACCGTGTTGGAAGCAGCCTGCACTGCTGGAGTTTGTCAGGGAAAAATCTGGGTGAGTGATTCCCTACTTACAGATCAGATATGGGTTGTATGCAAAAGGCTCTCCATGGGTCTTCTTAAGTCACGTCCAAGAGGGCAGCCTGCAGTGGGTACGTAGAAAAAGCTGGAGGCATTGCTGGATTTGTAGGGCCTAGGAGGAAATAAAATACCAGTCATGACAGGGATACATTTTCCTTCACCAAGGTGATGACAGGTGGAAATTTCTCCCAGAAGGAGGGGTATGAGATATCTCCAACAATCCAGTTAAGCACCTCCAGAAAGTTCATTTTTAAATACATGACAAATCTCAAGAGCCCTGAAATTAGGTCAATGGAAGCTTACCTGTTAAGCGGAAATATATTCCCTTTAGCACATCTCCTTCTCCTGCTCCAACTCTGGAAGGGTCAAAAGCAAGGTTTATCAGATGACAGAGAATGAAGAGAATATGGGAAAGATGCTAACTCCACCCTCTTCCCTGACTGACTTTCCTGTCTGCAGGGAGCCTGAGTAACAGGCTGAGGAGCTATTTTTAACTGCATGTGAGACTGGACTCTTAAATGACTAAACTGAAAGTGTGTTTGTGATTTTGTTTCACTGGAGAATTGCTAGTTTTCCTGGAGAAGGACCAGGAAAGCCAAGGGCCTGCCTGAGATTTGATCCAGAGGAAGAAGGAGAGCTTGCCCAACAGTAGAGAATTGCAAATGAATGTACCTATGAAACAGAAACAGACTCACAGACATAGAGAACAGACTTGTGGTTGCCAAGGGGGAGGGGGGTGGGGGAGGGATGGCTTGGGAGTTTGGGATTAGTAGATGCAAACTATTATATACAGGATGGATAAGCAACAAGGTCCTACTGTATAGCACAGGGAACTATATTCAATATCCTGTGATAAACCACAATGTAAAAGAATATGAAAAATAATGTATATATATATATGACCAAATCACTTTGATGTACAGCAGAAATTAAATACAACACTGTAAATCAACTATATGTCAATAAATTTTTTTAATATTTTAAAAAATAAATAAAAGGAGAATTGAAAGCTAAAATTGAAAGCTTTGTCATGTCCCTGTGAATGATGTGTCTTCAATAATTGTTAAACACAGAGTATTTATCATTCCTTCCTCAGGACTACGAAGGAGTTTTCTGCTACACAGACTCATGTCTGACCCACTGTTCCACATTCGTCCTCCTTTGATAGAAGAGAAAGGATTATTTTATAAAGTGTGGCTAATTGTAAACCAAAGAATATCTGATAAATGGTTGTCTGAAATCAGAAATACCATGTTCCTATCCAGGACAGATAAATAGACCAAAGAATTTACCAAGAGTTTGAAGTCTTTTAATAACTCTAACTCCTGGGTGAGCAAATTGAGGAAACCATTTGTGGGTTCAGTTTTAATGTATACGACAACTGCAAAGCAAGAAGGAAAGAATATGTGAGAATCCTCATGGATATACGTTGTCAACTCGATCTGCCTCAAGTCTTGGAGATTTCACTGTCAGGAGCTGTGACCATCAGCTCCTCATTGGGTCCCCTGATTCCTTCAGCCTCCCTTTCAGTACACCCTTCTCCTTATCACCATATCAGTGTTATGGATTGAAATACCATTCTGATCAGATCCCCAATAAGACTGGTGAATGGGTCCTCATCTCTGCAGAATAATAATAGTCCATGTTGGTTAGAATACACCAAGTAGGGCATTCTCATGGACTATGCAGATGATCATTCTGGAACACAATGCGACAACTGCATCAGAGCCCCACCAGAGACAGAGAACCAGTATTACCCAGTATTACCCATCAATCTACCTGACATATATGTATGTATGTGTGTACTTGACATATATGTATACATGACATGTGTATATATGCACATGTATATATGATGTGTATGTATGCATATGACATACTTATACACTACATATATTTGTGTGTATGCCATTTATGTGTGTGTATATATATACATGGTACATATATATATGGCAGGTGATTTTGGGGACTGGCTAGATAAATCTAAAATCCGTAGGGGAAGGGAAGACTGGAAACTCTCAAGTAGGAGCTGCAGTTGTAGTCCACAGGAGGAATTTCTTCCTTAGGGCAGTCTCAATTCTGCTCTGAAGGCCTTTCAACCTATTGAATAAGACCCACCCAGATTAGTGAGCCTAATCTCCTTACTTAATATTAACCAATTGCAGATGTTAATCACATCTATAACATACTTTTACAGCAATGCCTAGATTAATGTTTGACTGAATAACTGGAGACTTTAGCCTAGCTAAATTCACACATAAAACTGGCCATTAGCAAGAGCCTTAGATAGTTTCCTACCATTTGACCCAGAATTCTCATTCCTGAAATCTGTCATGATGGAAATAAGTAGAGATATGCACAACATTTTATATATCTCAGTGGCTTACTCCAACTGCTATCGTGAACCAATGCACTGTCCCACCAGTCACAGATGCATACACGCTACCCCAGAAAGCATGCTAACTTGGCAAGTTCAAGCCGAGGTCATTATTGAGTCACTGACTAATAAGTTGAATTTTTAATAAAGAGTGGAAAGGGCTTAAAGGTGCTAAGTCTGCATATTGTGGTTATTTACCTCTTCACACTAAAACATTTCCTAAAGATTCTATAGTAAGAACATTGTACACTCTGAAAAATAAACATTATATATATATATATATATATATAACTGCAAGAGATATTTTTAAGCACCAATAAAAGCAAAAAGAACATTGTAATTAAACTAAGTACAGCACTCAGAATATGACAATGTAATTTGTATGTGTCACAATGTTATGACTTTAGTTCAGTGCCTAACACATCAGACAGTGTCTAATATTAGGGAACTGAAACTGGATTTTAGAGAATTAAACTCAGACCTCTGAGTTCAGTGTAGGATGAGCCAGTGATGACCAGAGCAGAGAGTACAAGGAAAACAACTTTCTGGTAATTAGTAGAGCTTGCCGAGCCTGTTGTTCCTTTACCTGGTGCCAACCTGGCCAAGGGCAGAGAAGACCAAGTACCAGCATAAACAGCCTGTTGCCCAAGTCCATTGTTGTTGAAAGTGGCCTGAACTGTTCTTTGCCACCCAAAGGCACGTCTACTGTTCTCCTTATGCTAGCCTCCCGGAAAAAAATAGGCTACTTAATTTTAGCATTTTCAGGCCTTCCCCACAAATCCAGAGGGAGCAAAATTATCTTTCATCCAACTCCCTAACTCCTCTTACCACAAGGAGAGACTATGATTGGTCATAACCCACGGCATTCACTGGATCAGGTCATATATCATAGTGGACAAGGCTGCTTTGACATAACTGTATGTACCCAGCTTCCATGCTCTATCTTGACCTTCCAACCACACCCTTGGAGTAGGACTGGTCCATGGGACAAGTCAGTTAGTCTTTTGAACTCCCTTCTATATTCTATTTAGTGGGTTGAATGGGTTCAGAGCCCTTCTTGGCTTGGGTGCTCGCTCACTCTCTCTCTCTCTCTTCCTCTCTCCCTCTCTCTTCAGATTTGTCTGATCACCTTGGTCCCAAGTTTTTAGGTTTGAATTTGAGAGTGGGGAAGAGATGGTCAGAAGTTAGAAGTTTCCACTTAGGCCTCAGCCTCAGCCCTATTCTCTGGTTAAGCTTTTATAAAAGAGCTTTCAATATGTTATTGAATATTTTCTCAAATATCAATCAAGGTTGACTTTGGTGCCAAGTTGCACTATTGTTTCTTTTGAACATAGATCCCCTAAGAAAGTCAAGAGATTTAAAGTGATTGACAGGCAGGTTCAGACATTTCCAAATTCCCTACTCTGATTTAAGCACACTTCAGTAGAGTTAAAATCTCAGCCTTAACCCCTAACAAGGCTTAAAATTGGATCCTCTCCTCCCCCACTTTCTTTTAGTCTCACATGATACTGTGGCATTAACCCCGCATCACTCTCAGTTCAAGACTGGATAGAACAACAGACTGTATTCCTGTATAACTTACAGCTCTTTCTAATGACCTTAATACCTTTGACCTATTCTGAATTTCTAGGTTCTCCATCTTTCTGAGTTATGACTTCAGTGTCCTGTTCAGGTCAAGCCCTGGTATCCAGTAATGAGTCCCTTCCTGTTAGATTTTAGTGTTTCCCTTCTCCGTTCCTTCTCAGCTTGGTGATTCCCCTGCTGCTTCATCTTGAGTCCTGTGGCAGGCAGAATGGTAAGATAGCCACAAGATTCCTGATCCTGTATAATCAATCTCCTCCCCTTAAGTGCAAGTAGGGCCAATGAATAGGATGGATGTCACTCCATGATTAGTTTGTATTACACAACAAAAGGTAAGAGACTGTGGACTTCCCTGGTGGCACAGTGGTAAAGAGTCCACCTGCTAATGCGGGGAACATGGGTTCAAGCCCTGGTCCAGGAAGATCCCACATGCCACAGAGCAACTAAGCCCGTGCACCACTACTAGAGAAGCCACCACAATGAGAAGCCCGTGCACCTCAACAAAGATTAGCCTCTCCTTGCCGCAACTAGAGAAAGCCTGCATGCAGCAACGAAGACCCAATGCAGCCAAAAACTAATTAATTAATTAATTAATTAATATTATTTTTAAAAAGGTAAGGGATTTTGCATTAAGGTCCCAAGTCAAGTGATTCTGAGAAAATCAAAAGTGAGATTATCCTGGGTGAGCCCCCTTTAAAAGAGGGTCGGGCCTCCCTGGTGGCGCAGTGGTTGGGAGTCCGCCTGCCGATGCAGGGGATACGGGTTCGTGCCCCGGTCTGGGAGGATCCCATGTGCCGCGGAGCGGCTGGGCCCGTGAGCCATGGCCGCTGGGCCTGCGCATCCGGAGCCTGTGCTCCGCAACGGGAGAGGCCACAACAGTGAGAGGCCCGCATACCGCAAAAAGAAAAAAAAAAAAAAAGAGGGTCTAGAGGCAAGAGATAAGATGCAGCAGAGAGAGGGAAGAATAAATTAGGAGTTTGGTATTAACATATACACACTACTAAATATAAAATAGATAACCAATAAGGACCTACTGTATAGCACAGGGAACTCTACTCAATATTTTGTAACAATCTGTAAGGGAAAAGAATCTGAAAAAGAACAGATATATGTACATATGTATAACTGAATTACTTTGCTGTACACCTGAAACTAACATAACATTGTAAGGCAACTATACTCCAATTAAAAAATAAAAAGAATAAGAAGCAGCAGAGATGCTCCCTGTTGGCCTTGAAGTAGCAAACTGCCACGTGATAGAGAATGCCGCGTGGCCTCTGGGAAATGGGGAACTCAGCCCTTCAAATGCAAGGAAGTCAAGTCTGCCAATAATCATGTGACCTTTGAAGAGGAGCCCAAGTTCTAGAAAGACCTACAGCCCAGTCAGCATCTTGTTTGCAGCCTCCTGACATCCTGAACAAGGTACGCACTTCAGCTGAGCCCGGACTTCTGACCCACGGAAACTGTGAGATAGTGAGTGCATCTTGCTTTCAGTTGCTCAATTTGTGATGTTATGTTCCACAGCAATAGAAAATGAATTCAGATTCCCAGATTGTTTTTTCTACCAGAAGCACGGCTGAAGATTTCAGTACTGAAGCTTGCACACGCAATGCCAGGGTTAGCCAGAAATTCTCTCAGAGCCCCACCTCACATCACCCCAAAACAGATGCAACCACATTCCTCCATCTTTAAACTGCTGGATCGAATTTCAGGCTCAGGCCCCTCCCGCTGCTGCACTGCACTGATACCCACAGACTACCTATCAAGACTTTTCTCTGAGTCCCTGGGGACTCATAGGCTCAGCTGAGGATGTTACTTCCATTAATTACAGCACAAAGCAACCTCTTGAATATGGTACTGTGAAGTTTGTTTTTGAAAATCATATTCCCTTTGAAAATTACCATCCATTCTGCTTCAGAGCCAAATCATTTTACTTAGGAGAAAACATGTGATTTTCTACCAGCGGAAGAAGAGTCCCTCCACAATGAAGCTAGAGAAGTATTTTTTGAGCAAGATTGCCTCTCCTGAAGCTAAGCTCTTCTTGTATATTTTAGGGGAAAATGGACAAATCACATATAGATGGAGAAATAAATCTTTGAAAGCAAGCCAGACCTCCCTTTCAGTACATTTCTATGAGTATCATTTTCTTGTTTTGCTTTTAAAATGGGAAACAACTGCCTCTACTTTTTTGTGAATAACTATATAATCCATCACTTCAAAATCTGAATCTTTCTCTCTTATCTTTAACACCTCATGGCCTCTATAATAAAACAATCAAATCAACTCAATGTGTCTCAAATATGCCATACTTTGTGACATTCCTGTTCAAAGTCCTTTTGTGTCTCCTTGACACTGTAGTTTCTTGATACACGCAATACTACATTTATAACTATGAATTGTATTTGCTGGGTAGACTGCAATGATTTGTATAGTGATTTGTAATGTGTGTCCCTGAATGCAACCATACAGAAGTAAATTGCATTATAAAAACCACATTTGATGCCTCAATCAAGCTCATTCATTATAATTTTGAAAATTCCTCTATGCACAGGTCAGAGCTACTACTTTGCATTTACCAGTAGTTTTTCAACCTCATGGAGTAGAGATTTATGTTTCTAATTATTTTCTAGACCCAACTGAATACCAATAATCAAAGAAGAACTATTTAGTTTCTAACTGTTATAGTAAAATACCTTGTCTGATTACAAATAAATGAAATCAGACTTTTGATCAGAATCCTTGCATGGGTACATAAGCACTGAAGTGGGTAATATATGGAAGAGGATGTGAGTTTTTCTGAACACAAAAGAAACAGGCATGATTTCTTTCTCTTCTTCACTTTCTTTTTGTGTGTGTGTGTGTGTTGTAGGAGATTTTTTTGTTTTGGTTGTGCCGGGTCTTAGTTGTGGCAGGAAGGCTCCTTAATTGTGGCTCACCAGCTCCTTAGTTATGGCATGCAAACTCTTAGTTGCAGCATGCATGTTGGATCTAGTTCCCTGACCAGGGATCTAACCCAGGCCCCCTGCATTGGGACCATGGAGGCTTATCCACTGCGTCACCAGGGAAGTCCCTTTGCTTTCATTTTCACCATCACAGGATAAGAAATGTTAGTTACTGACTCAAATGAATATGTAAATAAATGAAAACCAAAGATATCTTAAAATGCCACCATTCCTTTTGCAACTCAGATCATTGCTTTGGATATTTCAGAATCTCACTAAGTGTTTTGAGCTCTATTTAGGGAAAAATAATTTTGAAATGGTCAATACAGTCAAGTTAAAAAAATAGAAAAAAAAATTTACATTATCCCTTCTTCATATCTGCCCCACTCCCTGAACATGGACTATTGTGATTTTTCCCCTTCTGTTTCCATGCCTAGGAGATTGCAGGCTCCATGGAGGTTGAAATGATAACTTTCTTCTTCAGGGTTATATTTCCACAGTTTAGCAGAGTTAGACAGATAGTGGGACCCTTACAAATATTTGTGGAACACATGAATATCTCTAAGCATGTATTTGGATCTCTCTAAAATCAGAAAATGGATTAAATAAACCATTTTCAGATTGAAATATCCTACTACTATATGTACTACATACCCTATAACCAACAATTGACTGACCACTAAGCTATTCTCACCCAGAGATGATCATAAAAAAACAGGTTTAAAAATAAAAACAACAATAGGGGAAAAACTTAGCAGAGACATCAGTGATCACACACTACAGGAAATGTAGAATACAGAATTAGTTTAGGAAAATCACTAAACAAATTTTTTTTAAAGTGAAAGAAAAAAAAAGAAAACCACCACAACCCCAGAGAGAGATAGAAATCAAAATTTAAAGCATACACTATATTATCTAAAATATCCAGTTTTTAAAATATCCAGTTTTCAACAAAAACATAAGGCATGCAAATAAATAAGAATATGTGACCAATATAGAAAAAGAAACTATCTCTATTTCAGTAGAACTCTCGGAGGGGACCCAGATGCTGGACTTAGCAAACAAAGAAAATCAGTTCTTATAATATGTAAAAGGAAACCATGTTTAAATAATTAGAGGAAAATATGATAGCAAATAAAGGACATCAGTAAAGAGATGGGAATTATAAAAATTAATCAAATAGAATTTCTGATATTGAAATAAAAAATCACTAGAATATCTCAACAGAAGATTTGAAGTAGCAGAAGAAAGAATCAGCAAATTTGAAGTGGATCAATAATGATGATCCTGTATGTAGAATAGAAAGAAAAAAGAATGGAGAAAAAGTGAATAGAGCATATGGGGCAACATAAAGTATACTGATGTGTGTGAGGAGTATCAGAAAAAGAGGAGAAAGGGGGGCAGAAAAATATATAAAGACATAATGGCTAAACACTTCAAAATTTTATTATCCCCCACAAGAAAGTATTAATATACATATCTAGAAAGCTTAATGAACTTCAGTTAGGATAAGTACAAAGAGATCCATATCTAGACATATCATAGAGAAAGTCAAGAAGAGAATCTCAGAAGCAGCCCCCCTACACACACACACACACAGACACACACACACCCCTCAACTCATTATGAATAAGGGAACCACATTAAAATTAGCAGATGGTAGGGGGAAAAATGGGACCAGAAGGCAGTGAGATGACATTCAAAATGCTGAAAGAATAAAACTATCAACCAGTATTTCTATATCAAGCAAAAATTATAATTCATAAATGAAGGCAAAATTAAGATATTCCAGATACAAAAAAGATTGAAAGAATTCATCACTAGCAGATTTTCATGACAAGAAATACTAAAGGAAACACTTCAGATTGAAGGGAAATGACATCATATGGTAACTTGAATCCACACAAAGATATGTAAAAAAATACAGAAGAGTAAGTAAAAAATACTTACATATAACAAAAGATATAAGTATAAATATATTTTTTTCATTTTCTTAACTGATTTAAAAGACAATTGCATAAAACAATTATGTAAAAACGGTATTGTTGGTCTCACAACATATAAAGTTGTAGATATAGAACAATAATAGCATAAATGAGTGGGAAGGGAATAAACCTGTGTTGGATAAGGTTTCTATATTTCACTGGAATCAAGGGGTGAGATGAGACTAGAAACAGAGATGGTTTGGGAAGTTATTCCAGTAGTTAGGAAATGGTCACATAGGGACCCATGTAGGCAGTAGATTGGAGACTGAGTGGGATAAAAAGATAGAATTAACAAATTTGGCCAAGGATTAGAGCCAAAGGACAGACAAATGGGAAGAAGCATAAGTTTTAAAAAATTTAAATCAGGTTGAAAGGGAAGAAGAAGTATCCATTAACATAACTGGAAATATTGGTACTATATTGTCGATTTATTTATATCATTTTCCAGTCTGAGGATTAACTAAAAGCCAGGTCTTGAGAAATGGGAGGCAGAGCAGGTAGCTTTGTTAAGCCTAACCTCTCTGTCCCAGTCCATACTGATCACTACAATGGGAAACCACATTTGAGTAAGTTATGAGTCTCGGTAAGAAGAAGAAATAAACATAAAAGATGCCAAGCTGGAGTGCATTTAATGAAAGCCCTTCATATTTCAAAATATTGTCTGTCACTGGAGCTGTTAAGGAGAATGATTCTATATCGACTCAGTTTCACTTAATTTTTAAAATACCTAATGTTGTGATAGTTTGATGAAGAACACAGAGAAAATCACTAAGATGTCAGATTTAGAAGAGAACAGGAGAGCAAATGAGAAAAGACTGTGAAATGCAATTCAATTGGCAGGTTTAGAGGAGAATCAGGGCTTCCATCTGGTTACCCATCTAACCCTCATCTTTGACTTCGTTTTATTCTATTCCTCTCTACAGACTGAGTGATCACCTCATTTCTTCCTTTTTTCTTCCCAGCTATTAACTATTATTTGAATAGTTTCCTGAATTGATGAGATCATTTTAAAATTTGAGGGTACATTTTTATTATATCGAAAGATAAACATTTTCTTATGTTCTGTACCCCATTAAAATGACCCTGGAAATTTTGACAAGACATCTGGGTCTCTGGCACCCATAAATCTATGCAGATAAGCCACTGGAACCTAGAACTTGTGAATCTTCTTTTGTTTGCAACTCCTTGTTGTACACACAGATAGGATTTGTGTGAATTATGCTATTTTTTTTTTTTTTTTGCTTAGAGAGATTCAGGGGAATAAACAATTGTTATAGAGCTTACAGATTAGACAAATTAATCAGATTAATTAAAATGTCAAGCAGTAATTCAAGGAAACTACTTTTTCTATTTCTATGTACTCTTATCTCCTATCATCATCATGATTTTTATGCCTTCATTATTCTCCCTCTCCCCAGCAAAAAAAAATCTTGACTGAGAAGAGAAGAGCTCAGCATGGACTGTGGCCATTGGCAAGTTGAAAATCACCAGACACTACTTTGAGATGCTTGGAACTCATTCCTTGGGGGACACCCTACTTTCCCAACAGATAGATGGCTTTGCCAACCTAAGACCCACAGGATAACCAGACTTTGCCTATACTAACCATAGTTTTTATGTTACAATAATTTGTACCTTCTTACCTTACTGAAAAAGTACAAATGGCTCAGTTTACTGAAGTAAGAAGTAAGCTAACTTGTGTTGAATGTCAAGGACATTATACTATTATTTAATTGAATCCTCTCAATAATTCTGTGAGGAAGAGAGGATTATCTACATTTTATGGCTGAGGTGACCAAGGCTTATAAAATTGACATGACTTTCTCAGGATCATACATATAAGCCCAGAAGAGATTTAGGAGTGGCATACCTGGACATTTTCCTATGAAATCAGTCTGTATCCTGCACTAAAACATTACCCCAATACTTGGAAATTTTCTTGACAGTTAATCCAAGAATTCACATTAAATACTTTGCCATCACTTGGGAAATGTAATTAGTTATCTAGGGCTGAAGGAGTGAAAAACAAAAACAAGAATATGAAACACTCCTCATTGGTGTTGATCCCATCCCCATGGAGTAAATGCTGATCAAACATTAAAAGAATAGTTTTTTAAAGTAGGGCTGCATTCTATTTACAATAACTAGGACATGGAAGCAACCAAAATGTCCATCAGCAAAGGAATGGATTAAGAAGATGTGGTACAGGGACTTCCCTGGTGACACAGTGGTTAAGAATCTGCCTGGTAATACAGGGAGCATGGGTTCGATCCCTGGTCTGGAAAGATCCCACATGCTGTGGAGCAACTAACCCTGTGCACCACAACTACTGAGCCTGTACTCTAGACCCCGCGAGTCACAGCTACTCAGCCCATGCACCCTGGAGCCTGGGTACCACAACTCCTGAGCCCACATGCCACAATATAGAAGCCCGTGCACCCTAGGGCCCATGTACCACAACTACTGAGCCTGTGTGCTGCAACTACTGAAGACCGCTTGCTTAGAGCTCATGCACCACAACAAAGAGTAACCCCCCCCCACAGCTCACTGCAACTAGAGAAAGCCCACACACAGCAATGAAGACCCAATGCAGCCATAAATAAATAAATAAATAAATAAATAAATAAATAAATAAATAAATAAATAAATATGTTTTTTTTAAAAAAAGATGTGGTACATATATATACAATGGGCTATTACTCAGCCATAGAAAAGAATGAAATAATGCCACTTGCAGCAACATGGATGGACATAGACATTTTCATACTGAGTGAAGTAAGTCAGACAGAGAAAGACAAATATCTTATGGTATCACATATATGTGAAATCTAAAAACATGGTACAAATAAACCTATTTACAAAACAGAAATAGAGTCACAGATGTAGAAAACAAACTTATGGTTACCAAGGGGAAAGTGGGAGAGGCAGAGGGATAAACTGGGAGATTGGGATTCACATATATATACTACTATATATAAAATAGATAACTAACAAGGAACCTACTGTAGAGCACAGGGAACTCTACTCAATACTCTGTAATGACCTATATGGGAAAAGAATCTTAAAAAGACTGGATATATGTGCATGTATAATTGATTCACTTTGCTGTACAGCAGAAACAAACACATTGTAGATCAACTATACTCCAATAAAAACTAATAATAAAAAAATAAAGTAGGGCTGCATTGTTAGTTTTCTAAAGACCTCACCTGTCTTTTTTTTATAGAGTAAATTTTTTTATGTTTATTTATTTTTTTCTTATTAGTCATCCACTTTATACACATCAGTGTATACACGTCAATCCCAATCTCCCAATTCATCACACTACAATTCCCATCCCCCGCTGCTTTCCCTGCTTGGTGTCCATAAGTTTGTTCTCTACATCTATGTCTCAATTTCTGCCCTGCAAACTGGTTCATCTGTACCATTTTCTAGGTTCCAAATATATGCATTAATATACGATATTTGTTTTTCTCTTTCTGACTTACTTCACTATGTATGATAGTCTCTGGATGAATCCACGTCTCTACAAATGACCCAATTTCGTTTCTTTTTATGGCTGAATAAAATTCCATTCTGTGTATATACCACATCTTCTTTATCCATTCGTCTGTCAATGGCCACTTAGGTTGCTTCCATGACCTGGCTATTGTAAATAGTGCTGCAATGAACATTGGGGTGCATGTGTCTTTTTGAATTATGGTTTTCTCTGGGTCTATGCCCAGTAGTGGGATTGCTGAGTTATATGGTAATTATATTTTTAGTTCTTTAAGGAACCTCCATACTGTTCTCCATAGTGGCTGTATCAATTTACATTCCCACCAACAGTGCAAGAGCGTTCCCTTTTCTCCACACCATCTCCAGCATTTGTTGTTTGTAGATTTTTTGATGATGCCCGTTCTAACTGGTGTGAGGTGATACCTCATTGTAGTTTTGATGTGCATTTCTCTAATAATTAGTGATGTTGAGCAGCTTTTCCTGTGCTTCTTGGCCATCTGTATGACTTCTTTGGAGAAATGTCTATTTAAGCCTTCTGCTCATTTTTGGATTGGGTTGTTTGTTTTTTTAATATTGAACTGCATGAGCTCTTTATATATTTTGGAGATTAATTCTTTGTCTGTTGATTCATTGGCAAATATTTTCTCCCATTCTGAGGGTTGTCTTTTCATCTTGTTTGTAGTTTCCTTTGCTTTACAAAAGCTTTGAAGTTTCATTAGGTCTCATTTGTTTTTTTTTTTTTTTTTTATTTCCATTGCTCTAGAAGGTGGGTCAAAAAAGATCTTGCTGTGACTTATGTCAAAGAGTGTTCTTCCTATGTTTTCCTCTAAGAGTTTTATAGTGCCCAGTCTTACATTTAGGTCTCTAATCCATTTTGAGTTTATTTTTGTGTATAGTGTTAGGGAGTGTTCTAACTTCGTTCTTTTACATGTAGCTGTACAGTTTTCCCAGCACCACTTATTGAAGAGACTGTCTTTTCTCCATTGTATATCCTTGCCTCCTTTGTTATAGATTAGTTGACCATAGGTGCATGGGTTTATCTCTGGGTTTTCTATCCTGCTCCACAGATCTATATGTCTGTTTTTCTGCCAGTACCATACTGTCTTGATTACTGTAGCTTTGTAGTATAGTCTGAAGTCAGGGAGTCTGATTCCTCCAGCTCCGTTTTTTTCCCTCAAGACTGATTTAGCTATTCGGGGTCTTTTGTGTCTCCACACAAATTTTAAGATTTTTTTTTCTAGTTCTGTAAACAATTCCATTGGTAATTTGATAGGGATTGCATTGAATCTGTAGATTGCTTTGGGTAGTAGAGTCATTTTCACAATATTGATTCTTCCATTCTAAGAATATGGTATATCTCTCCATCTGTTGGTATCATCTTTAATTTCTTTCATCAGTGTCTTATAGTTTTCTGCATACAGGTCTTTTGTCTCCTTAGATAGGTTTATTCCTAGGTATTTTATTCTTTTTGTTGCAATGGTAAATGGAAGTGTTTCCTTAATTTCTCTTTCAGATTTTTCATCATTAGTGTATAGGAATGCAAGAGTATTCTGTGCATTAATTTTGTATCCTGCTACTTTACCAAATTCATTGATTAGCTCTAGTAGTTTTCTGGTGGCATCTTTAAGATTCTCTGTGTATAGTATCATGTCATCTGCAAACAGTGACAGTTTTACTTCTTCTTTTCCAATTTGGATTCCTTTTATTTCTTTTTCTTCTCTGATTGCCATAGCTAGGACTTCCAAAACTATGTTGAATAATACTGGTGAGAGTGGACATCCTTGGCTTGTTACTGATCTTAGAGGAAATGCTTTCAGGTTTTCACCATTGAGAATGGTGTTTGCTGTGGGTTTGTCATATATGAGCTTTATGATGTTGAAGTAGTTTCCCTCTATGCCCACTTTCTGTAGAGTTTTTTCATAAATGGGTGTTGAATTTTGTCAAAAGCTTTTTTCTGAATCTATTGAGATGATCATATGGTTTTTCTTCTTCAATTTGTTAAGATGGTGTATCACGTGTTTGATTTGCATATAATGAAGAATCCTTGCATCTATGGGATAAATCCCACTTCATCTTGGTGTATGATCCTTTTAATGTGTTGTTGGATTCTGTCTGATAGTATTTTGTTGAGGATTTTTGCATTTATATTCATCAGTGATATTGGTCTATAATTTTCTTTTTTGGTAGTATCTTTGTCTGGTTTTGGTATCAGGGTGATGGTGGCCTCATAGAAAGAGTTTGGGAGTTTTCCTCCCTCTGCAATTTTTTGGAAGAGTTTGAGAAGGATGGGTGTTAGCTCTTCTCTAAATGTTTGATAGAATTCACCTGTGAAGCCATCTGGTCCTGGACTTTTGTTTGTTGGAAGATATTTAATCACAGTTTCAATTTCATCACTTGTGATTGGTCTGTTTATATTTTCTATTTCATCCTGGTTCAGTCTTGGAATGTTATACCTTTCTAAGAATTTGTCCATTTCTTCCAGGTTGTCCATTTTATTGGCATCCAGTTGCTTGTAGTAGTCTCTTAGGATGTTTTATATTTCTGCGGTGTCTGTTGTAACTTCTCCTTTTTCATTTCTAATTTTATTGATTTGAGTCCTCACCCTATTTTTCTTGATCAGTCTGGCTAATGGTTTATCAGTTTTGTTTATCTTCTCAAAGAACCAGCTTTTTGCTTTATTGATCTTTCCTATTGTTTTCTTTGTTTCTATTTCTTTTATTTCTGCTCTGATCTTGATGATTTCTTTCCTTCTACTAACTTTGGGTTTTGTTTGTTCTTCTTTCTCTAGTTCCTTTAGGTGTAAGGTTAGATTGTTTATTTGAGATTTTTCTTGTTTCTTGAGGTAAGCTTGTATAGCTATAAACTTCCCTCTTAGAAATGCTTTTGCTACATCCCATAGGTTTTGAATCATTTTGTTTTCATTGTCATTTGTCTCTAGGTATTTTTTGATTTCCTCTTTGATTTCTTCAGTGATCTCTTGAGTTATTTAGTAACGTATTGTTTAGCCTCCATGTGTTTGTGTTGTTTACGTTTTTTTCCCTGTAATTGATTTCTAATCTCATAATGTTGTGATCAGAAAAGATGCCTGATATGATTTCAATTTTCTTAAATTTACTGAGGCTTGATTTGTGACCCAAGATGTGATCTATCCTGGAGAATGTTCCATGCGCACTTGAGGAGCAAATGTAATCTGCTGTTTTTGAATGGAATGTCCTGTAAATATCAGTTAATTCTATCTGGTCTGTTGTGTCATTTAAAGCTTGTGTTTCCTTATTAATTTTCTATTTTGATGATATGTCCATTGGTTTAAGTGAGGTGTTAAAGTCTCCCACTATTATTGTGTTACTGTCAATTTCCTATTTTAGAGCTGTTAGCAGTTGCCTTATGTATTGAGGTGCTCCTATGTTGGGTGCATATATATTTATAACTGTTATATCTTCTTCTTGGATTGATCCCTTGATCATTATGTAGTTTCCTTCCTTGTGTCTTGTAACATTCTTTATTGTAAAGTCTATTTTATCTGATATGAGTATCGCTACTCCAGCTTTCTTTTGATTTCCATTTTCATGGAACATCTTTTTCCATTCTCTCATATTCAGTCTGTATGTGTCCCTAGGTCTGAAGTGGGTCTCTTGTAGGCAGCATATATATGGGTCTTGTTTTTGTATCCATTCAGTAAGCCTGTGTCTTTTGGTTGGAACATTTAATCCATTCCCGTTTAAGGTAATTACAGATATGTATGTTCCTATTACCATTTTCTGAATTTTGGGAGGTTTGTTTTTGTAAGTCCTTTTCTTCTCTTGTGTTTCCCACTTAAAGAAGTTCCTTTAGCATTTGTTGTAGAGCTAGTTTGGTGGTGCTGAATTCTCTTGGCTCTTGCTTATCTGTAAAGCTTTTGATTTCTCCATCAAATCTGAATGAGATCCTTGCCGGGTAGAGTAATTTTGGTTGTAGGTTCTTCCCTTTCATCACTTTAAGTATATCATGCCACTCCCTTCTGGTCTGTAGAGTTTCTGCTGAGAAATCAACTGTTAATGGTATGGGAGTTCTGTTGTATGTTGTCACTTTTCCTGTTCTGCTTTCAGTAATTTTTCTTTGTGTTTAATTTTTGCCAATTTGATTACTATGTGTCTCAGCATGTTTCTCCTTGGGTTTATCCTGTATGGGACTCTCTGCACTTCCTGGACTTGGGTGGTTATTTCATTTCCCATGTTAACAAAGTTTTTGACTATAATCTCTTCAAATATTTTCTCGGGTCCTTTCTCTCTCTCTCTTCTCCTTCTGGGACCCCTATAATGCGAATGTTGTTGCATTTAATGTTGTTCCAGAGGTCTCTTAGGCTGTCTTCATTTCTTTTCATTCTTTTTTCTTTGTTCTGCTCCACAGCAGTGAATTCCACCTTTCTGCCTTCCAGGCCACTTATCCATTGTTCTGCCTCAGTTTTTTGCTGTTGATTCCTTCTAGTGTATTTTTCATTTCAGTTATTGTATTGTTCATCTCTGCTTGTTTGTTCTTTAATTCTTCTAGATCTTTGTTAAACTTTTCTTGCATCTTCTCGATCTTTGCCTCTATTCTTTTTCCGATGTCCTGGATCATCTTCACTATCATTATTCTGAATTCTTTTTCTGGAAGATTACCTATCTCCATTTCATTTAGTTGTTTTTCTGGGGTTTTATCTTCTTTCTTCATCTGGTACAGAGCCCTCTGCCTTTTCATCTTGTCTATCTTTCTGTGAATGTGGTTTTTGTTCCACAGGCTGCAGGATTGTAGTTCTTCTTGCTTCTGCTGTCTGCCCTCTGGTGGATGAGGCTATCTAAACTCACCTGTCTTCATCAAGCCTTGGTCACATGGTACCATTGGCTGGGTGTCCACACTCTGAGATGGAGTTAGTACGCAGACAGTTTGTTAGGGCATGTTCTCAGGATCCATACCCATAGAAGAGAAGGGAAGGAAGGAGGTGACCTGTGATAAGGATGCAACAGAAGCCTCAGCCAATCCAAAGAGAGCTGTGCTGTGGGCCCTTCATAGTTGTTCTTACTTGGGCTGAGTGGCCAGGTCTTTATATATGCCTGTCAACCAGCCCCTGAAAGATATGGGTCAGCTGTCTTTGTGGGCAGAGGATTACCAAGAGAAGTCTCTGGAGACTCCCAGCCATGGCAGGAAGACACCTCTCATTCCTGAAGTAAATTTTGGGTGGATCATCAGTGTCAACTGCTACATGTAATAAGTGTATGGTTAAGCTTGTCTTCAAATTCAGACCTATCTGACTCTAAGCACCTGTTTTGTCCCTGACATTATTATGCCTATCTGAATGCACAGGGAATACTGTTTATGACTGTTACCAAAGTTTTAGCCTCTCTAACCTGGCTTCAGAGTACCATAAAGAGCAAAACATATGCTCAAGTATATGTCTGGCCTGGCTGCAACAATTGTGAACTAGATGTGTGAAGGGGCATAATTTTTCCCTCCATGTTCCAGATATAATGAAGTCATTCAGAGAAATCACCCTGAGCTGCAGGCACATGGAGGTGTACACCAAGGCTGTGTTGTAGGCAGCCAGCCCTGGAGTCTTTCCTGATTCCTGGGAAGTGCTCTGTAGAGATGAGAGCTGGGTTCCTAGTAAACTCCCTTTAGCCCTTGCTTCCCAACCTAATAGGGGCATTTACAGCTTTGCAAGGGAACATGGTCACTGCTTCTAGATATAGGCTTTTTTTTCCCCCAAGAGGTGCCAGATGGCTGAAGATTTACTGCAGGGAAGCCAGGGTAAGTTAACAATGAATCTTGAATCCTTCCCCTGGCCAGTGGAGAGTGAGCTGAAAGAGAGAAGCCAGGCATTAACCAAACCAGAATATGGTGTCTGTAGGTTGGGTTCCTTTACAAGCAGAGCCTGAGACTTAAGTGCAGGTGGATTTGGAGGGGGGAGGGGGAGGGGGAGGGGGAGCTTATCCCAGGAAACAAGAGAGAAAGGTAAGGAGAATAAAACAAGAAAAGAGCTTTAAAAGGTGTCTGTTGTTTGAGCTGGTTATTGCTGTGGGCAAGTGGCACTCAATCCTGCTGAAGACAGTTTGAGAAACCTTGCAGAATGTACCTCAGTATTGCCCCACCAAAGAATGGGTGCTTGGGGCATTTTTTTGTAGGAACTCCAATCTCCCATTGTGTAATAGTGTCCTCTGGGGAAATTAATTCTCCCACACTTCTTGACCAAGTTCCCTTGGTTTTAGAAAAACGTTGATCCGTGCTTTGTGACCACCTAGAGGAGTAGGATAGGGAGGGTGGGAGGGAGATGCAAGAGGGAGGAGATATGGGAACATATGTATATGTATAGCTGATTCACTTTGTTATGAAGCAGAAACTAACCAAAAAAAAAAAATGTTGAGGAAGAATGGTGGTGTGAGAGGAGCTGTCCACCACAGCAGCAGCTGAAACCAGACAAGGCTGAGGAAATATTGTGTAGAGCTCCAAACATGTCTGTTACAGCAGCTGGTTGTCTGGGCAGATATCTGGATGGTTGATTGAAGGATGAGCTCTCTCAAGAGCAGAAGTGAAGAAGAGGTCACCTGGATTGTCACATCTGCTCTTCAATGTTTCTGTTCTCTGATGCTCATGGGAGCATCCTTCTGTGTCCACATTAACAAATATTTGCACCCTTAGGAATCATTTCTCTAAGACATTTGTGTGCTTCTTGCTTTCAGTTCTGGCTCAGTCCTCTAAGATGCAGAGTAATTTACCTGAACCGGGTCTCTCTTCTCATCCCCAATAAATATCATCTCCTACTCCTGCAAAGAGGAGCAGACGTCAGGAGATTGTATGAGTAAACAGCATTTGTAAAGCTGGGGAGCTTTCTCCAAACTACACAGGTTTTAAAGGATTGGTTTGATCTGTACTTTTAGGGGCCTATAATCAATAGAAATGCCATTTTAGTGACCTTTCATTTTGTTTCCTGATTGTCTGTCTTGGATATTGAGAAGGGTCTCTGGATTTAGCCTTCACCACTAACTTTGTTGCTTCTTTGGGTTTCTGTACATCTTCTCTCTAAATTCTATGATTTCATTTTGTATCAAGGAACGGCCTTCTGTTTTATTTATTTTCAGTCACTCAGGCAGTTGAGATATGACATTTCGCTTATTTTGGATTCATTGAATATAATTCAATAGAGGGTGGAGAGAGAGCTAAACCCTAAGAGTAAATGCCTTTTCATTGCAAACCAGTTGGCTTTTCTCCTACTGTTTGAAAACCTCCGATAACATTCATGCTTCCAGATTTCTCCTCCCTTACCCTTTTTTTTGGCTATTTCACTGCATTGAACGTTGAAATGCATTTTTTTCAACTCAGAAAACAAGTCTGCCTCCTCTGGCTGATGTCTAGAGAAGGAAAATAAACACAAGAGTAAGTTTTAGGCCTCCTTCCTTATTTGGTGTTAAATGTATGATGCTAAATAAGATGGTTCAGACCCTAAAACTCAAATGCTGGCTATCCCTCGTTATTCAATAAAGGACATAATACCTAATTAAAAAAAAAAAAAACAATGAACTAGATTTCTTTGTATAAGTCTCACAGCATTCTTGTAACTGCTATGGCTAGCACCATCTACAGATCGAGGAACTGAGGCGTGTAGACATTAGGTAACACTCCCACAGTCTACACAGCTGCTAAGTAGGAGAGCCAGGATTCAAGCCCAAGCAGTATGGCTTTAAAAACCAATGCCCTTTCCCTGGTGGTGCAGTGGTTGAGAATCTGCCTGCCAATGCAGGGGACACAGGTTCGAGCCCTGGTCTGGGAAGATCCCACATGCCACGGAGCAACTAGGCCCGTGAGCCACAACTACTGAGCCTGCGCGTCTGGAGCCTGTGTTCCTCAACAAGAGAGGCCACAACAGTGAGAGGCCCACGCACCGTAATGAAGAGTGGCTCCCGCTTGCCACAACTAGAGAAAGCCCTCGCACAGACACGAAGACCCAACACAGCCAAAAAAAAAAACAAAACAAAACAAAAAAAACAAACCAATGCCCTTTACTACCACCTTGTCCTGCCTCATAGCTAAAGTTCTCTCTATAAAAGTCTTTGACATGAATTCACTGTTACCTTGGCAAGCTATAAGGGAGTTAAGGATACTAACATTTTTTAAATACAAACTGTTTAAATTTGTTTGCAAATTAGCAGTAAAGCAAGAAAATTTTTGATGACGCTCGTCTTTGCATACATTATCTAATTTCAGAAATCCTGATTTTCCCACACATCAGAGCCCAAGGATGTGCCTGTGTATTTTCCTATGATACTGCCAAGTACCCCAAATGTGAGGGCTGCAGTTTGGAGCTATTTTTAGTCATAATAAAATGTGATTAAAATAAGAATTCTGTTAGTGAGCTTTGACCTATTGACATCGTAAAATCACCAGCAAACCTCCCTAACTTAGCTAATATTAGCAGCACATCAGAGTGCCTGCATAATGCAATTCCAGTCCAATTCTTTTTTTCCTGTTTTAAAGGTGTAATGAATCCTATAGCACACTAGATGACAGCCTTGCCACATGAGCCTTGGACCTAAGCGCAGTCCTTGAGAACTAATGTGAGAACGGTTCCTATTTCAAAGTAGTAGAATGTTTAACAAGATGTGAATAAAGGTCTAATGACGAGTCTACTTCTTTGACTTCAGGATCTGTGGAAGAAAAGAATAACACAGAGGTGAGAGAATTATCCTCCACTCAGCAGCTCAAGAGGAATCAACAGAGGTTGTCCTAGAGAGACTTTTCCCTGTGAGGATAGGAAAGGTCACTTTCTGCACAGTTGGAATCATTGTAGAAAGCGTCTTTGGGGACCCATTAGAAAAATATTTGTAATTATACACTGACAAAGCTGATTTCTTTTAGCTCTTAAGGTACATGTTAAATTTGTAACCACATATAATTATACGATTATAAGATAAAATATTGTTGAACATTGTGTGTATATGTACGTATAAACTTTTTCTTCGAAACCTCCATTTTTTCTAAAACATAAGAGATTTGAGGCACCAATAAAAAGTTAATAGTCTCAACGGTATTTGTGACAGCAAAGAAACAAACACATAAGCATTAATAGGAGAGTAATTAATTAAATGATGCAGTGTTTCAAAGTCCTAAATAGGAAGCAAAAAGAATGAACTGGACCTCTCTACAGTTTCTACTGTAGAAAGATCTCCAGGACACTACTAAATGAAATTCAAAAGACAAGTTGGAAACATTAAAATAAATCCAATTAACATGGAAAAAAAAAGTTAATAGTCTCAATATTATTATAGATGGTCCTTTAGTTGCTTAACATCTATCTTTTCCCTCATCCCAGAAATGTCTCCTCTAATCTTTACCCTTGTTAAACTCAGTCTAAGGCCAGTGTTCTATACCAACCCTCCAGCTAGCATGTCCTCCTCGCTGTTGGATCGAAGTTGAAAGAATAAGGAGAAAAGGAACTTCCTCTCTCACAAGAGTCCAGAGTGACAGACATATTCCTGCCATCCCACAGGGAAACCTTGACCACATTGCCCTGTAGACACAAAGACTGTTTCAGGCAAATTAGCCATTAAATAGGCTTTTGCGGGTTGGCTTGGGAACCAACTACCACATATATGCTTGTGAGAAATAGATGCACTGAGCAGTGCAAACTGTTCAAACAATGGGGCTACAAACAGCTCCTAGATTGCAGCCTAAAAGTAATGTTTATCCCTTTCATTTTCTGTTGGTTTCCTACAGTTTTAATCAGATCTCCCAAGTCAGATGGCTGTGGATGTTCCAATTTATTTATTAACTATTTATTAACAAGGCGATAATTATGACATAGATTCAGTAGGACAATACAGCTTTATGATTATCTTCTTAGAAATAAAAACAAAAAGCTTTCTGTAAAACCCTGCTTGGGGGTGCGGGGAGTGCACAATCCAGGTGTGTGTTTTATACAATGTGTAATAAAGACAAGTGATTCTGAAAAATCACCACCAAACTTTACTAAGAGATTCAACAAGGTCTTTTCATACAACATATTTGCAACTCACTTGAATAATTATAGACTTTTTAAAATTTTATTTTATTTATTTTTATTTTTGTCTGTGTTTGTTTGGTCTTCATTGCTGTGCGCAGGCTTTCTCTAGTTGCAGCGAGTCCCCAGTACTAGACTGCAAGGGACGAGAGGAGAAGCAGTGGTGAATATTAAATACATATTTATTTGGAACCCAGGAGAGGGGGCCACCTTGAGAGCAGCAGTATCTGGAGTTGAAGGTCACAGCCTGAGGCACCTTCTCAGAAAAGAAACCAAAGGAGTGATTCCTCTGACCTCTGCATTCTCCCTCCCTCTGAAGTCCTTCTGGGGTCCCCAAGTGGCTAACATAACTGCACACTGGACAGCAGTAGAGCTGGCTGATGTAGTCCGTGCAGGTCAGCATGCACAGGAAGCGAGTATGGTGGAGGCAGGTAGAAAGTAGATCTGGGAATGAGGCGACGAATGAAAGATATCTGCACCTACAGCATTAACAATGAGGCATCACAAGCCACCGCAGACTTGCCTGAGTAAAATGATGTCTCAGAATCTGAAAATAGACCTATTCCTGGCATCCCACTGGAGATGCGGTTGGAAATTCAAAAAAGTCACAAGGGCACAGCTTGTCTCCCCCATGATGTCTGGAGCATCAGTTGGAAAGGCTTTGAGGGGTGACTTGATATCTGGGGACTAGAATCATCTGCTCACCTATCCACATGTCTGGTAGTTGATTTTGGCTATTGACCAAGACCTTAACTGGGGCTCTCAAGGAGAACACCTGTGCATGTAGCATCTTCATGTAGACTGGGGTTTTACGCAGCTTGGTGGCTGGATTCCAAGAGCAAATATCCCCAAAGAGAATCAAGTGGAAGCTGTTTCAACTTTCATAAATTAGCCTCAAATACCACGTAGCATCACTTATACAATCACAAGTTTGCCCAAATTCAAGGGGAAAGAACATAAATCCTACCTCTTCGTGGATGGTGTGGGATGAGAGAGAATGTGTTCACCCCTGGAAAATGCAATCTGACACACTAGGTCAACAGAATTCCTTATCTTTCTTTTAATATCATCATTTGAATGTCTTATATGCTTTTAAAAATAAACATTGAATTCACATACATAATTTGATTGATTGTATTCTTTGGACATTATTTATTCGGTCATGCCCTATACAAACAAGTAACACATTGGCAGGAGGAGCAAAGCTATTTTTTTAATATGTTTGTGACTCTGTATAATATTTCATATACATATATAATTTTATGTTTATAACATCATATATTATAATTTTATAATATTAAATGATTGAAATAATGTAATTATAAGTCCTGACCCTCCATCCATAATTTGATGTATTGAGCACCTCTAAAAAAGTGTCATATGTCTTTTCAGACATTTAAAATATTGGGTTACAGTTAATCATTAGTTTTATAATGTGGGATATATATTTGAGAAATTGTATGTTATATTGGGTATTGTTTTGAAATGGTTGTGGTAAGGGAAAAACATTTTGTATTTCTGAATAAAGTACAGGATGGAACACATAGTTGTGCAGTGGTAAAATCTAATTCAAATATAGATAATTTGAGTCATAAGCTGGATGTATTCCATATCTCTGAAAGTGACCCATGACTTGCGCTATGGACTGTTCCATTGTGACAGGAAAGAATTTTCCCTTGGGGTTGGATTAAGTTTTGTTAAAGGGATGACTCAAAATATCAAAATATGGGCAAAATTAACCCGCTATTGGGTTGGCCAAAAAGTTCATTTGGGTTTTTTGTAACATCTTATGGAAAAACCCGAAGGAACTTTTTGGCCAATCCAATATATTGTCTTATTTGACACTGGTAAATGACAGTTCTCCTCTTAAGGAGAACAATGCATGATCAAGCCTGAAAGGCAAGAAAAGTCTGAATAAAACTTTTTTGAACAAAGATGTTAGGGCAGTGGTGTAGAGTAAAAATAAGCTGATAAAACAAGGGAAATAAATTTGATAGAGGATTTGGTTATATGATCAAGAAAATATAAATGTTTTCATGAAAAGAAGAGTTTGAAATGTATTTGTTGGAACTCTGCAAATAAGTAATTACTAAATATTACCATAAAAATCAAGAAAATAATAGACAATCTGGATAGGCTAATACATATTAATGAAATTGAATCAGTAATTAATATCCTTCCAAAACAGAAAGCACTAAGCCCAGATGGATTCACTGGGGAATTCTACCAAATGTTTAAGGAAGAAATTATACCAATTTTCTATCATCTCTTCTAGAAGACAGAGCTGAGGGCCTAATTTGTTTTATGAGGCCGGCATTACCTTAATACCAAAACCAGACAAAGATATTACAAGAAAAGAAAACGAAAGACCAACATCTCTCATGAACTTAGATGCAAAAATCCTCAACAAGATATTAGCAAATCAAATCCAGCTAGGTACAAAAAGAATTACATACCATGACGAAGCAGGGTTTATCTCAGGTATGCAAGGCTGGTTCAACATACGAAGATCAGTTAATGTAATCCATCACAAAAACAAGCTAAAGAAGAAAAATTGCATGATCTTATCAATAGTTGTAGAAAAGCATTTGACAAAATCCAACACCCATTCATGATAAAAACTCTTCACAAAACAGTGAAGAAGACGAGAACTTTCTCAACCTGGTAAAGAGCATCTACAAAACACCTAGAGCTAACATCACACTTAATGATGAGAAACCCAAGGATTTCCCATTAAGACTAGGCACAAGGCAAGGATGATCCCTCTCATCCCTGCTTTTCAACATAGTACTGGAAGTCCTAACTAATGCAATAAGACAGGAAAAGGAAATAAAACATATACAGACTGGGGAGGAAGAAATAAAACTGTCTTTGCTTGTAGATGACATGATCGTCTGCATAGAAAATATGAAAAAATCAACCAAAAAACTCCTGGAACTAATAAGCAATTATAACTAGGTGGTGGGATACAAAGTTAGAGTACAAAAGTCTATTGCTTTCCTATATACACAGCACAGCAAAGAACAAGTGGAATTTGAAAATAAAAGCATGATACCATTTATATTAGCACCCCACCAAATGAAGTAGATATAAATCTAACAAAATATGTACAAGACTTTTATGAGGAAAACTACAAAACTCTGGTGAAATAAATCAAAGAAGAATTAAATAAGTAGAGATATACTCCATGTTCATACACAGAAAGATTCAATACTGTCAAGAGGTATGTTCTTCTCAATAGGGTCTATAGATTCACTGCAATCCCAATCAAAATCCAAGCAAATTATTTTGTGGGTATTGACAAACTGATTATAAAGTTTTTACACAGAAGCAAAAAATCTAGAATAGCCAACACAGTATTGAAAGAGAAGAAAAAGGTCGGAGAACTGACACTACCTGACTTCCAGATTCACTATAAAGATATGGTAATCAAGACAGTATGGTATTGGCAAAATAATAGACAAATAGATCAATCCAGAAATAGATCTATATGAATACAGTCAAGTGGCTTTTAAAAAAGGGGCAAAGGCAATACAGTGGAGAAAAAATAGTCTTTTCAACAAATAATGCTGGAACAACAGAACATTCACAGGCAAAAGGAATCTAAATACAAAACTTACACCCTTCTTCACAAAGTTTAACTCAAAGTGTATCACACATCTAAAAATAAAACACAAAAATAAGTATCTACTAGAACATAACATAGGAGAAAATCTAGGTAATCTTATATATGATGATGACTTTTTAGATACAACACCAAAGGTGTGACCTGTAAAAGAAATAATTGATAAACTAGACCTCATTAAAATTAAAAATGCCTCCCTTGGGAAAGGAAACATCAAGAGAATGGAAAGATAAGCTACTGACTAGGAAAAATTATTTCCAAAAAATCATATCTGATAAAGACATGTTATCCAAAATATACAAAGAATTATTAAAACTCAACATTAAGAAAATGAACAATCCAATTTAAAAATGGGCAAGATACCTGAACAGATACCTCACCAAAGAAGACATACACATCACAAATAAGCATATGAAAAGATATTCAACATCATATGTCATGTCATTAAGGAATTATCAAATTAAAATAACCATGAGATACCACTACACACCTATCAGAATGGCCAAAGTCCAAAACACTGATAACACCAAAAGCTGACAAAAGTGTGGAAAAGCAAGAATTTTTATTCATTGCTGGTGGGAATGAAAAATGGTACATGCACATTGGAAGAGAGTTTGGCAGCTTCCTACAAAAAAGAAAAACACACTTACAACCCAGCAATTGCACCCTTTGGTATTTACCCAGATGAGTTGAAAAATTATGTCTATACAAACTGCACAAGAATGTTTATGGTAACTTGATTCATAATTGCCAGAACTTGGAAATAACCAAGATGTTCTTCAGTAAGTGAATGGATAAATAAACTGTGGTCCATCCAGGCAATGGAATATATTAATCAGTGCTAAAAAGAAATGAGCTATCAAGCCAGGAAAAGACAAGGAGGAAACTTAAATGTATATAACTAAGTGATAGAAGCCAACATGAAAGGGCTACCTCTTGTATGATTCCAACTAAATGACATTCTTGAAAAGGCAAAACCACGGAGATAGTAAAAAGATCAGTTGTTGCCAGGGTTAGGAGAGAGGAAGGGATAAATAGGTGAACAGACGATTTTTAGGGCAGTGAAACTATTCTGTACGATGCTATAATGGTGGATACATGTTATACATTTGTCAAAACCCATAGAATGTCCAACACCAAGAGTGAACCCTAATGTGAACTGTGGACTTTGGGTGATAATGTTGTGTCAATGTATGTTCATCAGTTGTTAACAATTGTACCACTCTGGGGCAGGATATTGAGAGTGGAGGAGGTGATGCATGTGTGGGGACAGAGACTCTATGGAAATTCTCTGTACTTTGTGCTCAATTTTGCTATGAACCTAAAACTCTCCTAAAAAATAAAATCTATTTTAAAAATCAAGAAAAGGTTAAGCAGTATAGATAGTAATATGATGTTGCTGGAACATTTATCCTGTTTTGTGTTAAAGGGAAATTGTGATACCCCAGTGAGTGGGTACACCACTGCCACCACCCTGGAAATTAAACCAAAGTCATCTGACCTCAGGCAGCAGGGTATCCTAAACCTAGTTTCTAAAGCTTTGGAGGTTTCTGTAATAATTTCTGACTCAGAGTTGGAGGACGGACTGATACATGGCTTAGGCAATGCCAGCTTCTCTGCCGCTTTATTTTCCAAGGGACAGTTTCCAAGTATGCAGGGGAGACCCCATTCACTGGGTTCTTCTATGTTAGTGTTGGTTTGGTGGATAACACGGGACCAGATGCCCCCATCATTTGAAAGGAATTTTGTCATAAAATGGAAAACACACAACAAAACAACACTTTCATGGTCATATTATGTTCCCCCTTGAACCCACAAGGCGTGTGCGTAGTTTTATCAGTAAATAAAGAAAATGTAGCTTAATATTGGGCATTTGAAACTGAATTTCCCATTGCCTTGAAAAAGTGCCTTCTCTATATAGGTGGTACCTTAAAGGAAGAAAGACATTTGAAAAGGAAAGAATATCACTAGCAATTTTTACAAACAGCATTTTTAGTGTATGAAAAATAGCTTTAGATTCATATGTTCATAGTCTCTTATGACTTTGAAAATAGCATTATGGAGCAAAGACTTTTCATATGTAGATATTATATTTTAAATATTTAGATAAAATCCAATGACACACATAAGTGACTTATAAGTAATGTATAAAAACAGACAACATCACCAATTTGATGGATACTAAGAACGCTGATTTGGAAATTGGCTCAGTGAGCTACACGTTATTCTCATTTTCAACTGGTACATTTAATAGCCCTTTTGTCCCTGGAAAATTGCTTCCTTTTTGAATGACTGGAGAATGAGCTGAAGTCTTTTCAATTTGGATTCAAGAAGATGCTAATGTATTTTCTTGAACTCAGAAAGAATATGTTTTCCTGGGGTCTAAACAATCAGGTTTCCCTTTTGCCAGCTGTGATTATATGAAGGTATTTTCCTCAGGCTAAGTTTTCTTGACTGTGGCTCCACACTCTCGGGGATAACTCAAGCCATCTCTCACCCTCACTCTACCCCAGAGAAAGAGAGAGGCAAATCTAATGTGGATTAAAGGTATACAATGAAATGCAAGGGAAGGTGGGATCACCATAGTTCACTTCCCCCTGAGGGGAACCCCTACCCTGGTACAATTCTAGGATTGCCTGCCACCTACCTGGGCACTGCCCCTAATGGTTGTTCTGACTGGTCTGGTCTTGCCTACTCATGAAAGGCAGCCCCAAACTCTGAGAACAACTCTGCTGCTATTTTACCTTTATTTTTTTTAATTTAAAAAATCAGACAGGGGCTTCCCTGGTGGCGCAGTGATTGGGAGTCCGCCTGCTGATACAGGGGACACGGGTTCGAGCCCTGGTCTGGGAGGATCCTACATGCTTCGGAGCAGCTGGGCCCATGCGCCACAACTGCTGAGCCTGCGCTCTAGAGCCCGCACGCCTAGAGCCGGTGCTCCAAGACGAGAGAGGTTACCACAATGAGAGGCCAGTGCACGGCAATGAAGCGTAGCCCCCGCTCACCACAACTAAAAAGAAAGCCCATGTGCAGTAACGAGGACCCAACGCAGCCAAAAATTAAAATTAAAAATGAATGTCATTCTTTAACACATTATCTGTGAATAAAGTTTAAAAAAAAATCAGTCAGCCTCAGCTAATCCTCTGATTAGTCCCCTTCTGACATACTTCTCCTGTGCCCATATCAATAGGCTCAAATAAAGGAGACAGGTCTACAGCAAATCATAGTTTAAGAAGTAGTCTCACATATTCTCTTCTGGCCAGGGGCCCATTATCTCCATTTATCTTTTGCAAAAGGAAGACTCAGGGTCCAAGAAGGTTACAAGGTTTATCTCAAGGCCACACAGGAAACAAACTGCAGAACGAGCACAGGAGACCAGCCCTTCCAACATCTTGTTTCTGGTTCTCAAATTGAGCAGATATTACTGTCACCTGGAGGACTTGTTAGACCATCGGTCTCAAGGGCCATAAGCAACATTTCTGAGCCTGCAGGTCTTGGGTGGATACAAGCATCTGCCTTTCAAAGAAGTTCCCAGGTGATGCTGATGCTGCTTGTCTGGGGACCACACTTTGAGAACCACTACAACATGCTACAAGCACATGCCTACATTATTTGCATTCCCCTCACTCCAGGCCCAGATAAATTTCATAAAATAAAAACAAATGTGTGATAAAAAGAAGAGGAGAGAATCCAAATCTCTTGAGGCTTGTCACCTCCCTTCTCCTGGCCCCTCACTATGGAGTCCAGATTTTGTCTACATTGACGTTGTACCGTCATGTCCTGAGATTTAAGTGGTCACAGCCAGAGTGTGGAAGGGAGAGTAAATGGGCTTTGTGTTGACAAAATGCATTTCCAGGATGTGATCATTTTGGTCTTTTATGTCGATTTCATTACATGCTGTTCTCCCAGCAGGCTTTCGTCATCTGGCCTCCACAGGAAACTCCAGCTTGACTCTAAGAGTGAGGTAAGTCTTTATTTTTAGCAAGGAACTATCCACCATTGCTAAATGTGTGTGGTTTTGCTTTAGATTTAAACATGGATTAATTTAAAGGCACTGAAACCAAAGGAAAAAGTTAATAGTCCTGTTTGTTGTGGGGTGTACTGTTTTATTAGGCATCAGGGAAATTGACCAGTTGAAATTTCAAACATTTTTCAAAGCAAAAATACTATGAGCTCAGGGAGTCACTCGAATTTTAATTCCGGAGCAGCCTAGTAATACGGAGCACTTACTGTGTGCCAGGCACCATTTGATATATACCCACATACATTAATTCTTGTAACATCCTCAGCAATTCTAAGAAGCTGGTACTGTAAATATCTCCATTTTAGAGATGAGGAAACTGAGATTAGAAGGGATGAGGCAACCTACCTGTGATCACACAGATGATTGAGAGGTAGGATTCGAACCCACATTCAGTCTGGATTCTGTGCTAGGACTCTGAAACGTGATCTTGTCACTCAATGACCCAAGCTTTCTGGAATGAATTCAAAGGGAAAAGAAAAAATAGGAATGAGAAGACAGAGCCCAGGTTTGATGCTACCACAGGACTGTGAAGGCAAAAGGCGGGAACTTTCATCTTGATTGTGTTGACTTGACACTGGGAACCAGTAGTCTGGGTCGAAGATGGGTAATCTCAGACCCTGTAGGACCCTTGATACTTTTAGTTTGTCTAGTTAAAATGCCTTAACAACAACAACAACGGCAATGAAAATAGCAAATTGGTACATAGTAACGGGAAAATCACACCAAAGGAAATAACATGACCTATATAGAGATAATTAAGGAGGAAAAAGTTCTGTTTCACCTGATTGGTCTTAGTTTGGTTAGTATGTATGTCTGCTATCAATCATTTATCCTTTGAAAGAAAAAAATCATTAAGATGACCCATCTTTGTGAAGTAAGTCAGAAGGAGAAAAACAAATTCCTTATGCTAACATATATATGGAATCTAAAAAAACAAAACAAAAAAATGATTCTGAAGAACCTAGGGGCAGGACAGGAATAAAGATGCAGACGTAGCGAATGGACTTGAGGACACAGAGAGGGGGAAGTGTAAGTTGGGATGAAGTGAGAGAGAGGCATGGACATATATACACTACCAAACGTAAAATAGCTAGCTAGTGGGAAGCAGCCACATAGCACAGGGAGATCAGCTCAGTGCTTTGTGACCACGTAGAGGGGTGGGATAGGGAGGGTGAGAGGGAGATGCAAGAGGGAGGAGATATGGGGATATATGGATACATATAGCTGATTCACTTTATTATACAGCAGAAACTAACACAACATTGTAAAGCAATTATACTCCAGTAAAGATGTTAAAAAGAAAAAAAAGATGACCCATCTTTTGTTACATAATGAATCATTTTGTGACAGTAATTGACATCCTGTAGAACACAGTATACCTTCATGGTTTTTTGGCTCATCTATCAAAGTGGTGAGCTCTTTTACTTATTTTTCTTTTCTTTCTTTGTTTTTATCTATAATTGTCTAAAAAACTGAAGTTGGGGAGAGAAGAGGGTATCACTGTTGACTGTTACCACTCCCCACTTCCACCTTGTTACCTGGTAACCAAAGACCTGAGCCTGAGATGAAGTGGCATTAGCCGGAACTAAGGCCTCTTTGCTGTTTTCAAAGTGTTTTCCAAGACCCAATTGTCAAACTTTTCTAAGAGTATCTGGAATTCTTACTTCAGTGTTGAGAAGATGAACAACTTTAGCATACCAATTTCCATTTACCAGGAATTTTGTATATTTTCCGATTTGATTCTTATAACAATTCATGAGCTAATTCTGGCAGTTATTTTTATCCTCATTTTCTAAATGTAGAACCTGACACTCAGAGAAACTCCTGTTGAAAAGCTTATATTTAGTAAGTGACAAAGTTCAAACTTGAAGCCCAGGCTACAAATTATAAAATTTTAGTTCCCTTCATATTTTTACCATAATGTAATACCTGAATGTATAAAACAATCTTATTGTATTTGTTCTAACTGCAATTGAAGACATCCCACATATATTTTTTAAATAAAAACATTTTTTTCCTAAACAAGGCATTAACAATATTTAAGGAATGTGACAGTACACATAAAAGTTCTATTTTGAAATTTGGAAAGCAATTTTAATACAACTTTTTTCAATTATGAAAAGGCTTTGGAAATTATTATTATTATTATTTTATTTTATTTTATTTTTTTTTGCGGTATGCGGGCCTCTCACTGCTGTGGCCTCTCCCATTACAGAGCACAGGCTCCGGACGCGCAGGCCCAGCAGCCACGGCTCATGGGCCCAGCCACTCCGCGGCATGTGGGATTCTTCCCGGACCGGGGCACGAACTCATGTCCCCTGCATCAGCAGGCGGACTCTCAACCACTGCGCCACCAGGGAAGCCCGGCTTTGGAAATTATTGATAAAATATTTTGCAAATGTAAATTTGCATTATTATTATTAAATGTTCATTGTGTTAATTTGTTGACAAGGCTAAATTTCCACTTTAAAGATACAATCAAAATAAAATGTAAATGTAAAATGATAGTTTTTTAAAAGATTAGAAAAAAGCTTACAAATAGCTGAATGCACTTTATCAATGAACATTCAGGAAAGGCCAAAGACTCAGTGTTGATGACACAGATGCAGATATGACTAATTTCTTAGAAAAGATGGAAAAGTGAGACCTCTCAAAATATATAATAGTATCTTTCCAAGGAAAAAGATACCATTGCTGTCTATAAGGAGTGAACAGAAATATAAGGTTTTTAACACAATACAAAAGAAAGAGCAATGTTGCCTATTTCCTTGGGGAAATACAAACCATTCATAGGATAGTAAATGAAATAGAATGTCTAAGGAATATTACCATGATATCATGTTAAAGGTGTGGGAGAACATGGTGTGGTAAATATTACAGGGGGAGAGAGAGAGAGAGAGAGAGAGAGAGAGAGAGAAGGAAAGGAAGAAAAGAGAGAAAAAAGAAAGGACAGAGGAAAGCTTTTAAAAGATAGATTCAGGACTTCCCTGGTGGCACAGTGGTTAAGAATCCACCTGCCAATGCAGGGGACATGGGTTCAATCCCTGGTCCAGGAAGATCCCACATGCCGCGGAGCAACTAAGCCCGTGAGCCACAGCTACTGAAGCCAGCACGCCTAAAGCTTGTGCTCTGCAACAAGAGCAGCCACTGCAATGAGAAGCCCGTGCACCACAATGAAGAGTAGCCCCTACTCGCTGCAACTAGAGAAAGCCCATGTGCAGCAACAAAGACACAACGCAGCCAAAAATAAATAAATAATTTTATTTTAAAAATACAAGGTAGATTCAGAATCTGGTCTGGAAGCAAAGAAAGAAAGCGAATTAAAAGACTGAAAACTAATACCTGGAAGAGCTTTATCTTACAGTAGAGTTTAAAAAGAGCAAGAATTAAGTACAACAAGCACTCAGATATTAAATAATGAAACAATATAAAATTGTAAAAGTATTAAAGAGCTAGGACAATAAAGATTAAAGCATCATTAGGGAATTAATAGAGAAGTTAGAAATAGAAAACAATAATGATAATAATATTAATGTTTAGATAGCGGTGACTGCCATGCACTTTTCTAAATAGACCACACACACACACATATATATTTATACACACACACACTGAATCCTTAAAATGACACAGTGTTACACTGAACCTCACAGCATAAACAAAAATTAATGTGACACAGATCAGAGACGAAAATGTGAAAGATAAAACAACAAAACTTCTGGAGGGAAATATAGCAGAATATCTTCATAAGTTCAGAGTAAGCAAAGATTTCTACACCAAAAGCCTTAACTGGAAAAGACTGATAAATTAGACTTTATGAAAGCTAAGTGTTTCTGGTCATCATATAGGGAGAGAAAAAGCAAGACGTACGCTGAGAGAAGACATTCACAATACTTACATGCAAGGAAAGGGTTATGTCAAAAATATACAAAGAAATACTAGAAACCAATGATAGGCAAACCTGTCTCTACAAATATGGCAACCGACTTGAAGAGGCACTTAATAAAAGATAGCTAAGTGACCAATACGTTTATGTAAAGATGTTCAGTATCATGTTCAGTGTCAGCCATTAGGGACGTGCAAAATTAAACCTCAGGGAGGTCCCACTACCCCCATAAAATGTCTAAAATGGAAAGGGTTCATATTACTAGTTGCGGAGAGCATGCTGAGTGACTGGAACTCTCCTGTGGGTCTGGCAGGGGTGTAAACTGATTCAGCCTAACCAAACGGTTTCTCCCAGAACAGAATAGGAGACAGAGGAGATGGGAAACCTCCCTGAAGACAAACATAAGGTTCCACTGCAGAACACGTGATTGGCTTCAAGTCAAAAACAGGTAAGCTATTCACTACTAGGAATCTCATTACATATATGTGGTTCTTAAAGAGGCAAAATAATATTAAAAAATATATCTCATTGACTTGTTCACACAGTCATGAAAACAGCACAGAGATATATAAAGAAAATAGTTAATAACAATGAAACATCAAAAAAAAACATACAACTTGATTAAAAAATGGGCAGATGACCTGAATAGACATTTATTCAAAGACATACAGATAGCCAAGACACATGAAAAGACGCTCAGCATCACTCATCATTAGGGAAATGCAAGTTAAAATCACAGTGAAATAACACCTCATACCTGTCAGAATGGTTATTACCAGAAAAACAGCAAATAACAAGTGTTGGTGAGGAGGTAGAAAAAGGAAACTCTCCCGCACTGTTGGTGGAATGTAAATTGGTACAGCCACTATGGGAAAGTAATGGAGGTTCCTCAAAAATTAAAAATAGAACTGACACAGAGAGGCAGCAGTGAGCGGTGGCATGAAGCAAGATCTTAATTTCCTGCCCCTGGAATTGAACCTGGATAGCCTGGTTGAAAACTAGGAATCCTGGCCACCGCATCCCCTGCTCTTGCCCCCAGTGAAAAATGCATTTCTCACAGTGGCAAAAACTGTAAAAACAGGTACAAACTTTATTATTAGAGACATAGCACAACGACAGGTGGGAGAGCGCACAGAGAAACAGTTTGTTTAGTTACGACAGAAGCAAGGCAGAGATGCCCACCCAGAGAGAAAAGGTGTGGGCGTCCTCCCCAATGACAAGGAGCACTGTCAAAAGGCTGGTAGGTCATTTATATAGGGCAGTTTTTCTGGGTCTTTGTTTATCTTTGGCCAGTTACCTGGTTTCTTTGTCCACACCTGACATGCATGCACAACTTTTTTCCAAGATGGATTCCAGCCCAGAGGCCTATGGGACAGCCTTGGCATCACATATTATGGGGTGGTGCCCCCTCCTTTTTGACCCACAAGGAGCCTTTCTGCACGTGTGCAATGTTTCCTTTGCTCCAAGGATGAGAAATGTATGACCTCTTGATCTCTTAACAGGATTTAACCCCACTCTGTCTCAGCCATAAAAGTGTCCAATGTCCAGTTATCTACCCTATTACTGTTGTTGTTTCTTATATCAAAGTGCAAATCTCAAAATATAGACAGGAGTCCAGTCATAATTATGTACTCCTGGAGCCCATTTGTCTCTTGCCTCAGGAAAAGTAAACAGGGGGTGGTAATGAATGTCCGGCCTGGAGCCCATCTTCTTCTCACCTCAGGAGGTGCGAACAGGAGGCCAGCTGTAAATGCCCAGCCTGGAGCCCATCTATCTCCTGCCTCAGAACTACCATATGATCCAGCAATTTCACTTCTGGGTATTTACCCAGAGAATGCAAAGACAATAATTCAAAAATATATATGCACTACAATTTTCCCTGAAACATTATTTACAATAGCCAAGATATGGACGCAACCTAAGAGTCCATCAACTGATAAATGGATAAAGAAGATGTGATATATATACACAATGTAATATTACTCAGCCATTAAAAAATAATTTTTGGCATTTGTGATAACATTGATGGACAAAATCAAGGGTATTATACTAAGTGAAATAAATCAGAGAAAAACATATACCATATGATCTCACTTATATATGGAATGTAAAAAACAAAAACAAAACAAGAAAATAAAATGAAAACAGACTCAAAGATACAGAGAACAAATGCGTGGTTGCCAGAGGGAAGGGGGGAAAACAGCTGAAGGGGGTTAAAAGGTACAAGCCTCCATTTATAAAATAAATAAGCCACAGGGATGTAATATACAGCATAAGAAATATGGTCAATAATATTGTGATAACTTTGTTATGGGGACAGATGGTTACTATACTTATTGTGGTGATCATTTCATAATATTTGAAAATGTCAAATCACTATGCAGTACACTTTAAAATAACATAATATTGTATGTCAACTATATTTCAATAAAAAATAAAAATAAAGATGACATGTAACTAAAAAAAGTTAATACTGTCATCAAATCCCCTTCCCTTTCACACTTCCATCTCCTTGAAGTAATCTCTGTAAAGAGCCAAGTATTTATCTCTCCACATTCTTTTCCAAACTCAAACATACAAGAATTTACAAAAATAACAGAGATGCTTATTTTCTGAAAATGGGTTAATACTGCATACATGTCTTTGAAACTTGTTTTTCTCACTGAACAATATATCATAAATAACACTAGAGATCACCTAGCTTTCTTTGGATCAAGAGCTTCCATTCTTAATCTGCTGGGAATTTCTGCTGCAGATAGCAATCCCCCATGGACACTATGCTAGCAAAAGAGAACTGCCTCACCCAGGGTAATGTCCCCTCCCTGTGACTGCCTGCAGCCAACGATTGACTAATGTGGAAATACAAAGACTAAATTTTGTCTCAAGTAAGGATGACCCTGAAGGGCCATCTCAGCTCCAGGGCATACTCACAGCATTGTCTGAGGCCTCAGTGAAAACTGATCGTGGGTCAGCTTGTCTTTCTGCCCAATCTTGCCTTCCCCCACATCCTAACTAGGGTATCTCCTGAGATCTCTAACAACAACAACAAAAAAATCCATGCAACTCCTCATCTCAGAGTCAGTTTCAACCTGACCTAGAACAACTGCCTATGTGAGGGAAATGAGGGTGGATAATGGGGACAAAAGGAAATAAATAAATAAAGGCAGTAGAGAGACCTTATATGGACCAATGATTTTAGCACAGCATGAACTTGGGCAATGATTTTCAAAGTGTGGTGCTTGGACCAGCAGCATCAGCATCACTTGGAACTTTGTTTGTGGAGGGAGAATTATAAAATCGAGCATTTAACCTGCATTCTCCTATTTCTGGGCTACAGTACAGTTGACCCTTGAATAATGCAGTTTTGAAGTGTGCAGCTCCACTTACATGCAGATATTTTTCAATAGTAAATGCTGCAGTACTACCCTATCTGTGGTTGGTTGAACCTAAAGATATGGGGGAACTTCAGATAGGGAAGGCTGACTCTCCTTATCTGTTATACGTGGATTAACTCCCACATATAGATTATGTATTGATTGTGGAATCAGCTACTGGAGTATGATGTAAGAATGCAGATGTGGACATTCCACTGTGGAGACAGTTATTTCCTTTCTCCTCAGGCGTGATTCCACAGACCAGCCTAAAACCAGCCATCCTGTAGCCCCGTACCACTTTTGATAATGAATTTCCACTTCTTGACCCTACAGTGACTTACATGGAAATCCCATGGATTAATTTCTATTAAGAGTATCCAAGGCTGTCATAGCTTGTACAAGTAAAACATCTCTCAAAGAACAGTGAGTCCTCAGCCATGGACTCAAGGGGTGAGGGGAGTAAATTAGAAAAAGAAAGAGCTTTAAATGATGATATGTAATGTAGCTTGAAGGCTGGCTTCCACAAAAGGGTGACTATCAATGTAAATTAGTCATTTGGCACAGCAGAACATATTTAGATCTGGTCATCATTAATCATCCATTTAATGAATGGATGTCACAAGATGTCAGCCCAAGGAGAGGATGAGTGACCACATTTAGTGGATAGTAAATACTTTTTTGTATATTTAAAAATAATTTGTGTTGAAGAAGGAACATAGAAAGTAGAAGGATAATAGTCCTAAACTCTGGATTGAAGATTAGGAAATGCATCATAGATGGAGAATTGCACCATGCTTGAAAACATGATCTGAGAGTTAGTAAAGTCTATTTTTAGCATTGGGTAAATTACTGCACTAGTGCTGTATAACAATAAAATACAGTGGCATGTAACTATCTCAAATTTTGGGTTGATTGAGGTAGCCCTGCTGAGCTCTCTTCCAACTCTCAGTGGCCCAGGCTGGGTTTGGTTGGCTCAGGTTCTACTCTGTGTGGTCTCATTCTAAGGCTAGGTCTAAGGGGGCAGCAGTTACACAGGGAAAGCTCTTTTCACACCAGTGACAGAGACACAGGTGTGCTTGACCAACTACAGAAATATATTTTGAAACTCTGCAGTCACATCTGCTAATCTCCAATTGGCCAAAGCAAGCTTCATGGGTGAGCTCAGAGTCAGAGAAGTCAAGGAAAAAGAAGACTCCTTTCATGGTGGTGGGGAAAACTACAAAAATATATGGCAGCAGCCCATATGATTACGGAAGGAATGTAGTATTGGGGCCAATAATTCAATCTTCAACTTAAATTACTTTAAGCAAGAAACGTAAACCGTTTTCTCATCAGCAAAATGGTAATGACAACTTCACAGTGTTAAAAGGGATTAATAAATTGCTGGATAGTCAATAACTGATAGAATAAAAAGAAAATAGTCATTTGCTTATTAATGAATATTTGTTCCAGACACTGTGTTAGGTCTTAGAAATATTATAAAGAACCACTGATTACCTCACAGTCTGAGAGGGGAGATCAAGATATAAAAATATAAAATGTATATATGTACAGTTTGTGAAAAGTTATAGATCTGTATACATAGTGATGTGTACATTTCTGATATATCTCAATAAAAAGCTTTAAAAATACCAAGTGTAATAGGTGGAGTGATGGGGATAAGAAATAGGTATGCTGATAACATGGAAAACAGAGTCCAACTCTGTTTATATCCTAGAAGACTCCCCATGAGCTGGGATTTTTAGAAGAAAGAGTAGAAAAGAAAACAAGCTGTCTAGGTGGTTGGGATGGAAGCGTGAAGTGGAGAGAACTTAACTCTAGGATGAGAAAAACATCGTATACAAAGAGGATGAAGGCTCAGTGCTCAATTCTCAGTAGTGGGACCCCAGTGTAGACAGAAGTCAGTCACAGAGTTGGGTTACACCAAGGGAAGGAGTGATCTTGCAGGTCACTGACCCATGAACCAAGCACCCTAGAGATGGGGCTCAGGGATGCATTTATTTCAAGTTCCATTTGCCAATTAGGGTAGAGCTTGTTGCATGGGTTCAGCCCTATTCTCCTAGATCCTGGGACGAAATAGGAGCTGATCCTACTGAAAAGTTTTAAAACTTTTCCTCTAGGAAGGAAAGACCAACTAATACTATAGCCCTAAAAGATGAGTTTTGAGAAGTACACTGTATTTCATGATCTTTGTAAGCAAACCACTTAAAACATTTTAGACAATCAAAATGATTTGAGAAGAGTACTTTTAAAATTAAAGGGCTGATAAACAAATGAAAAATTAATAACTTCAAAAAATAAAAATAATAATCATTTTTAATCGTTTTCTTACAAAGGAAATCCCAGGATGAAACTAATTTTACTAGAAAATTCTATTGAACCTTCAAGGTACAGATAACAGGAATCTTATACAATAGATAATTCCCTCTAATTTTGTGAGATAGGTAACCTTGACACCTAAATCAGTAAGAATATAATAAAAAGGAAAATTTGCAATTTGATTTCTTCATTAATATGTATGAAAAAATTCTAACTGAAATATTAGCAAATCAGTTCCAAAAATGTACAGCAAAGATAAATCATGACCAAGTTAAGTTTATCCTGGGTATGCAAACTACATTTAAATTAGAAAATCAATTAATATATTTACAGCATTAACAGATTAAAGGCAAAAATGTGGTCATTTGAATAGATGCATAAAAGCCCTCAATAAAAAATGTATATCCATGATTTTTAAAAAAAGTTAGCAAACAAATAGGTTGGAACTTTCTTAACTTGATAAAGGCAGAGACTGTGATTTGCCTTTTTACTCTTTATTTGTCCCTTGTTTCTTAGTTAAACAATCTCAATTTGGGGAAGATATCAATGTGGGCTACAACAAAATGCCATTTCTTAACTTCACTTGTAGCTGCTTGTACATGAAATACAAGGGAAAATTTTTTGTGAGAGTTCTGAGAAGCCCTCTTAGTAGAAACTATTTCTTTTTCCCTTTCCTTTCCTTCCTAGCTTCCTCCTTTTGCTCCCTGAATGGTTGTTGTGATGACTGGAGACCCAGTAGCCATTTGGAGCTATGAAATGACCTTAAAAGGACATTCCATGTGAAGAATGGTGGAGGAGAAAGATTAAAGAGCTACATTCCTGATGATTTTATGTAGCTGCTATATTCATCCTTAGACGGCTTACTTTTGTAGTATTTTAAATAATAGAGTCGACCCTCAAGTAGATAAACTACTCTTACTTTGAGTTTTCTAAAAAAAAAAAAAAATTGTAATGAATCTAATCTAGATATAATTCTAATATAGAATTTGCCAAAAAGAAAATCCTGGAATAAGCATCAGACTTAAAAGTTAAATGTTAAAAAATATTTACTTTAAAATCAGAGTCAAACTAGACTTAGGACTTCTGACTAGCATTGTACTGGACATTCTAGCAAGTTAATAAGAAAATAAAGAGTTATAAAAAACTTCGTTATTTAAAGAGATTATATAGAAAACAAAATAATCGACAAATTATTAGAATTAAGAAGAGAATTTAGCAACATTGTTGGGTTCACTCTGAATACCAGGACAAAGGTAGAAAAATTAATTTTAAAAATAGCATAAAACTATAAGGAATCTAGGGATAAATCTAACAAAAGATGCAAAAAAACTTTTTGGGAAAAATTAGAAAGTCTTATTAAAGAATCATACCATGTTCATAGATAGAAGGCACAATATTATACAGATGACCTTTTTTCTCAAAGTGATCTTTAGTCCAAGGCAATTCTAATAAAATCTCCAACAACATTTTTATTGATCTCAACAAACAAATTTTAAATATAGATAAAAAACAAAAGACCAAGAACACATAAGATATTATTAAAATGGAGAACAGTATGAGAGATTTGCCTTATCAGATATCACTTATTATAAAACCATAGTAGTAAGGACAAGGTTGTATTTTGGGAGCTATAAATAAAGAGGGAAAAGGAAGAGAATCCAAGAAATAAAATAATATAAAAATAGAAGTGTATTTTATGATAGAGCTGGCATTTCTCATCAGTGGTTAGACTAATCAAAAGTTGAGCTGGGGCCTCCCTGGTGGCGCAGTGGTTGAGAGTCCGCCTGCCGATGCAGGGGATACGGGTTCGTGCCCCGGTCTGGGAGGATCCCATATTCCGCGGAGCGGCTGGGCCCGTGAGCCATGGCCGCTGGGCCTGCGCATCCGGAGCCTGTGCTCCGCAACGGGAGAGGCCACAACAGTGAGAGGCCCGCATACCGCAAAAAGAAAAAAAGAAAAAAAAAAAAAAGTTGAGCTGGAACAACTGGTTATTTATATGGAAGGAAATAAAATCAATTCAAAGCATGTTAGGGCTTAAATTTCAAATTGAAATTTTTTAATGCTTAGAAGACAGTAGAGTAAAAGCTCGTTATAATCTCAGTATAAAAAATAACTATTTGAAAAAACATACAAATGATGCAAGCATCAAGAACAAGATAGAAATTTTACATTAAAATTAAATATTTTTTTCATGAAAAGACCTCATAAAGAAATGAAAAGACAAGACATAAGCAGAGAAAAGATATTTACAAAACTTAGAACTGACAAAGGTTTTAATATCCAGACTGTATAAAGAATTTTTATAATACAATGAGAAAAAAGACAAACAACCTAAAAGAAAAATAGGCAAAATTACTGAACTGGCTTTCACAGAAGAGTCCAGGTGAATGGCAATAAACATGAAATGATGGTAACCTTACTAATAATTAGGGAGGTGCACACTAAATCCACAATGAAATATCTTTTACTTGACATAATTGGCAGACATTTTAAAATCTGACAATACCACCTGTTGGTGAGGCTGTGGTGTATTGGGGACCATTTTCACTACTCTTGGGTACATATATTTCTACTATCATTTTATTACATTTGAGGATGTGCACAATTTGTTACCCAGAAAGTTCTTCTCCAGGGAAAACTCAAAATGTTTACATATACTTTCTAAGACACAAACACACAAATGATAACAGCATTACTTTTAGTAAAATGCTATAAACAACTCAAATGCTCATACACGGACAAACAGATTTATACAAAGGAATGCTATACAGTAATGGGATAACTGATCTCCAACTATACAAATTAACATGGAAAATCTATAATACAAATTTTAACCAAAAGAGTAAGTTTCAGAACAAGACATATAATATCATTCTATTAAAGTTCAAAAATATGCAAAGCAAAATAACACATTTTAATTAGAAATACATATGTGGAAAGCTATAACGAATTGTATGGTATTAACAATTATATAATATATAAACAGTGTTCCAAATAGTTTTCACCTGTGGGTATAGAGTAAGGAGTGGCTAAAGGCAAACAGGACCTTCAAATATAATGGTGATGTACCATTTCTTAACCTGGGTGGTGGGTACATAGATTTTACTTATTATTATTCTTTGCATTTTTAATATGCAGTTTTCTGTATGTGTGAAATATTTCATAAAAGCAAAAGCAAACAGTAACAACAAAAAGCGATAATTTCTCATAAATGATTACCAAGCAGTGTAGACTTGACCACTTTTAAGAGAACTAGGGTTCTAACAACTATCATAACCTCCTCTGGGTATAAATAAGGCTACTGATATCATTTGATTGCAGCCATCCTTTTCTCACTGAATATACTGGAGTGGCAGAATTGTATTTTGTTTGTTTGTTTGTTTAGCTCTTTTTTTTAAAATTGAAGTATAGTTGATTTACATTGTTGTGTTAGTTTCAGGTGTACAGCAAATTGATTCAGTTATACACACATATATATTTATATATTCTTTTTTAGATTCTTTTCCATTACAAGTTATTACAAGATACTGAATACAGTTCCCTGTGCTGTACTTGTTGTTTATGTTATGTTCTTGTTGTTTATGAGTGTATTTCTCCCCAACTCCCTAACAGATTTCTGATAGAACATTAAAACAATAAGTAAGCATAATCTCTGCCCAGGTTGAATTCTCACAGGAATTTTCAAAGCACGGTGTACAGAAGTGGAAAAAAATATAAATTACATCTAGGAATGGGAAATTCAGGACCTCAATAATAAATACAATAATAGTATTTTTAAAACTGTATGTCACTATATTCAAGCTGGACCAATTTCTAAGAGTTTCAAGTACTTACTCATTGGTCTTTACAGTAACCCAGTGAGGTAGGAATTATTATCCCCATGTCACAGCTGAGGAAACTGTGTTTTCTGAAAATTATCCACACTGTTTTTATTCTAACTTTTCTTCTAAAATGAAGAATGCTCCCATGACTGACACCCAGAGACCTCAGCCTGTAAACATGGTTCTCCAAGAAACTTAGTGCTGATTGGAAAACATCCCATTGCCTGTTGGCTGCTCCCTCTGTGTCTCTCCAGCCCCCACCTTAATCAGTGTGACAATCCCATGCATTTGAATTCAATCCCTTTTTATTCTGTTCTCCTGTCCTCCTTTCCAGGATACCCACTTTATTTCTGTATTTCAGACTACAAATAAATTATAAAACTAATCTCCAGATATATAACAGAGGCAATAGTTCAGAGCAATAAGGAAGGGATGCTAATTTAAATAAATAGTGTTGAGTCAATTGAATGATATGCTTCCGCCTTTGGCATGTACAGAAATTTCTTGAACAAGGTGCAAAAAGCTCTATCCATAAAAGAAAAAAAAAAGATAAACCAGATTATATTAAAATTAAGAACAGCTTTATCAAAAGGCAGCAGGAAAAAATCAAAAGTCTAGATCCTGACTGAAAGAAGATGTTTGGAATATATGCATCAAGCAAATAATTTTAATCTTGAACATGTAAATATTTCCTACAAACTAATAACAGAATCACAGATAATCCAATAGAAAAATGTGCAAAAGACTTGAAAAGACACTTCACAAAAGAAGATATTCAAATGTCCAACAAACACTTTTAAAAATGATTCACTTCATTAATCATAAGTGAAATGTAAGTAAAACCACAATGAGATGCTATACATACATACTAGAATTGTTAAAATGAAAAAGACAGACACTAGCGAGTTTTGACCAGGGTGTGGAATGATTAGAACTCTCATACCCAGTGTGTGGAAGTACAAGTTAGTACTTGGAAATTGTTTGTCAGTATTCATTCAGCTTAATATATAAATACTTTATAACCCAGCATTTCCACTCCTACATATATACCAATTGCTGTATGTGTAAATGTACAATGGACATGTACTTGAATGTTCATAGCAGCGATATTTTTAGTAGCCTAAAACACTAAAACACAAAACTACCAAATCATTAACAAAAGCTAGAGTTATCATATGATCCAGTAATCCCAGTCCTGGGCATATATCTGGAAAAGATGCAAACTCTAATTTGAAAACATACATGCACCCCAGTGTACATAACAACACTGTTTACAATAGCCAAGACACGGAAGCAACCAAAGTGTCCATAGACAGATGAAAGGATAAAGAAGATGTGGTACATATACACAATGAAATATTACTCAGCCATAAAAAAGAATGAAATAATGCCATTTGCAGCAACATGGAGGACCTAGAGATTATCATACTGAGTGAAGTAAGTCAGACAGAGAAGGACAAATATAGTATGATACCGCTTATATGTGGAATCTAAAATAATGATACAAACAAACTTATTTACAAAACGGAAAGAGATTCACAGACATAGAAAACAAATTTATGGTTATCAAAGGAGAAGGGGGGAGGGATAAATTAGGAATTTGAGATTAGCAGATACACACTACTATATATAAAATAGATAACCAACAGAGACCTACTGTATAGCACAGGGAACAATATTCAATATCTTATAATAACTTATAATGGAAAAGAATCTGAAAAAGAATTGTATATATACGAATGTATAACTGAATCATTTTGCTGTACATCTGAAAGTAACACAACATTTTAAATCAACTATACTTTAATTTAAAAAATAAATAATGTAATTATCTCTGAAGTGCAATAAAGCAAAGCACAATAAAACAAGGTATGTCTATATAAATAGAAGGCTTAGGAAAAACTAAACCAAAATAAATGATAGAGAAAAGAATTTAAAACTATGAGCTAAATGTTGGATTTCCCATAGTCAAAGGGAAAAGTATCCAAGAATTAAAACTCTTCCCAGAGAATACGTTTATAGGTGTGCCCCATGTCCCAATCTCATTCCCTTTTTCTGGCTTTTCTTTCTTTTCAGAGTAGTGTCACCTAATCCTGACCCATCCTTGGGAAACCTCATGCCTTACCTATTGGTTGTTAGAGCCCCAGTCTTCATCCCCCTCCCGCTATGCTGTATTTCCTCAGTTCTGAGTTATTCAGTCTAGAATAATTCCCTGGAGACTCTTAAAAGACAGTTCAGGTTGACTTCAGTATTCTAAGTCTCCAGCACAACTCAGGCTGGGCCAGCCCCACTGAATTCCATCATTTTCAAGGTCTTCAGCTACTGTGAGTTGCAGCTATGTTTCCTCATTTTTTTCCCCAAGTCTTCAGTGGGCAACCGATCATACACACACACACACACACACACACACACTCACACACACACACTGAAAGCAGATACCTTCTTGGAACAAAGATTAATTCTCAAATTTTCATAACCAGAAAGGTGTAAACTCAGAATGAAGACAATGACTTTCTAACTGCTCCATTACCTGCAAGGCTATTCCTGAACCATGACATAGCTTCCTCTTAAGGGTGGTGTAGAGCCCCGTTAACCCTTGTATTTCATTTCCTTTCTATTCCAGCTTTCAAACTGTAGTCCACCAGGCCTATGGGGACTAAGAACCAGTTAGTGGCTGAGTGAGCCACTGTTCAAGTAGACCCGTAAGGACAAAACTGAAGTCTCAGAAGGATGCCTTGTAGGGCCTGATTAACCTTAGATGTGATGCCAAGCTCTCTTTTTCCTTGGTCAGTGTGTGTGTGTATGTTATAGACTGGTGATGGCGGGAAAAAGGGAGCATTGTCATGGAATTTGGGCATTATCATAGAATTGGTCACATTTTTCTTTTTCGCTTGCCCTGGAAAAGTGAATCTCAAAGTATGGCTCCCAGACCAGGAGAATCAGCCTGAACTGGGAACTTGTTAGAGGTTAGAATTCTCAAGCCCCAATTCCAAACTACTCAGTCAGAAACACTAAGGACGAGGCCCAGTGATCTGTGTTAATGTCTGGGGACCACTGCTGTAGATCATCCACCCCACTTGCTTTTTTTTTTTTTTAATAAATTTATTTATTTTATTTATTTTTGGCTGTATTGGGTCTTCATTGCAGTGCGCAGGCTTCTCGCTGCAGTGGCTTCTCCTGCTGCGGAGAACAGGCTCTTGGAGCATGGGCCCCAGCAGTTGTGGCATGAAGGCTCAGTAGTTGTGGCTCACAGGCTCTAGAGTGCAGGCTTAGCAGCCGTGGCACCCTGGCCCAGCCGCTCCACAGCATGTGGTATCCCCATGGACCAGGGATCGAACCCATGTCCCCTGCATTGGCAGGTGGACTCTCAACCACTGTGCCACCAGGAAAGTCCCACCCCACTTGCTTTTAACTCTCTTGCTGACAAGAATGGGCCCCAATATCACACCTCTTTGAGAAGCCTTCCCCAAACCCATAACCCTGTTCAATAAGCAGAACAGAACTGCTATGAATTGCTGTGTCCTCTGTGCATTTAGAGCACTTCATTCACATGTACAAGCCTCCATTACGGAATGTATCATGTTTTCTAAAATGGCAGTTTTCCACACACTCCCGCCCACATCTGTTTCAAATTACCTTGTATCTTATGAAGCCCACTGCAGTGAAAAGGTGTCACAGAGGTGCCTTCTTTTGCTGACTGTGTTGGCCCAGGAAGTCATACATGTTGAAGGGAGTCACAAGAGAAAGACAGACTGAATGACCCAGTCCTGAAATTTTCATTGATGTTTCTTCTTCAATTCTCCAGCTTCAGGAGAAACACAAACCAATAAAAGCAGTTATTAAGAAGAGAAAGAAGTTGATGAGCTGGAGCAGATTAAAAAGCAGATCAGTGATAAGTATGAAGGCTGAACCATTGCCCTCTTGCTGAGTTTAGATACTTTGCCTTTTCTTAATTAAGCCGTCTTCTCTCTGTTGCCACTCTGAAAGCTTCAGACATCAGTGCTTCTCATATATTGGGTTGTGTATGTTCACCCTTTAAATGAATCATGAGGTTAGAAGCTTATGAACTAGATGTGGGTGCAAACAGATTCACACTTTCAGTGGAATATCTCCTTGATTATAAATTAGATACTTTTGGGGACTGCACAATTCCTTTTAGCTAATTAAGTATAATTAGAGAATTACTGCTCCAGCAGACTAAAAACAATTTTTAAAAGTAAATACCAAGGATGCAAATTCCGGGAGAATTCAATTCACTTTCCATTCTGTGCTGATAAACCATAGCCAGATATTTGGAGCTGTATCAGAGAGCTCTGTAAATCAATTAATTCCCATTTTTGTTTTTTGTATTGGGATCAGCTCCATGAAATGCTTTTTATACACTTGGGTTTTGGTGAGGTGGCCAATTAGACAGATTTTCCTTGCAGACAATGTTTTTGAAAAATTGAGCAAATTCTTTTGATAGGTCTTCTCTTGTATTTTCAAGAAAATGTAATGCCTTCTTTTCATTGACATCCATTACTTTGAAGTTTATTGCTAATGAAAGAGAGCAAGAAGTACTAATTGATAACATACAACGAAGGAGAAAAACTATAAGGTATTCCTAAAATATTTGCCATCAATCACATAGTTAATTATGTAATTGTATATTTCTCCAGACAATAGAAATAAACATTGCTCATTACTTCTGTTCATTTTTTCACATATAATTTTTATTAAATATTTTGTAAATAGATAACAAAAAGGACATTTTCCCATTATGCCGTTTTAAAAAGTAATAATAAAAATTATGCATGTCTATTTTGGATATTTAGGAGATAAAAAGATATAATAAAAAGCCACAAACACACATGATCCTGCCGTTGAGGAAAAATCAATTATTAATATTTTTATGAAGAATTTTCCAGTCATTTACCCAAGTGTGGGCTTAATTTTTTTCAGGTTTGGGATCATAATGCACTACACTGTTTTAATAGTGCTTACTATGTCTTGAGCATTTATTTATATCTTTCACGTTTTAAAAATTTTATAAAGTGGCCTTGTTTTCCACGTCTTTTAATTTTATTCATAACATGACTTTAAAATTATCACCAAGCCCCGGAGGAAGATGGCGGAAGAGTAAGACGTGGAGATCACCTTCCTCCCCACAGATACATCAGAAATTCATCTACACGTGGAACAACTCCTACAGAACACCTACTGAACGCTGACAGAAGACCTCAGACCCCCCAAAAGGCAAGAAACTCCCCACATACCTGGGTAGGGCAAAAGAAAAAAGAATAAACAGAGACAAAAGGATAGGGACGGGACCTGCACCAGTGGGAGGGAGCCGTGAAGGAGGAAAGGTTTCCACACACTAGAAGCCCCTTCGCGGGCGGAGACTGCAGGTGGCGGAGGGGGAAAGCTTCGGAGTAGCGGAGGAGAGCACAGCAACAGGGGTGCGGAGGGCAAAGCGGAGAGATTCCGGCACAGAGGATCGGTGCCCTCAGGCACACACCAGCCCGAGAGGCTTGTCTGCTCGGCCAACAGGGCGGGCGGGGCTGGGAGCTGAGGCTCGGGTATCGGGTTTCAGTCGGAGCGCAGGGAGAGGACTGGGGCTGGCGGCAGGAAGAGAGCCTGAAGCGGTTAGTGCACCACGGCTAGCCCGGAGGGAGTCCAGGGAAAAAGTCTGGAGCTGCCGAAGAGGCAAGAGACTTTTTCTTCCCTTTTGTTTCCTGGTGCGCGAGGAGAGGGCATTAAGAGAGCTGCTTAAAGAAGCACCAGAGACGGGCGCGAGCGGCGGCTAAAGGCGCGGACCACGGAGACCGGCGTGGGACGCTGGGGCTGCTGTTGCCGCCGCCACAAGGCCTGTGTGCGAGCGCAGGTCACTGTCCACCCTGCCTTCCGGGGAGCCTGTGCACCCCGCCACTGCGGGGGTCCGGGACCCAGTGACGGCTTTCCCGGGAAAGCGCACGGAGCGCCTCGGTCTGGTGCAACGTCACGCCGGCCTCTGCCGCCGCAGGCCCGCCCCACACTGCGCGCCCCTCCCTCCCCTCTGCCTGAGTGAGCCAGAGCCCCCGAATCAGCGGCTCCTTTAAACCCATCCTGTCTGAGCGAAGAACGGACGCCCTCCGGCGACCTACGCGCAGAGGCAGGGCCAGGTCCAAGGCTGAGACCCAGGAGCTGTGAGAGCAGAGAAGAGACAGGGAAATCTCTCTGTGCAGCCTTGGAGGCAGCGGATTAAAGCTCCACAGTCCACTTGATGTGCCCTGCGTCTGTGGAGTGCATGAATGGACAGCGAATCATCCCAAATTGAGGAAGTGGACTTTGAGGACAAGATTTAAGACTTTCCCCCCTTTTCCGCTTTTTACAACGAATTATCCCAAATTAAGGAGGTGGACTTTGAGAGCAAGATTTCAGACGTTTCGCCCTTTTCCTCTTTTTACAACGAAGTATCCCAAATTAAGGAGGTGGACTTTGAGAGCAAGATTTCAGACTTCTCGCCCTTTTCCTCTTTTTACAACGAAGTATCCCAAATTGAGGAGGTGGACTTGGAGAGCAAGATTTTTGATTTTTCCCCCTGCTCTCTTTTTGTGAATGTGTATGTGTATCCTTCTGTGTAAGATTTTCTCTGTATAGCTTTGCTTCCACCATATGTCCCAGGGTTCTATCTGTCCATATTTTTTTCAATAATTACTCTTTAATTTAATAACGCTACTATATTTTATACTTTATTCTATTTTACTTTACCTGCTCTATCTTTTTTTCCTAACTTCCCTCCCTCACTCCCTACCTCCGCCCCTCCTTTCCTTCTTTCTCTCTTTCTTTCCTTCCTCCCTCCCTCCCTCCCTTCTTCCTTTCACTCTTTCTCTTTCTTTCCTTCCTCCCTCCCTCCCTCCCCCTGTCTGTCTTTCTTTCCTTCCTCCCTCCTTCCCACCCTTCTTCCTTTCACTCTTTCTTTTTCTTTCCTTCCACCCTCCCTCCCTCCTGCCTTTCTTTCTTTCTTTCTTTCCTTCCTCCCTCCCTCCCTTCTTCCATTCACTCTTCCTTTTGCTTTCATTCCTCCCTCCCTCCCTCCTTTCTCTCTTTCTTTCTTTCCATCCTCCCTCCCTCCCTCCCTCCTTTCTTTCTTTCTTTCTTCCTTCCTTTCTTTCCTTCTTCATTTCTTTCTCTCTCTCTTTCTTTCTTATACTAATTCTTTCTTTCTACTTTTTCTCCCTTTTATTGTGAGCCGGGTAGATGAAAGGCTCTTGGTGCTGCAGCCAGGAGTCAGTGCTGTGCCTCTGAAGTGGGAGAGCCAACTTCAGGACACGGGTCCACAAGAGACCTCCCAGCTCCACATAATATCAAGCAGCGAAAATCTCCCAGAGATCTCCATCTCAACACCAGCACCAGCTTCAGTCAACGACCAGCAAGCGACAGTGCTGGTCACCCTATGCCAGGCAACTAGCAAGGCAGGAACACAACCCTACCCATTAGCAGAGAGGCTGCCTAAAAGCATAATAAGTCCACAGGCACCCCAAAACACACCAACAGACGTGGACCTGTCCACCAGAAAGACAAGATCGAGCCTCAACCACCAGAACACAGTCACTAGTCCCACCCACCAGGAAGCCTACACAACCTACTGAAACAACCTTAGCCACTGGGGACAGACACCAAAAACAACGGGAACTACGAATCTGCAGCCTGCAAAAAGGAGACCCCAAACACAGTAAGATAAGCAAAATGAGAAGACAGAAAAACACACAGAAGGTGAAGGAGCAAGATAAAAACCTACCAGACCTAACAAATGAAGAGGTAATAGGCAGTCTACCTTAAAAAGGATTCAGAATAATGATAGTAAAGATGATCCAAGATTCTATTTCCCAGATCCAAAATCTTGGAAATAGAATAGACAAAATGCAAGAAACAGTTAACAAGGACCTAGAAGAACTAAAGATGAATCAAGCATTGATTAAAAACACAATAAATGAAATGAAAAATACTCTAGATGGGATCAATAGCAGAATAACTGAGGCAGAAGAACGGATAAGTGAGGTGGAAGATAAAATAGTGGAAATAACTGCTGCAGAGCAAAATAAAGAAAAAAGAAGGAAAAGAACAGAGGACAGTCTCCGAGACCTCTGGGACAACATTAAAGGCACCAACATTCGAATTATAGGGGTTCCAGAAGAAGAAGAGAAAAAGAAAGGGACTGAGAAAATATTTGAAGAGATTATAGTTGAAAACTTCCCTAATATAGGAAAGGAAATAGTTAATCAAGTCCAGGAGGCACAGAGAGTCCCATACAGAATAAATCCAAGGAGAAATATGCCAAGACACATATTAATCAAACTGTCAAAAATTAAATACAAAGAAATCATATTAAAAGCAGCAAGGGAAAAACAACAAATAACACACAAGGGAATCCCCATCAGGATAACAGCTGATCTCTCAGCAGAAACTCTACAAGCCAGAAGGGAGTGGCAGGACATAATTAAAGTGATGAAGGAGAGAAATCTGCAACCGAGATTACTCTACCCAGCAAGGATCTCATTCAGATTTGATGGAGAAATTAAAACGTTTACAGACAAGCAAAAGCTGAGAGAGTTCAGCACCACCAAACCAGCTTTACAACAAATGCTAAAGGAACTTCTCTAGGCAAGAAACACAACAGGAGGAATATACCTACAATAACAGACCCAAAGCAATTAAGAAAATGGGACTAGGAACATACATATCAATAATAACCTTAAATGTAAATGGACTAAATGCTCCCACCAAAAGACACAGATTGCCTGAATGGATACAAAAACAAGACCCATATATATGCTGTCTACAAGAGACCCTTTTCAGACCTAGAGACACATACAGATTGAAAGTAAGGGGATGGAAAAAGATATTCCATGCAAATGGAAATCAAAAGAAAGCTGGAGTAGCAGTTCTTATATCAGACAAAATAGACTTTAAAATAAAGACTATTAGAAGAGACAAAGAAGGACACTACATAATGATAAAGGGATCGATCCAAGAAGAAGATATAACAATTGTAAATATTTATGCACCCAACATAGGAGCACCTCAGTACATAAGGCAAATACTAACAACCATAAAAGGGGAAATCGACAGTAACACAATCATAGTAGGGGACTTTAACACCCCACTTTCACCAATGGACAGATCTTCCAAAATGAAAATAAATAAGGAAACACAAGCTTTAAATGATACATTAAACAAGATGGACTTAATTGATATTTATAGGACATTCCATCCAAAAACAACAGAATACACATTTTTCTCAAGTGCTCATGGAACATTCTCCAGGATAGATCATATGTTGGGTCACAAATCAAGCCTTGGTAAATTTAAGAAAATTGAAATTGTGTCAAGTATCTTTTCCAACCACAATGGTATGAGCCTAGACATCAATTACAGGAAAAGATCTGTAAAAAATAAAAACACATGGAGGCTAAACAATACACTACTCAATAACGAAGTGATCCCTGAAGAAATCAAAGAGGAAATTAAAAAATACCTAGAAACAAATGACAATAGAGACACGACGACCCAAAACCTACGGGACGCTGCAAAAGCAGTTCTAAAGGGGAAGTTTATAGCAATACAATCCCACCTTAAGAAACAGGAAACATCTCGAGTAAACAACCTGACCCTGCACCTAAAGCAATTAGAGAAAGAAGAACAAAAAACCCCCAAAGTTAGCAGAAGGAAAGAAATCATAAAGATCAGATCAGAAATAAATGAAAAAGAAATGAAGGAAACGATAGCAAAGATCAATAAAACTAAAAGCTGGTTCTTTGAGAAGATAAACAAAATTGACAAACCATTAGCCAGACTCATCAAGAAAAAAAGGGAGAAGACTCAAATCAATAGAATTAGAAATGAAAAAGGAGAAGTAACAACTGACACTGCAGAAATACAAAAGATCATGAGAGATTACTGCAAGCAACTCTATGCCAATAAAATGGACAACCTGGAAGAAATGGACAAATTCTTAGAAATGCACAACCTGCCAAGACTGACTCAGGAAGAAATAGAAAATATGAATAGACCAATAACAAGCACTGAAATTGAAACTGTGATTAAAAATCTTCCAACAAACAAAAGCCCAGGACCAGATGGCTTCAGAGGCGGATTCTATCAAACATTTAGAGAAGAGCTAACACCCATCCTTCTCAAACTCTTCGAAACAATTTCATAGGAAGGAACACTCCCAAACTCATTCTACGAGGCCACCATCACCTTGATACCAAAACCAGGCAAGGATGTCACAAAGAAAGAAAACTACAGGCCAATATCACTGATGAACATAGATGCAAAAATCCTCAACAAAATACTAGCAAACAGAATCCAACAGCACATTAAAAGGATCATACACCATGATCAAGTGGGGTTTATTCCAGGAATGCAAGGATTCTTCAATATATGCAAATCAATCAATGTGATACACCATATTAACAAATTGAAGGAGAAAAACCATATGATCATCTCAATAGATGCAGAGAAAGCTTTCGACAAAACTCAACACCCATTTATGATAAAAACCCTGCAGAAAGTAGGCATAGAGGGAACTTTCCTCAACATAATAAAGGCCATATATGACAAACCCACAGCCAGCATTGTCCTCAATGGTGAAAAACTGAAACCATTTCCACTAAGATCAGGAACAAGACAAAGCTTCCCACTCTCACCACTCTTATTCAACTTAGTTTTGGAAGTTTTAGCCACAGCAATCAGAGAAGAAAAGGAAATAAAAGGAATCCAAATTGGAAAAGAAGAAATAAAGCTGTCACTGTTTGCAGATGACATGATACTATACATAGAGAATCCTAAAGATGCTACCAGAAAACTACTAGAGCTAATCAATGAATTTGGTAAGGATACAAAATTAATGCACAGAAATCTCTGGCATTCCTGTACACTAATGATGAAAAATCTGAAAATGAAATCAAGAAAACACTTCCATTCACCATTGCAACAAAAAGAATAAAATATCTAGGAATAAACCTACCTGAGGAGACAAAAGACCTGTATGCAGAAAATTATAAGACACTGATGAAAGAAATTTAAGATGATACAAATAGATAGAGAGACATACCATGCTCCTGGATTGGAAGAATCAATATTGTGAAAATGACTCTACTACCCAAAGCAATCTACAGATTCAATGCAATCCCTATCAAACTACCAATGGCATTTTTCACAGAATTAGAACAAAAAATTTCAAAATTTGTTTGGAAAAACAAAAGACCCCGAATAGCCAAAGAAATCTTGAGAACCCAAAATGGAGCTGGAGGAATCAGGCTCCCTGACTTCAGACTATACTACAAAGCTACAGTAATCAAGACAGTGTGGTACTGGCACAAAAACAGAAAGATAGATCAATGGAACAGGATAGAAAGCCCAGAGATAAACCCACGCACATATGGTCAACTTATCTTTGATAAAGGAGGCAGGAATGTACAGTGGAGAAAGGACAGCCTCTTCAATAAGTGGTGCTGGGAAAACTGGACAGGGACATGTAAAAGTATGAGATTAGATCATTCCCTAACACCATACACAAAAATAAGCTCAAAATGGATTAAAGACCTAAATGTAAGGCCAGACACTGTCAATCTCTTAGAGGAAAACGTAGGCAGAACACTCTATGACATAAATCACAGCAAGATCCTTTTGGACCCACCTCCTAGAGAAATGGAAATAAAAACAAAGATAAACAAATGGGACCTAATGAAACTTCAAAGCTTTTGCACAACAAAGGAAACCATAAACAAGACCAAAAGACAACCCTCAGAATGGGAGAAAATATTTGCAAATGAAGCAACTGACAAAGGATTAATCTCCAAAATTTATAAACAGCTCTTGCAGCTCAATAGCAAAAAAACAAATAACCCAATCCAAAAATGGGCAGAAGACTTAAATAGGCACTTCTCCAAAGAAGATATACAGACTGCCAACAAACACATGAAAGAATGCTCAACATCATTAATCATTAGAGAATTGCAAATCAAAACTACAATGAGAGGGGCTTCCCTGGTGGCGCAGTGGTTGAGCGTCCGCCTGCCAATGCCGGACACGTGGGTTCGAGCCCTGGTCTGGGAAGATCCCACATGCCACGGAGCAGCTGGCCCCGTGAGCCACAATTACTGAGCCTGCGCGTCTGGAGCCTGTGCTCCGCAACAAGAGAGGCCACGATAGTGAGAGGCCCGCGCACCGCGATGAGGAGTGGCCCCCACTTGCCACAACTAGAGAAAGCCCTCTCACAGAAACGAAGACCCAACCCAACACAGCCATAAATTAAAAAAAAAAAAAAAAAAAAAAAAAAAGAGCTGGTGACACGTACGTGCGCCGAGACAGCGTGAATTGGAGGAAAAAAAAAAAAAAAAAAAAAACCTCAATAGGTTACCAGAGTAATTCAAGGTAAACTACAAATAAAGGATAATTGAGACAGAATTTAAAAAAAAAAAAAAAAAAAAAAGTACAATGAGATATCATCTCACACCAGTCAGAATGGCCATCATCAAGAAATCTAGAAGCAATAAATGCTGGAGAAGGTGTGGAGAAAAGGGAACACTCTTGCACTGCTGGTGGGAATGTGAATTGGTACAGCCACTATGGAGAACAGTATGGAGGTTCCTTAAAAAACTAAAAATAGAACTACCATATGACCCAGCAATCTCACTACTAGGTATATACCCTGAGAAAACCATAATTCAAAAAGAGACATGTACCAAAATGTTCATTGCAGCTCTATTCACAATAGCCCGGAGCTGGAAACAACCTAAGTGTCCATCATCGGATGAATGGATAAAGAAGTTGTGGCACATATATACAATGGAATATTACTCAGCCAGAAAGAGAAACGAAACTGAGCTATTTGTAATGAGGTGGATAGACCTAGAGTCTGTCATACAGAGTGAAGTAAGTCAGAAAGAGTAAGACATATACCGTATGCTAACACATATATATGGAATTTAAAAAAAAATGTCATGAAGAACCTAGGGGTAAAACGGGAATAAAGACACAGACCTACTTGAGAATGGACTTGAGGCTATGGGGAGGGGGAAGGGTAAGCTGTGACAAAGTGAAAGAGAGGCATGGACATATATACAGTACTATACGTAAGGTAGATAACTAGTGGGAAGCAGCCGCATAGCACAGGGAGATCAGCTCGGTGCTTTGTGACCGCCTGGAGGGGTGGGATGGGGAGGGTGGGAGGGAGGGAGATGCATGTGGGAAGGGATATGACAACAGATGTATATGTATGACTGATTCACTTTGTTATAAAACAGAAACTAATAAAAAAATTATTTAAAAAATATTATCACCAAATTATTTTGATTCAAAAAATTCCTCAGATAGAAAAGAAGCCCTAGCCCAAAACTATCCAAAAGAAGATGTAAGCCATGTAAACAATTCAAAATTTTCTAGTAACCACATTTTAAAAAGTCAAAAGAAAGTTGAATGTTAATAATATTTTTATTCAACCCAATATATCACAAAATCATCATTTTAAAGTGCAGTCAATACAAATATTCTTAAAGAGCTATTTCACATTCTTTTCTTCTTTTTAAATCTTTGAAATCTAGTGTGTATTTTGCACACAGCACACCTTAATTCTGATGAGTCACTTGTCAAGGCCCCAGTAGCCACATGTGGCTAGCAGCTGCCATATTGGATAGTGTAGCTCTGTGTCTTCTTGCATGGTTTACTTGACTACAATAGATATCAAACAAACAAAATACTTATACTGATACATAAAGATGTATGATTATCTCTGCCTGGCTCCTCTTTCACATTTTTTTTTCTTTCTTCTATCACCTTTTCCCATAGGATTCTAGGAGAAGTTTCACATAAAAATCCCCAATGATCTAGAGATGACAGCTCCTTAAAGACCCCTCACCGGACCCTATCCCTGTCAATCCCAACCCCATCCCCAGCAGCCCAGAGTTCTAGAACAGCAGCCCTGAGCTGCCTGCTTCAGCCACTTTGTGCCCTTGTTTTAAAGAATTTCCTCTCCCTCTGTGCCTCATTCTCCCACCTCCTGCTTCATTTGAGTTTATGCTTCTAGGGGACATTTTCTGGTTACTCATTCATTTGCTCCTTCCTACACTGGGCAACTGGGCAGCCTGTCTTCTTGGACAGTAATCTTCACATTGGGATCTGGGAATCCCTGTGTTCCTAAGGGGTGCCTGGGCATGTAGATATTTTTAAGATAATCAATTTCCAAATCCTCAACTTCCATATATAATCCCATCTCAAATTAATCTGCTTGAGCACATTTCACAGGTTCTCCTCTCTCACCTCCCTTTTTACGAACACCCCTCAGCACACCTTTAACGCATGCCTCACATCTGCTGCTGGGCTTAAGGTGAAAATCCTCGGGTGCACACGACGGATAATCATTTCTAAATGTCAGCACAGGTACTAGGAAGGAATACCTAAGGTAGCAAAGGTAGCAAAGCAAAGGTAGCAAATTCTTTATCAGGTTAGGTGCTTTCTAATTCTCTGCTCCCCAAAACTCATCTGAGTTATCAGCATACAGATTATTAAACATAATTTTTGATGATAGACCACTAAGTAATTTTTGTTATATAACTTGAAAGAACTGTCAAAGAATCAAAGGGTCATTGCTAGTAACATTACTCTTTTTATTCTCATCTATTTATGCAAACAAGTTGTCGCTAGAAAAAAAATTAAATAGGAATCAAACTGACACTAAACCCTGTGTTTTTAAAAAAATAAGTAAAATTTTCTCTGCAGGCATGAAGAAAATCCCTATTCATCTTCTTGAGGAAAGCAATAAAATTTTACTTCTTATGTTGATTATTTATTAACATTTGTACTACATCTATGTCATTTTTATTAGCTGTATATTAATAATAACTCTAATAATAACTCAATCTGGAGCCTTATTTTCATGAGAAATATTTAAATTTCAATTTATATGTACCATTTTGTTGCAGAGAATCTTGATAGAGTGATCAATTCAAGCCTTTCAAATATAAAATATATTTTTTAGACAAAATCCTGCGATGGAAGTAGAATGGAAATATGAATTCAAGGAGCTAGAAGTTCAATATGAAAAAAAAGAAATACATAAAGATTTCCTTCTGTTAAAGAAAAACTGGTTTATATATGCTTTAAAAAGGACAATAGTGGCATCAAATGGCTCTTATATTCAGATTGGATTTGTTACACAAAAGAAAGGCATCAGATTTTCATTATACTAGGAGTTACGCCCTTTGAACTTATTTCAATGTATGATAAAATTTCTTTAGATATCAAGTAAAAATGTGCAATGTGACACTGTTTTTTTTTTAATGAGACAATATATCACTCAGAATGGCCGTCATCAAAAAGTTTACAAATAATAAACGCTGAAGGGGGTGTGGAGAGAAGGCAACACTCCCACACTGTTGGTAGGAATGTAAGTTGGTGCAGTTACCATAGAGAACAGTATGGGGAATTCACTGGTGGTCCAGTGGTTAGGATTCTGTGCTCTCATTGCCAAGGACCCAGGTTCAATCCCTGTTCTGGGAACTAAAATCCCACAAGCCATGCAGCATGACTCAAAAAAATAAAAAAAAAAAGAATATTGTGGAGGTTCCTTAACAAACTAAAAATACAGCTACCATATGATCCTGCAGTCCCATTCCTGGGCATATATCTGGAGAAAACTCTAATTCAAAGAGATACATACACCTCTATGCTCATAGCAGCACTATTTACAAGAGCCACCATAGAAGCAACCTAAATGTCCATCAACAGAAGAATGTATAAACATGTGGTACATGTATACACTGGAATATTACTCAGTCATTAAAAAGAATGAAATAATGCCAGTTGCAGCAACATGGATGCAACTAGAGATTATCATACTAAGTGAAGTAAGCCAGACAGAGAAAGACAAATCTCATATGATATCACTTTCATGTAGAATTAAAAAAAAAAGATACAAATGAACTTATTTATAAAACAGAAACAGACTCACAGATGTAGGAAACAAACTTACCATTACCAAAGAGGAAAGGGGGTTGGGGACAGAGGGATAAATTAGGAGTTTGGGGATTAACAGATACACACTACTGTATGTAAAATAGATAAACAACAAGGACCTACTGTATATAGCACAGGGAATTATATTCAATACCTTCTAATAACTTATAATGGAAAAGAATCTGAAAAAGAATAGATATGTCTAACTGAATCACTTTGCTGTACACCTGAAATTAACACAACATCGTAAATCAACTATACTTCAATTAAAAAAATGAGACAGTACAAAAAACTTTGAATACCTCCTAAAACTGGCTCAGCTCTCCTGCATTTGGTCCTCAGGGAGACCGCATTGGCAAGACCATTAAACTTTCCACACCGCAGTCTCCACTTGGAATAATACTATAATATCATGCCATTAATAACATGGAGTAAGATCACTTACCTGACAGTGTTGTAAGGTTAGAATGAGATAACTTACAGAAAAGCATTTTGTAAACTATAAAGTGCTGAGGATATGTTTGTCATTAACAAATGTTTTCAGCCATGAATTCCTTTAAGCAAAAATATGTCTTAAGTATCTACTCAGTGACAGGAACTCTTTCAGGTTTTGCAGATACAATAATGAAATAAAAAGGGGCAATGTTACGTGTTTTCATAAATCTCACATTTTAGTAGGACGGGCAGAATACACAAGTAAAGAAAGGCACAAAACATACTCATTCACTGTGGATAGTGACAAGTGTTAGGAGGGTAATAATATCAGGTATTTCAACTGCTGCTGAGTTTCCAGTTCACAGTTTTTGAAAGAAGAAAGCATCACTTTCATTACACAGAACATCTCTTTCTTGATGTTTTAGGAGAGCCAAGGACCTCACAATAGTTTACATCCTGCACCGCAGCCAACACTATCTCCTACCATGCTCCACTTTGCCCCTGTGTTCTGCCCACTGTGACCTCTTTACTGAACCTCAGCCAGTCCAGGCATGCTCCCTCCTTACCCTGTTTGTACTGTCTGTGTCCTTCCTCTGGAATGTTCTTTTCTGGTCTGTGCATGTATAGTTCCCCCATAGTCCCTTTCTTTCCATAAACCTTATCACACTCTAACAAACTGTATCATTTATTTATTATTTCTGTCTGCTCTTTCTAGAATGTAAGCTCTACAAATGGAGCGGTCTCTGGAATTCTGACTCACTGGTACCATCCAATCACCAACAAAAGTTGAATTTAATTGCAGTGCTTCCCCCATCTGGTGCTACTTTTTTTTTTTTTTTACTATTGCTGTCTCATTTAATCCCAACAGACGTCACATGCGATAGATTCTACTTCTGTTTCAGTTATCCATTGCTACCTAACACGCCACTCCAAACTGACATAGATACACAATAATTAATCATGTCTCACTTTTCAGTGGGTTAGAAATTCAGACAGAAAATCAAGCTAGATGGTTCTCCTGCTGCACAGGGGTCACGTGCTCATCTGGCTTCAGCTGGGGGCTGGGCTGAGCTGGAAGATCCATGCAGACTCCACTCAGCTCTCTGGAGCCTCTGTGCTCCATTCTGTGGCCTTTCTGCCACTCCCTGAATTTTCCTCCATCCAAGAGTCTCATCTGAATTTCTTTGTAGCACAGCAGCTGGCTTTCCTGAGCAGAAGCTACTGGACTTCTTAAGGTTTATTACTGGAACTGGCACAGAATCATTTCCTCTCCAATCTATTGGTGAAAGGAATTCTCAAGGCTGGCCTACTTTCAAGGGGATGGGAAATAGAATCTACCTCTTAATGGACTGAGCGGCATAGACACAGAGAAAAGGATATGATGGCAGCCCACTCCAGTGACTATCGACTGCAATTGTTCTCATTTTTCAGATGGGGAAATTGGAACTCAGAGAGATTAGGTTGACAAATGAGTAAGAGGCAGAGAGGTGAGTCAAGTCTAGTTTCCCTGACTCGAGAGCCTGCATCCTTAAGCACTCTGCTTTACAGCCTCTAGAGGGGTAGCTCCTACTTTGGCAGAGAGGAGGTCTGGGCCTTATAAGACAGATTCTTAGAGGGCTGGAAAGGAGACACACCACTGGAGAGGCAAATAGTAACTGCTCCAGGGCCCTATTCTTGCTTCAGTCAGAAGAATTTAACCTCAAATTACTTTACCCGCTGAGTTTCCACAAAATTCGATTTGAAGAAGGGATTCCATTTATTTAGAGCACTGTCAAAGAATATGAAACAAATATCTGAAGCAAAAATGAGTTTATATTTCTATGAGTTAAAATCTCTAACATATTCCACAAAATGTAACTTTCTTTGATTGTTGTTCTCATTCTTATTTTGTTTATAAAGATATATTTTAAAGAGATAGCAGTTCACCATTTCAAATAGGCATTTAGTGCCTAAGTTGAGGGTGGTTTTTATACAGTGAGTTAAAAGTACTAGTTTTTAGGGAAGGTCTCTTTTGAGTTCTTTTAAAATGTTGTAACATGTGATATATCCAGTTTCAAGCTGATAGGGAAACTGTACATTTCTGCTGTGTTCTTTACAGGGGTATAATTTAGGTAGCAATTTTCCATACAGTTGATGGGCATGTTACATTACAATTCTGTGCAAGCTTGGCACAATATTTTTGTAAATTCTAATAACTCTGTTTCTTTGTAATACTGAAAATATGGGGGGAGAGGAAAATGATAAGCAGTCATGCTCCCATGCTTCATTCAGAGGAATGCTCTTCTTTTTCTTCTTCTATACATTGCATTTCTATGCAAAATTTTGTTTGAAGAAAAGTATTTGCCACAAAAGAAAAATACAAATTCAAAGCTGTCTCACTAAATGACCTCTAAGCCATGAAGTTCAACTACAAAGTCTATGGTTTTCTGGTCACCAAGTAATTCATTTCCCAAAATCCATACCAAATATATTCCTGGAGTGTTGATTTGATAATTTTATGCAAGTTTTTGGCAGTGATGACATTAATTGGAAATAGACAATATAAGATAGAATGAAAAACTTCCTTCCACATGCTGCTGATGATCTGGTATAAATATTTTACCCTGGTATAATATTCATTCAAAACCTGTTGAAGGTAGTTAAGATGCCCACAGTTTCTCTAGAAAAATCCTTAACTTTCCAGAAAACTGCTCTAGATGAGAAATGCATAGGTTTTCCACCAAAGAAATCAGTGGAGGACAAGAATAACTGGCTTAGGGACTTCCTTGGTGGCACAGTGATTAAGAATCTGCCTGCCAATGCAGGGGACATAGGTTCGATCCCTGGTCTGGGAAGATCCCACATGCCGCAGAGCAACTAAGCCCATTCACCACAACAACTGAAGCCCGCGTGCCACAATGAGAGACCCGAGCACTGCAACCAAGGGTAGCCCCTGCTCGCCACAACTGGAGAGAGCTGGTGCACAGCAACAAAGACCCAATGCAGCCAAAAAAAAAAAAAAAAAGAGAGAGAGAGAGAGAGAGAGAGAGAGAGAGAGAGAGAGAGAGAGAATAACTGGCTTATTGCTAACCAAGAACCACTAGGAAACAGAAACTGTCTTAACTTTCCAAGTGCCACAAACTCAAATTCAGTTCAAAATCCATTACACCTTCTTGACTACTTTTACTTTGTTTGCATCCAAATCCTATTTTTAATATGTGATTTTAATGAGCACTCTTTTTTAGGAACAATTCCTTTTTGTTCCTCGGGTAGCAACCTGAGAAGCAAGGGATCACTCGAATTCCTCCTAGACTGGAAAAGAGTGAGTAGAAACTCATGCCACAGAGAGAGTGCTGGAAATTGTCAGGCACTGTCAAATCATTAATGAAAATATTAAGTCACTCTAGACCTGGTTTGACACTGGCAATTGATGAACATTGGAGCTAGAAAATATAAAACATTTTATGTAATCAAAATAGATCATTTCCCACAGGCTAGGGATGGTCTCTTCAGCTATTAGAACAAACAGATATATACCAAAGTTCTAGCAGAAACTTTGGTCGCAAGGCAAAACAGATACAGAATTAGCTTTAAGAAATGTAGCTCAGAAGCTATGCATGTTCTGGGTTCACAAACTTGAAAATGAGTGCTAAAATCAACAATGTATGGGGCCAATGATAAAAGCAAGAAATCCTGTTAGTAGGCTATGGTAACAATTGAAATTAAAAATGTCAAGGAAATGCACTAAGCTAGTCACAAATAGGATAGAGAGAAAGGGATGAATAAAGAGATAAGTTGATGTAGGGTGACCAACCATCCTGGTTTGTGTGGAATTAAGAAGTTTCCCAAGATGTAGAACTTTCAATTTTAAAATTGGGATATTCCTGAGCAAACTGCCCAGTTTTCATGAGATTGAGTTGTTTCCCAGAATGCAGGACTAGAACTGGGAAAGTCCTAGGCAAAAGGGACAGATTGATCATCTAACTCAACCTTCCTTCACTTTCCTATAATGACCCAGCTTCTTCCTGCCTTGGCGTCATTGCAGAAGCTTTTCCCTCCACTGGTGATATTGCACCTATCCCTCTAAAACACACAATTACATCTGGAAATCTTCAGACAATTCTATTCTAAATGTCACTAGAACACCTTGAGATGAGCCAGAGATGGAAAAACACATTATATAAATAAACAATGAAACCATTATAACTGACTTGTAGTGAAATCAATCAAACAAGAAGACCATGGTCTGGTATCTTTAAAATGCTGGAAAAAAAGAAAAGAAAATCTAGAATTCTACAGCCACCAAAGTATCCTTCAAAACTGAAGATAAAATACATTTTCAGATAAACAAAAACTGAAGGAATGGATGACCAGAAGATCTACACTACAAAGAATGGTGAAGAAAGTTCTTCAGCATGAAAGAAAGTGACATAAGATAAAAATTCAGAGATATCGAAGAAAAGGAGAGCACAAAAATAAAACAAAAAATAAATAAAACTATTTAGGTAAAAGTAGGTAAATAAAAATAACCATTTTCCATGTTTCTTAATTTCTCTTAAAGAGGAATTACTATTCAAATAAATAGTAATAATAGTGTATTATGATTGACTCCTAGTTTCTGCTCAGAATGGAGAAAACTGGATCCAAAGAAGACATACAGATGACCAACAAACGCATGAAAAGATGCTCAACATCACTAATTATTAGAGAAATGCAAATTGAAACTACAATGAGGTATCACCTCACACTGGTCAGAATGGGTATCATCAGAAAATTTACAAACAACAAATGCTGGAGAGGATGTGGAGAAAAGGGAACCCTCTCGCACTGTTGGTGGGAATGTAAATTGATACAGCCACTATGGAGAACAGTATGGAGGTTCCTTAAAAAACTAAAAATAGAACTACCATACGACCCAACAATCCCACTACTGGGTGTATACCCTGAGAAAACCATAATTCAAAAAGAGACATGTACCACAATGTTCATTGCAGCACTATTTACAATAGCCAGGACATGGAAGCAACCTAACTGTCCATCGACAGAGGAATGGATAAGGAAGATGTGGTACATATATACAATGGAATATTATTCAGCCATAAAAAGAAGCGAAATTTTGCCATTTTCAGAGACATGGATAGACCTAGAGACTGTTATGTAGAGTGAAGTCAGAAAGAGAAAAACAAATATCTTACATATCAATTATATGTGGAATCTAGAAAAATGATACATACAGATGAACCTGTTTGCAAAGCAGAAAAAGAGACACAGATGTAGAGAATAAATGTATGGATACCAAGGGGGAGGGGTGAGTGGGATGAATTGGGAAATTGGGATTGACATATATACACTACTATGTATAAAATAGATAACTAATGAGAATCTACTGTGTAGCACAGGGAACTCTACTCAATGCTCTGTGGTGACCTAAATGGGAAGGAAATACAAAAAAGAGGGGATATATATATGTATAGCTAATTCACTTTGCTGTACAGCAGAAACTAACACAACATTGTAACATTTCAGTGTTAGCAGAAACTAACACAACATTTAGTCACTTTACAACATTGTAAAGTGACTAAACCCCAATAAAAATTAATTTAAAAAAAGAAAGACTAAAAAAAAACTGGGAAAAGTGTCAAAAAACCAGATGATCTGCAAATTCACTATTTTTTTTCAAGCCCAGCAAATTCAATATTTTTTTCAAGCCCAGCAAGAAAACTGAGGTTGCAAAGCAACCAAATAACCTGAAATCTAAGGAAAGCGTGGGCTCCTAGGACAGAGGGGACACAACAGCTGCCTGCATGGATCCCATACAACCCAATAAAAAAATTCAAGCAAAATATTAATTAAATTTCTAAAGAGCATGTGTGAACTAGCGGGAAATTATAGGACCTCTGGGAGCAACAGACACAGAAGTCTGACCACCTACTTGAAGACTCTTATCAATGGATCTCTTAGGATTCACAAGATTGGGGCAAGGAGGGAACCCTGAGAAAAACCCCTGGGGTGCAGGTCTGGGGAGCGGGCACAACAGCCACTGTGAGAAAGCCAGAAAGACCTGCCCTGATGCTTCTCCACCATCTCCCATACTGAACAAAAGCTTTCAGCCCTTGGGAGAGAGGCATCAAACTCTGTTGTCCTTAGACCACACGTGAAAACTCACAGCAGCTAGAGCAAGCGAACAATAACCTTACGGTGGACGTGAAGGAAGGGCAAGAAAACATACTGAACTCAGACTATTCGAGATTCTTTGCCCCTAGGAGAGGTGCAGGATTACCGAGAAGGCCACATCCCTGATGTTCAGAGCCCCAGTACCTACTTAAGACTTAGATCAAACCCAAATAACACATGTTTTGCCCATTGCAATCAGGCCAGCAAGAGTTGAGTAGTCAGTAACAGTGCCCTAATTCTGGAAGAGAGGCAAGAATATGGAGAGAGACTCTGTGAGGAGCAGATTCACAGAGAAGACCTGAGGCCAAAGGTAAATTAGGCATACAGAAAATCCCTTTAATACACAAGATCTCAGCCAAAGCACAAGGTAGAGCTAAAGGAATGTGAAGGGATTCAACAAAAACAAAACTCAAATCCAGATGAAATCCTCCACACCAAAGCCCTATCAAACACAAGGCATGCCCATTTCCATCCATAAACACTATTTGCCTCATTCTCTAGTATTCTATACAATATGTCAATTTTTAACCAAAAGAAACAACAGAGAAAACTCTGTTAAAAAAAATAAGAAACAAAGAAGAAGAAACACCCCACAGATATGTGAAATACTAAAAATGAAAAACACAGAGAGCTGGATGATGCCTTCAATAGGGTCACCAGTAAACATAACACAGATGAGGAATGAATCAGTTAACTTGAAGAAGGAGTGACTAAAACAGAGCAGAGCAGTGAAGATTTGTGGGACAATATTAAGCAGTCTAATATACATGCAATTGCAATTCCAGAAAGAGAAGAGAGAGAGTATGGGGCAGAAAAGATATTTAGTGGGATAATGGCTCAAAATTGTCCAATACTAATTGTCCACTATTAAGACATAGACCCAATTAATACACAGAAACCACAAAAAATAAATACCAGATAATAATAACACCTATATGTAGACTTATCATATTCAAACTGTTGAAAATCAAAGATTTTTTAAAATCTTGAAATCTTAAAAATACATTTTATACAAAAAAGAGAGAAGAATTATAGTCAATATCTTGTCAGAAACTCTGCAAGCCAGAGATTGTGAAGTGACATCTTTAAAATGCTAAAAGAAAAAAACAAAAACAAAAGACCTGTTAATCCAGAATACTATATCAAGTGAAAAGAATCTTTCAAAAATAGAGAAGAAAAAAGAATTTTCAGACTAACATAAACTGAAAGGATTTATTATAAGCATATCTACACTATGAGAAATACCAAAGGAAGTTCTTCAGGCATAGGAAAAGTGATTGGATATCTATAAGAAAGGAAACATACATTAGGATTCTAGTCACATACAAAAATGAATTTAGGTAAATTTTAGAAATAATATCAAAATCTAAGCAATAAAGTTTCTGGAAGATAATATAAAAGAATATCCTCATTACCTCATGGTATGAAAAATGTGTGTGATAAATTCAGCTCCATTAAAACTAAGAACTTCTGTTTCTTAAATACATTAAGTGAATGAAAAAGGAAGCCACAGAATGGGAGAAGTAAGACACAAAACACTTAACTGAGAAATTATTTGTTTTCATGATATATGTAGAAACTTCTTCAAATCAATAAGAGAAAAACAGATAACCCAAGTAGAAGAATGGAAAAGAGATTTAAGCAGGTACTTTACAGAAATAGATATCCAAATGGCCAAAAGTATTTAGAAAGATGCACAAGTCATTAGTAATCAGTGAAATGCAATTAAAAGAAAATGAGATACCATCAGAATGTGGGAAATGAAGATAACTGACAAAACCAAGCATTTCCAAGGATGTGTAGCAATGGGAATTCTCATAAACTGTTAGTGAGATTGCAAAAGGTACAATGATTTTGGAAGAATGTCATTTTTAATGAAATTAAACATACATCCACTCTACATGACTGACAATTCCTAGGAATATGCCCAAGATAAATGAGTACAAATATCCGTAAAAAGACTTTTATGAGAATGTACCTTACAGATTTGGTAATAATAGCCCAAGACAGGGAACAACCCAAATGTTTATCAACAGTAGAATGGGTCAGTAACTCATGGTAAAGTCATACAATGCAAGACCATCAAGCCATGAAATGAGTAAAATATAGCTACAGGCAACAACAGAGAGGAGTCTCACAATCAAAATCTTAGTGAAAGAAGCCAGACAAGAAAGAATATCTACCACACGATTCCACTTATATAAAGTTTAACATCAAGCAAAATTAATCTCTGGTGGTAAAATCCAGATAGAGGTAAACTTTGTGGACGAGGGTAGGGTAGAGATGGTGAGGGGGCTTGAGGGGTGCCAATAATGAAACCAAGCAGGACCCTGTGGGGCTCCTGGGCACAGAAGCCTTTCAAACAGTTGCTGATCCAGGAAGGGAGGGGATGCAGAGACAAAAGAGGAGCAGCCAAGAAACAACAGTGCAGCCTTGGGGCAGGGTCCTGGTTCCCCCTCAAGAGATATACATAACAATATCTTTGAGCTCTTTACAGAACTAAAACCCTCAGCAAATGGAAGATGTTAGCTACTTTGATGAATCATTCTTCATTCCAGAGAAGGTCACAAGTTGATAACCAGAGAAGCTCATCAGGGGCCACCTGAGACCAGATTAAAGGAGTGCAGGCCCTGCATACACCCTGATCCTTATCAGCAATCCTGCCCTTGAACCATTGCTATAAAACTCCTCACCAAATACCCCCAGGTTGGGACACATAGTTTTTGAGGAACAAGCCTACTTTGTCCCCTTTTGACTGGCACAGCAGTAAAGCTATTCTTTTCTATTTCACCGAAAACTCTGTCTCCAAGATTAGATTGAGCACTGGGGCACAGAGGCCAATTCAGCATCAATAATTTCTTGATTTGTGTGGTAATTACCATATTGTGACAATTCCTTGCACTGTACACTTATGGTTTGTGAACTTTCCTGCATGTATGTTAGAATTCAATAATATGTATATATTTAAAATAATAAAAATAAAATAGAGCAAAGTAAAGCATATTAAATTCCAAATTGGGGTAAAATTAGTGACTGTAAAATTGGCAACTCTTTATTGTTAATGAGATTTGAATTTTTCCTGGAAACCAACATTCTGCACTGGGTAAGTGAGTGTGGCAGGGGTCATGTTCTCCATCAACAGCCCTGTGGAGCCTGAAGTGTGAGTCAGTCCAGGTGACATTAGCCTCTGAGTGAGCAGTGCCCAGTGGGTGGCTTCCCTATGCCCTTTTCTGGAACTCCTTCCCTGTTTACTTTATGCTCTCTTCCTGCTGAGAGGTCTCTGGTATTAATAACAAATAAATGGGCAGCTGTAGCCTACACAAAGGGATACCTTAGGTAATCCCTTTGTGGTGAATCACCTAATTATTCATTCTTGTCCTTTTTATTTCAAGAGAAGGCAGAGGGCACTGCCTAGGATCCCACCACTGATGAATACTATTTGCTGTTTACTTGCCAATAATTGAGGGGATTGATTTTTCTAAAGTATATGGTAATTATAACCATACCTATGCTCCTTTGGACAGTACTTTACGCAACATTTCTGGGTGCATTATCTCACTTGATCTTAATAATAATTAAGATGAGAGGCAGCACATGTTATTATCTCCCTTTTATTCAAGAGGAAAAGGAGGTTCAGATAAATCTTGCAAAATAAACACTTTATTTGAAATGAGTAGGGGAAGGTGAAGTTTTAATATCACTGTCTGAGTTTGGATTTCCCCAGATTCACATCCTGAGCCAAAGATATAAGTGCAGAGAATGTATTTGGGAGGAGGAAACACTGGAAGGGGCATAGAGAAGTGAGACAGGGAAGGGGAAGCAATCAATAAAGGACATGTTATCAATTTATCTACCACTGAGGGCTACCGGGATTTAATTGTGCATTGGGAACCAGGGTAGTATACACACCTTAGAATGATCTGGTCCAAAGAGCAAAAGAACCAGGAGCTGGAGTATTTATCCACCATCACTGGGGGTGTCATCTTCCTGTCACTTCTTTCCTGCTGAGTAGGTGGATGAAGAGAGTTTCAGAGGCCATAAAAGTCCTAAGGCAAAGAGACGCAGGTGCTGACGGTTGGAAATCAGGTCCCAGAGCACAGATGTGTATGATGATGTAGACAGGAAATTGATGGGTCTGCTACACCTGGTGAATGAGTGTCATTTGCGGTTTTCTTTTTCTTCCTGCCCAAGAGTTCTCTATTACCTTTGGGGATCCAGGGATGGAGCATGTGACCTCAGCTGGTCCAATCGTGTTTTCTGAGGGACACTTCATGTTTCCTGAGGTACATTTCCCACTTTATTCTGCTGGATGTGGAAAAAGAAGCCTTGGCCCAGCAGCTGCTGGAAGTCATCTTGACATTATAAAGAGAGGGAGTCTGGAGATGAAATCTGTAATGTGGAAGGCAGGGTGGGGACATGGAAATAAATTCCTTAGTGATATTATGAGCCGCTGGCTCAAGGCTGATCCAATCAGGCTGCAAATCTGGACTTAATTTTAAGTAAAATAATTACCTTTAGTGTATAGGCAAGTTTGAGTTTTTTACTTTTTTACTTACAACAAAAGGATTCCAACTGATATAAAATATGTCATCTAATCTAAAACACTATCCATGGTAAGAATCATCATTATTTCATGTACTATTGGGAAAAAATGCTTCCAATTAAACTAAGAACAGTTATATCCCTTAGGTTTTTAAGATTTTTATATTTTTTGAAAGATCTCTGTTAGACTTTTATAGATGTAGTTTCTTCCTTCTGTCATGTAAGTTTGATGGGCATACATTAGCAAGAGCATAGTTAAGTGAAATGACTTAACTGAAATGAATGAAAGGGACTAGTTAAAATAATGCTAAAATATGTCCCCATTTAGACCCCAAGTCTTCTCAAATCATTTCAGTCATCATCATCATCATCATCATCATCATCATTATCCATATGTTCCTACCAGATATTCTCCTTGGGAATATAGCTTTTCTTATATGCCCAGCAGTTGTCTTTGCAATTTCCTCTATGCTCCACAGATCTATTCTGCAAGTTTTGATGCTTACTGTTTCTTATATGTGATAGACAATATTTTAGCATATATATAAGTAACAAAACCTCACACATCATTGACCATGGATTTCTTCTTTTCATAGGTCTCATAAAACATTTGGTTGCACCTTTGCAAGGAAATGTAAATGGGTTTATTCTTCCAATGGAAATATTTGTTTTGCAAATAACAAATTTATGCCCCACTACTTTCTTCTGTTGCCTTTCTAGGTAGACAATAACTTTTCACCTTTAAATCATAGAGAAAAAAAAACAGCAATAGAATGTAGGATATATATTTTAGTAATGTCCATAGCTCAATTGATGTCATAAGAAATAACCAGCTATGATCAAGTTTTGGTCATGCACACGAGCAAGGATAACTCTGTCATGATTGTTGGCTGGCTGAAAGCCATTTGAAGATGCCTTAGATTGTGTGTCACATGACAATTTCAGAGATATTCAGAGTGAATGCATGAAAAGATTTGCATCTTAAAGTAGATGAAATACATTATCACATATCTTGCAGTGCAGAATCAACCCAGCTGTATTATTCTAGTCTCCTTTCAATACACAGTATGCCTTATGCCAGGCAGGATGCTTATCTCCTTCCACTTCATGACTATAGTTAGAATTTCTACTGCATTTTTAAATTATTTATCTATTTCTTTATATTTTATATATATATTTAACTCTTTGGACATGAGAATTTGGTGTTCCTTAAAATATATTCTAATATCTAAGAATTTTAAATTTTTTAAGTCTTTGGACTTAAGAATTTTATGTTCCTTAAAATATATTCTAAGAATTTTAAAATTTTTTGAATAAAATAAGATTTGAATAAATGGAGATGAACATTCAGTACAGTAAATTTCCTTCATCACAAGCTGGTGTCAGTAGATTGGTTTTACTGCACAAGGATGAGCAGACCCAAGTTTGGTTCAGCAACACAGACATCTAGCAAACAAATAGCAAGATATATGCTCCTACGTCATCCAATACACAGTGGTGGAACAGGAGCAGGATAAGGTCGTTTGGGGAAACACTAACTGAAACTGCCTGCCCTGACCAGGCAAGGTAGTAGCCACTTGCATGAGTTATTTTACAACAGGAAGTACTGGTAAGCAACGCAGAACTAACAAGCTACCACCAATGGAAGAAGTCGGGAAAGGTCAAAAGGAGAGAGGAGATGCCCGTCCATATGTCCTACTAACCTCTCAGAATCCTTCTTGTGGAATCCATCTTGGCTGAGTGATGTGTGCGCCACCAGGAAGGACCCTGAGTCAGAATGATTGGCCAGAGACAACCCGGAAACTAACCCCATCACCATAAAACCCGAGACTGTGAGCCACGTGGCAGAGCAGTTCTCCTGCGTTCCCTTAACGTACTGCTCTCCACCTGGGTGCCCCTTCCCAATAAAGTCTCTTGCTTTGCCAGCACATGTGTCTCCTCGGAAAGTTAATTTCCAAGTGTTAGACAAGAGCCCACTCTCGGACCCTGGAAGGGGTTCCCCTTCCTGTAACAACGTCAGGAAACTCTGCCACCAGAAAGGGCAAGGGTAGGGGACACAGAGCGTGCACTGGTTGATAGCAATTCTGAAATCCTGCCCCACTCCCTACCCTGGATGCACTTGTATTAGGTTCTGACTCTACAAAACCTTGACCAATGTTCCTCATGGCTTTCCTTTTTCAGTCTGTTTTCTGTCCGTGGAAGTTTGGGAGCCTAAGAATTGTTATGTTCTGAATAATCACAAATATTTTTGGATCAAACTCTTGATTTCTGTAAAAGTAAAACTCTAAAACTTTCAATACATTTACCCTTTATTTGATAGCAGTCACATCAACATGGTTTCTCACCATGGCTCTCAGATTCGTTACGCTTCATTGCTTTCTTACACTTACCTAGCTTCTCTGGCTTGACTTAAGGGTGATAGCCTTAGGGCTATCAGAATAATAGATATGAAGGCCACACCCTTAAGGTGATCATTGTCCTTAGTCGTTTTAACTGGCTGCCTATTTTACATTTATTGAAAAGAGCCTTCTTAAATGCTGTATCTTATGGATTGGTACCTGGAATCGATCACTATTCCAATCCTACGTGGCCTTGAAATTCCTTTTCATTTCCACTTACATCCCAGCCAATTTTCTTCAAAATCTCAGTGTTTTCTTGAAATAAGTTGCCAAAGGTAACCAATAACACCACCTTATACCACCAAGTTTTACCAAGTGTTTTGCCACAGGATAACATGGATCCCCATTTTTCTAGCCTCTGTATACTTTTTTTTAACTTCCTACTGCCCACCTATTAACCTAATGGCACATATTTTAGGGTTTTCTTTTTCTTTCTTTGTTTTTATAGCAGCTCTCACTTCTAGTTATCAATATTTGTATGGGTAAGTATAGTTAGTTGAAGCTGAAGTAAGAAACAAATTCTGAAACCTCAGTGGCTTAATATAACAAAGATTGATTTTTCACAAGCATATACTCTGTAGTTCATTGGCGACTCTCTTGGTTAACAGGTATCTGTGAAGAACATTTTTTCTTTTAATCTCATGATGAGGTTTCCAGTTGTCTGCAGAAAGGAAGAAAGATCTGCAGAGTACCACCGTTAGCCAAAATTCTTCACACGATCATGTAAACTGAAAGGGAGCTAGGAGCTGTGAGGAACCATGTGGATATTTGGTGAGTGTTAAACGCCTCTGTCATGGCATATGATGTATATTAATTATAAGTATTGAGTACTGTATTGAAAAATCTAATCCATTTTGTTCAGGTTATTACTGCTCCTCCCAAAAGGAAAAAAAAAATAAAGTTACTTTTATAAGTCTATCAAGGAAGAAGAAGAGACTAAAAGAATTTATTCCAAACCAATAAAAATAATGCAATACCTTATGTTTAGAGAAATATATTCTGGTTTTATTTGCATGTCAAATACATGACACATAATTGACAACTGTATAGGACATGTATTTAGATACCTTTACCTTATAAAGTTTTACTATCCTTGATAGTATAAATATTTATATTTGCAAATATTAACAAGACTAATGTTTTAAATTATGCTATAATTTTAATCCTAAGTTTCTCATGGAAATACTTGCAAATTATGAAAAGAGAAAACAGAAAACTGATGAAAAGAAAATGACAATCATAATCATGCTTCCCAATAACAACTATTGTTAGCATTTACATTTTTTTCTTTAAGTTTTCACATTCATAGTTTATACTATAGCTACAATATTCTAATATTACTTGATATCTTTTCATTTTGCTAAATATTTAGTATGGCATTTTCCCATACTAGTCAAAATCATTTGTAAACATCATTTAATAGCTATTCAATCAACCACATAGATGTACCATAATTTATATAATTATACCCTGCTTGTTGGACATTCAGGTTTCTTTCTAATTTTCTAAATTACAGGTTAAAAGAAATGAGTCTCTTTGCACATAAATCTTTGGGCTTGTGAATGTTTCATTAGTGTATATTCCAAGGGGTACAATTACTTGATCATAAGGTATACATATTCAGAAACTAATGAATATTGGAAAATTTATTTCCAGAAATATACTAATTTGCACTCCCACAATTGATATACAAATATGTCCATCTTACCAATGTTTTATCAGCACTGATGTATGTACACACACACACACACACACACACATTATATATATATATATATATATTCTATATATTTGCTAAGTTGAGGGAAGTAAAAATAATATCTTCTTGGTTTACTCTATGTATGTTATTTTTTGCAGTAGCTTTTTATTTAATTGAAGAGTAATTTTCATAAATAAAATAAATACATTAATGTTGCATTTGCTAAGTTTTGACAAATGTGTACAGCAGAGAAACCACCACTCCAATTGAGAGATAAAATATTTTAATTATTCCAGAAAGCTCCCTTGTGCCCATTTCAAGTCAATCCTACCCCATAAGCAGGCATTATTCTGATGTTACAGTTTTTAACATCAACTATATCAAAGTTAATATCAAAATGCAGACATTTTAAGTGTATCGGTCAATAAGCTTTAACAAATATATATGTGTGCGTAACAACATCCCAATAAAGAAAAGGAACATTTCTATTACCCCAGAAATGCTTTCCTTTTCTAGTCAGTTCCCTTTACCTCTGGCCTTGGACAATCACTGATCTGCTTTCAGTAGATTAATTTTGTCTATTTTAGAATTTCTTTTCTATAGGAGAAATACCTAGGTAAGGAATTGATGCGTCATAGAGTCAGTATACACTTATCTTGAACTTTACTGCCAAACTGATTTCTAAAGTGCATATTCATTCTGACGAACATGTATAAGATTTTTATTTGTCCCATTTCCTCGCCAACATGTGAAATTGTCAATTAAAAAAAAATTAGTCTCTCCGGTGGATGTGTAGTGTTATCATTTTTTTTTTTGAATTTAGTCTTTCCGGTGGGTGTGTAATGGTATCATTTTTAATCATTTTTTAATTTGTATGTCTCTGATAGCTAATGATATTGTGTTTCTTTCCATGTGCTTATAAACCATTTGTATATATGACTTTGTGAAGTGTCTATTTAGATATTTTGCCCATTTTTAAATTTTTTATTTTTTAAAATTTTATTGGAGTATAGCTGCTTCACAAGGTTGTGTTAGTTTCAGATGTACAGCATAATGATTCAGTTATACATATACATATATTCATTCTTTTTCAGATTCTTGTCTCATATAGGTTATCCCAGATTACTGAGTAGAGTTCCCTGTGCTATACAATAGGTCCTTGTTGGTTATCTGTCTTATATATAGTAGTGTGTGTATGTTAATCCCAAGCTCCTGATTTATCCCTCCCTACCACGTTTCCCCTTTGGTAACTATAAGTTTGTTTTTGATATCTGTAAGACTGTTTCTGTTTTGTAAATAAATTCATTTGTACCGTTTAAAAAAATAATAGATTCCACATATGTGCCCAACTTTTTTTAAACTGGGTTGTTTGTCTTCTTATTATTGAATCCTAGGAGTTTTTGGTTTCCTGGACACTTCTCTATCAGATATATGTACTTTGAATTTTTTTTCCCAGTCAGTGGCTTTTCTTTTCCTTTTCATAATAATGTCTTTCAAAAAGCAGTTTCTTTTTTACATTTTTTAAAACAACTTTTCTTAAACTAGTTGGTGCTTTTTGTGACCTACCTAAGAAGTCTTCTTTTATCCCAAATTAACAAAGATTTTCTCCTTGTTACCTCCAGTGATTTTGTAGATTTAGTTTTTATGTTTAGGTCTATGGAGCATTTTGCATGAATTTTTGTGTATGGTCTGAGTTAAGAATCAAGGCTCATTTTTTAACCAAGATCGGAAAAGAATCTGAAAAAGAATAGATATATGTATATGTATATATATAACTGAATCACTTTGCTGTACATCTGAAACTAACACAACATTGTAGATAAATCAACTATACACCAATATAAAATTTAAACATTTTTTAAAAAAGAAAGAAATACCTACCAGGTGAGAGAAGATAGAGACTGGAGGCCCAGAGGAGCTCCAGGCCTCCAAAGATCTTGTTTTATGTGCTTAGAAAATGATAGAGCACCATAAATGATAGAGCACCATATGTTATATTTTCTAGGACACTGTTAGAAGGGTTTGAAGTTAAATCTTTCAGAGACTACAGTCATAGGGGTTATAAAATCATTAGGGGGACTTTCAAAGGCAACTGTTTTCAAATCTTGCTTAAAGAAGTTAAGAAGAAGCAACTCTTCGTAAGTTGAGGGCTGAGAAAGTCCAAACGTAAGGAACCTGGGTGCCTTGGGGGAGGGGACACACACGTGGGAATTAAGGTAAAGCACCGAAGAAGAATCTCTGACTCAGTAACTCTCTTCATTGTTTTTCTCTCTGAAATGTCTAAGGTCCAGTCTCTCCTTCTAGAGGATGAGTGAGTGGAGCAGGGAGGAGACCCACCCAATTAGAGGTGTCTGGGATTTCTGCACATGCTACCTTTGGAGCTGGTTTTAGAATCTCCCTCAAGAGCAGATCAATACAAGTGGCCAAGGTTGTGGTAGACAGCAGGGCCATGCTTACCTTGCAGCTCCTAGGACACTGACATTTGACTAGTGGAAACTGGGCATTCAGCTAAAACTTGCTGAATGAAAATAGGAGGGAAATGAAGGGGGAGAGTGAGAGAGAGGTCAGAAAACCATTTGACTCACTGACTTGATTTTACAGAATAATGGCTTTGAGGAATCAAAGAAGTGGGCAGGGATTTTAAAATACTTTATTTTCCATTCTAGGTTATTACAAGATATTGAATATAATTCCCTGTACTATAGAGTAAATCCTAATCTGAATATATATATATATGTGTGTGTGTGTATAACTGAATCACTTTGCTGTACACCTGAAACTAACACAATATTGTAAATCAACTATACTTTAATAGAAAATACTTTATTTTATGTTCTAAACTTCAAAAATAAAAGGTTCATTTTTTTCCCTAAAGGGATATCCAGTTGTTTCTATATTATTGGTTAAAAAGACTTTACTTTCCCCATTGAAATGCTTTGGTATCTTTATTGAAATTCAGTTAACCCTATATAAATGGATCAATTTCTGTTGTCTCTAGTTTGTTGCTTTGGTTTATATGTCTGTCTTTGCATCAATACCATATGGAATTGACTCAGTAATCTCTTTGGAGGGGTCATGGGTAATGGTCTAAATTCATATGATAGCTTCCATTTAAAAGCCTCTGAATAACTAAGATCTAAAAGCCCTTGAATAACTAATGTGAAGGAACTCCCCCAAACATAAAGAACTACATTTTGGAAAAAACAAAACTTGGGTTAGGGTTCCCAAAATTTATATTTAGGATACTTCCTGTGTTGTCTCTTTTTTGCCATCTAGTGAGAAATTACTGTGGTTCAATTTTATTAAAGACCTGTATTTAAAACTGGAAAGAATATCAAATACAAGTGGTCCAGCATTTCTCAAACTGGGTTTACATAGCCTAAGCAACATTTATTTCCCAATAATCAGGATTCCTATGTGTGTATATATTTATATATATATATATATATACATAGAAATGTAACTTTATTACTACCTGTAGTATTAGATATTTAATATTGTATATAATCTTTTTCAAAACAAAAAATTTAAAGAAAATAAATGTTAAACAGTATTTTATCACTTAGTGAAATGGGAAAATTTTTCTAATATGTATTTTTATAATAGATAATTAATAAAATAAAATAATTTTGATTTTCTCTTTTTTGGCTGTGCTGTGAGACTTCTGGGATCTTAGTTCCCTGACCAGGGATGGAACCTGGGCCTTCAGCAGAGAAAGCACACAGTCCTAACCACGGACTCCCAGGGAGATTCTCAAAAATAAAATAATTTTGGTACAATCTAAAATCATCTGACAAACAACTCATAGTATCATAATCTGAGAAGTACTAGAGACTTGTAAAACTACTGTAGGTCCTTTAGGGAGATTTCTACAAAAAAAATGAGCAATATATTATCTAGTCAGTAATTTTCATTTTCAGGTGACAAAGATTTCCAGTATTTATAATATGGTTTATGGGTCTTAAAGATTCAAGGTTAGGGCTCAAGTCTCGTTATGCTAAGTCCATTGTTTTGTCAATTATACCACTGTGTTAAGAGTATCCTTCACTTCCCTGGTGATGCAGTGGTTAAGAATCCGCCTGCCAATGCAGGGGTGACTGGTTAGATCCCTTGCCCAGGAAGATCCCACATGCCACAGAGAAACTAAGCCCGTGCACCACAACTACTGAGCCTGCACTCTAGAGCCCTTAAGCCACAATTACTGAGCACGTGTGCCACAACTACTAAAGCCCAGGTGCCCTAGAGCCTGTGCTCCACAACAAGAGAAGCCACTGCAATGAGAAGCCCTCGCACCGCAACGAAGAGTAGCCTCCGCTCGCCGCAACTAGAGAAAGCCCGTGTGCAGCAACGGAGACCCAACGCAGCCAAAAATAAATCAATAAATAAATTTATTAAAAAGAAAGAGTATCCTTTTTCCCTTGTTTACTTTCTGAAACATGTATTCAAATTGTTATTAAAACAGTTTTTATGAGAGTGGAACCATTAGCCACATTAATATAATTATGCAGAAAGAGGCCAGTGGATAAGTCAAGCTATGCTGTTGAGTTTTGTGAATTTAAAATCCACAAAAGCCCTCAAATGTTTGGTTTGTTTAAATTATGTCTCAGGAAGCAATAAAATAAAACTTGAAATTTTGTTAAATGGGAAAGAAACTTTTCAACTTCATTATTAACCTTGACTGTTTATAATAGAATTTCTGATTTTTCCTGAATGTAATCCATATGATTCAGTACAATTTATCCTTTGAATATAATTACACACTATACATTATTTTTTAAAAGAAAGTAAACCTTTCAAAGGATCTAATCCTTAGAAAAAAAGATAGGGGATAAAGGTGATTTTAGCTTTGCCACGTGTGCTTAAATAAGCATTTAAAAGCAATTAAAATTGTTAGATGTTCCTGTTTTGTAGCCTTTGGCAGAAAAGAATGAGTAAGCTTACAAAATGCTATCTAGGGAAGTATTTGTTGAAACTTGAACTTGATATAAAGGAGCTGCAGCGTGGGCTTCTTGGTTGATAAAAATACTCTTCATTTCCAAAATTCAAATAGGTCTACACTTCTGGACCACACTTCAGAAATAGCACATGGAGCCAAGCACCTGCTGCCTGATCGGGAGTGCTTGACTTCAGTCATTCACACATTCACTCATTCACTCTTCATTCGGACAATCGCAGCCTCTACGGTACCTGAATCGCTTTGTGAATCATTTCTATTATGAAGCTTTTTGTGCACTAAGCCCAGCTGTGATATTGATCCTTATGTATTTTTAACAAGAATACGCCATTGAAGCTTTACCCTGTTCAAATGTATCTTAGCATTCCCAATGATTTTTATACTTTTTTCTCCAGGTCTAACTTCCCACCTCCCCCAAAAGATTGTGACTGCCACATGAAATGATCAGCGAAAAGAAGAAAATGAAAAGTTAACTACAAATTATATTCTTTAAAACACTGATAATTTCTGTTTTTGGAAAACAATCTCTCCATAATCTTTGCCTTACAATGTGGAAGGGTTGAAGTTTTTATCCAGTAAAAAAAAAAGAAAGAAAAAGAAAAAAACACAGTGTAAAGATTTAAAATCCTAATGACTTTGTTATTTCAGACACTTAATTTTTTTGTTTTTCTTTTTTTCCTTTTAATTAAAATTTAAATATGATTGTTTCTCTTTAAAGTGATAAAGAGGGATTTTTGTGTGTGTCTCTCTTAGAATAATTATGAAGGTATATCGGATAAGGTAATTATGTAATAAAATGATTAAATGTGCATGTAAAAGTTATTGAGCTTTTAATTATCGTTCTTATTAAAACTCATGTGCATTACAGATTTTATTGAACTTTCCATCTATTTTCTCTCATATCAGCAATTTAAAATGAAATTATTCCTCAAAGTAGCCTGGAGTGGTTTTTTAAAAAAATATTTGTTAGAACTTAAAATATTCTCAAAGTGCTGTACCTTCTCAATTCCTGTGATACCTCCTATGGCATATCTGGGCCTTCATATTCCCTTAGGCAGAGTCTGCATGTCCTCTGCCTCTGTAAACAGTCTTCATAACTATTTGCCATCCTTAATATATATTCTACATTTATTAGGCAACGGATATGCATTGTGCTCAGTGCTTTGCTAACCAGTAAGGAACCCAAAGAATAAGATTGACAGAAAGTCAAGGTTGAACCTCAAGTTATACAATAATTACAGACAGTTTTATAAACTGACATTGTGAGCATTTTGCAACTCACTAGTTTTGTTACATGCTCTTCTTCAACTTTTCTTCTTGAGTTCTGCTAACTTCAAGGCAGCCTGGATGCATATTCCCATGAGGAAAGCCAGAAGTAGCAGCCACAACTCTGAAAATTTTAAAAATCCCTTTATTAAAAAAGAAATAGATAGTTGTACTTTAATGTGAAAATAGTTTCTGGAATATGTGCCTTTAGAAATAACTTTACCACATACCATGAATCATCAGAGGCACATATACTCCAGCTTGAGAAGCTTTAAAGGTGATCTACAAAAGATGAACTGCCATGAATATTTTATCAGAAGGGTTAGAACTCAAAAGAAAAGGAGGAAGTTAATCTTCCATAGCCACATTAGGGATGGAGCATCAAGGGTACCACCTTAATAGTTTGAAAAAAATATTGATCCAGGAAAGAGCAGAGGTACAAAGGAAGAGTCACAAGGGCACTCTGCTGGGACCATTTAGATTTGTGTCCTCTCTTGAGTTGACTGTTTGACTTTGGAAAAGTTGTAGCCTTTCTTAGTGTACCACTCTCCATCTGCTAGAGCGATTGCACAATCTCTTCAGTCTTTTCTAGTTTTTCCATCCTATGATTCAAAAATGCACTGAATTTCTTGTCATTTTACTTGTCACTTTGAATTAATGAACACAGTAGAATGGCAACGATCCCTAAGTGCCAACCTCGTCACCAGAAATAGCTTCATAATGTAATTTTAAAATATGTTTTGACTGCCTGCAATTTTGAGGCTGCTACAAAGGGAAGAAACTAACCTTTATTGAGCTACTACAATGTGCCAGTCATTTCATATTCCACAATAAGAAAGAAATGACTCAACCTTTTCCCTTACAATCTATTTAGGAGCAAAGTTTATAAAATGGAATTACAGAAGAAACATTTCAAAACTGGGCAGCAGCAAAGGAAAAACTGAATCTTGAAATTTAAAGTGATGGCCAATGTGAGAAAGAATTAATGTTAGAAATCTTTTGGAGAGGAGAATTTTTCAGCTGAATCTGGGGGAAGATGATAGCTAAGTAATAAAAAGAAGGAAGGGAAAGTAGATGTTGGGAAAGTAACAAAAATGCACTTGAAATGAATTTGCAGTATAAGGATTTTTAATGAAGTAGTAGAATGAAGAAGTTTGCAACTATGGAGGCCATAGTTTAGTTCCTTAAATGAATCCACATGGAGGAAATAACACTCTTCAGTCAGAGGACATAAGTCTATACTGAAAAACTACAAAAAGCATACATTCAAGCCAGGGACCATGAAAGATACAAAGCATCTAAAATACAAAGCTGGCCCCTAAGATGTCTCTGATTTAGTAGAAGACTCAAAGCATCCAGACCTTGAAGGGTAATAAAACTAAATTTTATAGAAACAAATCAAGACATCAAAAGAATACCTGTCTTGATATTTCATGAGATATTACCAAATAAAGAATTTAAATAATATGACTACAACTCAGAAA